>NW_006399937.1:377268-398939 GCF_000299155.1 Elephantulus edwardii | reverse complement strand
GACTCCACGGCACATAACAACAACAACAAGCATGGTGCCACTGTTGTACAAAGTTACTGACATCAGGGTTGGGGTAAGACTGAGAAAAACTGGATAGATTATGCATACTGAACTGAAACAGATGAGGGAGAGTCGGAAACGACTCGATGGCACATAACAACAACAACAACCACAACCTCACCAACATTTGTTTTTTGTTGCCCTGTTGAACTTGGCTACTGTTACTGGGGTGAGATGACATCTCTTACTTGTTTTGATTTGCATTTCTGATTGCTAGGGATTTTTAATATTTCTTCATGTGTCTGTTTGACAGCTGAATGTTCTCTTGGGTGAAGTGTCTGTTCATATCCTGTGCTCATTTTGTGATTGGAATGTTTAACTTTTTCTTGTTGAAATACCGGTATATTCTATAAATTTTAGATTTAAGTCTCTTATAAGATATGTCATTGCCAAATAGTTTTTCCCAGTCTCTGGGTTTCCTTTTTACCCTGTTGGGGAAGTTTTTTCATGTACATAGGATTTGATTCTTAAAAGACCCAATTCATCTTTTATTGTCTCCAAGTTGTAGGAGAAAACAACACTTTTTGGTGGCGACCAAGGATGGAAGGAGAGAAAATCATTTACTTCTTGTTGTTGAATACTGTCAAGTCAGAACCCACTCACAGCTGATCCCCTTGTGGGTCTTCAGAGGCAGTAAATTGCATAGGAAATTGCCCACCCTTCCTCCCAAGAAGCGGCTGGTGGACTCAAACTGTGTACTTTTGGGTTGGCAGTGCAATCAAGAGTTGATTCTAACTTACAGGGATTCTCCACTAAGATTCTGCAGCCCTGGATCTTTATAGAAGGAAACTTCCCATCTTTCTTCCACAGAGAAGACAGTGGATTCTAACCCCAACCTTTCAGTTAGCAGCATACCATACAATTCTACTAGACAATAGACACATTTCATTCTGGTGATGGGAAAGGCAATGCACAATATGGAGGAAGTCAACACAGTGTGTCCTAGGCAAATGACGACATTGAAAAATAAGTAAGCCTTCATGGCAACTAAGGTAAAGAAAATTAAATCAAATCCTCAAGAACCAAAGTCTGAGCTTGAGTCTATCCCACCTGAATTTAAAAACCCTCTCAGGAACAGATTTGAGGCCTTGAATATTAGCAAGAGAAGACCAAATTAGCTGTTGGAGGATGTCAAGAATATCATCCATGAAGAAAGCAAAAAGATCATTACAAAGACAGAGGAGGAAGAAAAGACCAAGACAGATATCAGAAGAGGCATTGGATATTACACTAGAATTCCAAGAAGCAATAGAAAATGGAAGAAATATGGAAGTTAAGAAGCTGAACAGAAGATTTCTAAGTGGAACTTGAGAAGATAAAGCAAAGTATTATAAAGAAATGTTCAAAGAGCTGGAGTCAGAAAATCAAAAGGGATGAACTCACTCAACATTTCTTTTTTATTATTAGTAGTAGTTTGCTTATAAGAGTTGTAAATATTGTATTTCACACTATTCTTTATTTATATTTTGTTTTATACAATCATCCCCATCCACTATGTTTTATAAAATGAATCACCCCTGGACCTTGTTCATCATTACCCCGTCTTTTCAAGTCCTTACCAGATCCTTCCCATTTCCTTCACACCTTCCCTCCACTCACCAAATTATGCAACCCTGTGGTTTTGTCACTACCCATTCTCTCCCCTTCTTAAGCAGAATGAACTGAAGAGTAAATTCAAACCTCAAGTTGCAATACTTAAGGATGCTAAGGGCAGAATGTTTTATGATCCAGGAAACACCAAAAGAAAATGAAAGGAGTACACTGAGTCACTGCACCAAAAATAATTGACTGACACAGAATTTCATGAACCAACATATGATCGAGAGGCAATGGGATAAAGAAGGAAGTTCAAGCTTCTCTGAAGTAATTGGTAAAAAAATAAGGCCCCAGGAATTGATGAAACACCAATTGACATATTTCAATAAATAGATACAGCCCTAGAAGCACTCACAGGTCATGCCAAGAAATCTGGAAGACAACTGCTTGACCAACTGATTGACAGAGATCCAGATTTATTCCCATTAAAGAAGAAGAAGGAGGAGAAGAAGAAGAAGCAGTAGTAGTAGTAGTGGTGGTGATCCAATAGAGTGTGGAAATTGTCATACAATCTCCCTAATATCACATGTGCAAGCTGAGTTTTGAAGAGGCTGTGGCACTAGGGTCATTATAGCCAATTTTAGATGGCTCTTAGTTGAAAACAAAGAGTACCAGAGGAAAATCTATCTGTGTTTAATTGACAATGCAAAGGCATTTCACTGTGTGAATCACAACAAATTGTGACCAATCTTGGGAAGAATGGAAATCCCAGAACACTTGATTGTGCTCATGCAAAACCTATACTTGGACCAGAAAGCAGTCCTCAGAACAGAGCAAAGAAAATGCATGGGTCAAAATCAGGAAACGTGTGCATCAGGGATGCATCCTATCTCCATACCTTTTCAATCTATCTGCGGAACAGATCATTCTGGAGGCTGCACTTTATGAGGAAGAATGTGACATCAAGATTGAAGGAATATTCCCCAATAACCTAATTATGTAGATTACACAACCTTGCAAGCAGACACAAAAGGTCAAGAATTATAGCCTTCAATATAGTTTGAAGCTCAACATCAAGAAAACAAAGATTCTCACCAGTAAGACAATTGGGAGCACCATGATAGATTGAGAAGAGATTGGAATTGTTAACAATTTCAGCTTGCTTGATTCCACAATCAACACTCTTGGCACCAGCTGTCAGGAAATCAAAAGATGAATTGCATTGAGATGTTTGTTGTTAGGGACTGCTCTCCAGAGTGCTGAAGAGCAACAACGTCAGTCTAGACACTAAGGTCCACCTGATCCAAACCATGGTCTTTGCAATTACTTACTATGCATCAGAGAGCTGGACAGTGACTAAGGATGAAAGTAGAAGAATAGATGCCTTTGAGTTCTGGTGTCGGGGAAGAGTACTGAACATATCACGGACTGCCAAGAGAACAAACAGGTCTGTCCTGGAGAGGGTAAAACCAAGCTGCTCCTTGGAGGCAAGGATTTTGAAGCTCTGTCTCACATGCTTTGGGCATGTGGCCATGAGGGACCAGTCCTTGGAGAAGGACATCATGCTTGGAAGGGTGGAAGGACAGTATAGGAGAGGAAGACCCTGCATTAGATGGATTGACATAGTAACTAAGGTAATGGGGGTAGGTGTGTTATAGACAATGAGATTGGGTCAGGATAGGGAAGGGGTCACAGCTATTGTACACAGAGTTGCTATGCATCACAAGCAAATTGACGGCACATAAATGATAAATGCTATAAAATACACAGTTCTCCAACAACAGTAGTTACAAACAAAAAAAAAATTACATGTATAGATAAGCATGCTCTACATCCACTCCTCATTTATCAACTTGGATAGGCCATTATACAAATATTAACCAGATCATTATGCAAATATTGATGCCAAATGAAAATGAACGATAACTACATCAAATTACAGTAGAGAATTATCATATCATTAGATAATCCCCAAATTACATCATTATATAACTGCCGAATCACTTGGAATTATGGCCTAGACAAGTTAGCACATAATCTTAACCATCAGAGCCAGCATTACTGTAATCTTCTACCTCAGCATTTGTTACTTCCATATACATATTTATTAGCATGCAAGTGGTCAGATAGTAGATGTTCTACTACTGTCATAAATGCTTAATGTCAGACAGGGAGGTAGTCAATAACTGAGGAGTAGATGTATAGGTGTGTAAAGGTATATTACCATGTACGTGCACATACAGATGTAGTTGTGGACATTTGTATATACATATTTGTATGGGTTGCACACACACATGCACGCAAATACCCAACAAATATTACCATCAAATTGATTCCAACGTATAGCAACCCAGTAGGGGCGGTAAGGCAGAGCATAATTACCTTATAGGGTAAACAAGGCTTATTTCCAGAAGCAAACTGCCTCATCCTTTTCACTGGTGATTGTAAATTGCCCATTTCTCTTTTTTTATTAGCAGTTGAATGTTTTAACCATTGTTCTACCAGAGTTCCTTTGCTACAGAGACTTCACATATTATAGAGCATAGAAGGGGCAAAGTTATGGAAACTTCCAAGGCAGATCAAAAAGCCTCATGAGACTGAGTTACAGGGTTTGGAGGCCTGGGACCATGGTCTCGGTTTGGTAGCTAGTTCAGTGGACGTAACGTAGCAATAAGAATAATGCTCTGCATCCTAAGTTGGTGAGTGGCACCCAACCAAGATATAAGTCATGGTTGTGAGAATAAAGGAAACTGAGGACTCAAGTAAACCATTAGTCTATAGGTGAATGACCCACACATACTACAGCCTCCTCTAAGAACTAAATGGTGCCTGGCTACCACTACCAAACATCTGACCAAGGACAATATACAAGGTTCCTGTTAGAAGGGGAGGGCGGAATGCACACCCATGTTTATTGCAGCTTTTTCATAATAGCAAGGAGTTGGAAACAACCTAAGTGCCCATCAACAAACTAATGGATAGAGAAGCTGTGGTATATTCACACAATGGAATCCTATGCTGCTTGAAAAACAAGGAACTCAATGCAATATTATTCAAAATGGGTGACCCTGGAGGACATTATGCTGAGTGAAATATCTCAATCACAAAAGGACAAATACTGCATGGTGCCACTGTTATAAAACAGGACTGACCTCGGGGTTGGAGGAGACTGAGAAAGATGGAATAAATAATATATACTACATTGAAACAGATGAGGGAGAAAACTGTTTAAAAGGGATATATGATTGGGTATTTTTGTCATGACGGGCGTTCAGAGCGAAGGCTGCATAGTGGAGTAGACCTGGGGAGAGGGATTGTAAAACAATGAAAGAATTTTTCTTTTACTTTTCCAAGAAGGAAGTGTACTTGGGGAGAGGGCTGGAAGGGGTGAAAAATGCAACAATGAATAAATGGAAATCCAAAGTCTCTGTAAATTTTCATTGAAATTAATAATAATAAATTTTTTTTTAAAGACAGGGGAGGGAAATGGAGAAAATAAAAACCTCTTAAAATAATTTTTTAACAAGATCCTCCTAGAGACTGGAGAAATCCTCAAGGTTATTGTCCTAAAATACCTTTTGACTCAGGAACTGAAGCCACTCCTGGACCTTTCAACCAAATAATAGATTGGCTTATAAAATCAACAAATGCAGCATGAGAAAGTCGTTCCTTAGAGCAAGCAACCATATAAGACCAAGTAGGTAATATATGTTCAAAAGCCAAGATGAGATAAGGCAAGGAAGAGCAGATAAACAGGAGAGATGGAAATGAGGACAGCATGGTGGAAACGGGGAGGATGCTGACTAACATATTCCCAGGAGAGCAACCAACGTCACAGAGCCATTTGTGTATGACTTGTTGAGTGGGAAATGCTTTACTGTATAAACTTTTATCTAAAACACAATTTTTAATTTTTTTAATTCCATAAATGACAAATAATCCAGAGCCAACAACTCTTTCAGGTTCTCCCTCATAAAAATAACCAATGATTGTGGAGGGCTTTTCATGTTCAGTGTCTTACTTGAATTGACTATTTTCAGCCTATTAGTAACCCTGTTAGGTTGATAGTATAACTCTTTCCATTTCAGAGATAAGTAAAATTAGACACAGAGAGCTTAAGCAACCTGTTTCCTTAAATAGGCATGAACTGGTTAAGCAACAATATAAATGAAATAATCTGATTCTAGGGCATGCATCCCTCCTACTGAATCCATTGTGTTGCAGCTAGTCATGATAGCGGTGGTGATAGTAGGGGTACCGGTGGTGATGTTGGTGTTGGTGCTGGTGGTAATGGTTAGGTGCCACTGAATTAGTTCTGAATTATACACAATAGAAGGAAACACTACCACATCCTGCACTATCCTCATAGCCTTTGTTATGTTTGAGTGCATTGTTGTAGCCACTCTATCAACCTATCTTCTTGATGATCTTCTTTTTTTATCTCTGATCCTCTATTTTACCAAGTATGATGTCTTTCTCCAGGGACTTGTCCCTTCTCATAATCTAGTCAAAGTATATCAGATGAAATCTTACCATTCTTCCTTCTAAACTTTACTTAGAAAATCCATGTTGTTATGTGCCATTGATTTGCCTGCTACTCAGGGACACTATACAACAGCTCTGAAGCTTCCCCTGTCCTGATTCAGTCTCACTGACTCCAACACACCTACCCCCATTGCCCTACTTACTATATCAATCCATCTCGTCCGGAGTCTTCCTATCCTGCACCTTCCTCACCTCCACCTGTCTAAGGTCCTAAGCATGTGAGACAGAGCTTCAAAATCCTAGACTCCACGGAGAAACTTGGTTGATATTTAATGCTTCAAACCTATTCTTAAGATGATTTATACACTCAAGTGAGACAAACTCAAGACAAAATTGTGGTTCTCTGGCTGTATTTTGCCTGCATGTGATATTGATCAATAATTTCCACATTCTTTTGGATCACCTTTCTTGGGAATGGGAACAAATGTGGATCTCTTCCACTCTGCTAGCCAGACAACTGTCCTCCAAATTTCAATCCAAATAAGTCCAAAGAATATGAATAAGTATAGGTTTGAAGCATTGAACATCAATAATTGAAGACCAGAGAAGCTGTGGGATGACATCAAGGGTATCACGCATGAAAAGAGCAAAAGATCATTAAAAGACTGAGGAGAAAGGAAAAACCACAATGTGTGTCAGAAGAAACCTTGAAAATTGTACTAGCACTGAGAAACCAGTGCAAAGGGAAGAGATGTTGAAGTAGAAGAGTTGAACAAAATATTTCAAAGTTCAGCTACAGAAGAGAAAGCAAACACTATAACAGAATTTACAGAGACCTAGAAATGGAGCATAAAAAGGGAAGGATTTGCTTTGCATTTCTCAAACTAAAAAGCTGAAAAACAAACTCAAGCTTCAGTTGAAATACTGAGAGATGCTATGGGCAAACCTTGGGTGATCCAGGAGGCATCAGAAGAAGATGGAGAGAATACACAAAATCACTGTACCAAAAAGCACTGGTTGACACTGAAACATCTCAGGAAATACTACATGATCAGGAGCCAATGGAGTTGAAGGAAGAACTTCAAGCTTCACTGAAGGCATTGGCAAAACATAAACTTCCATTAAAATCACAATAAAAATGAAATGAAATGTTTACAAAGCTCCAGGAATAAATGGGATACCAACTGACATGTTTCAAATGCCAGATACAGCCCTGGGTGCACTCCTCTGTCTATGTTGGGAAATTTGGAAGACAGGGGCACTTAGAGATATATTTTCACTTTATTCACTTAACATTTTCTCATAAGCCTTTTCCTATTTTCAGAGAGGCAATGTGATGCAATAGTGATCAACTGGACCATTAGACATTCTAGGCCCAAATCTTGACTTTTCACCTATCAATTCACCAGACCTTATTAGAACTTTGATCGATATAATGGATGAGGGATGGGGGAGGGGAGGGATGTTCATGAAAATTAATAAATAAAGGCAAAGATTCAAACATTTATGCATCACTTTCCTGTGTGAGAAAAGAGCCTTGGTGGCCGAGCAATCAAAACACTTGGCTGCTGTATTGAGTCCGTTCTGAAACAATCAATGAATGTGATTCTTTGTTACCAACCATTATAATAAGGTTAATTTTTATTCACATACCTTAGTGTGCTGTTAAAAGAGGCCAGTCCCCAGTGGGGAAAAGCATCATTCTGGTAAAGTAAAGGCTTAAGTAAGCAAAGACGAAGACCTTCAAAGAGACAGCTTGGCACTGGGGTAATAGCAGTGGCCTCAAGCCCAGCGGCCATTATGAGGGTGGCAAAAAACAGGTACGGATTCCTTCTGATACACAGGGTTCCTGTAATTTGCAGCTTACTCAGTAGCACTTAACAAAGGGTTTTGTTCACTATTTACTTAATCATACCAATGGCTAAAGAAAGAAAGAGGTCATACTTGTTGCTTTAAACTAAATATTGAATAAAGAAGGACCTATCTTCAGGGGGGAAGAAAAGAAAATGTAAGCTGTTCAAACCACCTTCTACTCTGCAGGAGAGGTGGTAGTTTGCTCTGCAAAGATTGAACCTCAGAGACACCATGGAGCGGGTCCACTCTGTTCCGCTATGAATGCGGATCAACTCCACAGCCCAAGGTTTGGTTTGGTTTCTTTTTCCTGTATGAATTGCATGTAAATGTAATGACTGGCAGACGAGGGAAAGGTCTTCTTTCTAGAGCTCCAATTAATAACCTCAGGGTGGATACTAAAGCTAGAAAGACACTATTCAGCAATCCCTATTTCAGTATATTCTAATAACATGTTACTCATAAGCCCTCACTGACAACATTTTTAAAATCCAGATTTCTACTAACAGCCTATTTATGACAATTTAGGCTTTCTCTAAGGCGATTTAGGATTTCAAATTCTCCTCACTTCTTTTTTAAGCCCTCACCAGCAGCATCTTTAATGTTCTTATTTCTATTTAGAGTCTAGTCAAGGCAATCTAAGGATTTTCTATTATGCTTTTCTAAAAACTTTTCCAGTTTCTATCTACCTCCTTATTCCAAAACCACTACCACACTTCAGCCATTTGTTACAGCTACATTTCACTTCCAGGTGTCAACATTTATATTCTTGTTTTGTGTTTGCATAACAAACTATCACAAAGTTAGCAGCTTGAAGAATAGCCAGTCATCATCTCACAGAAGTGGAGAGGTGTGGCCTCGTTCTCAGGGTCTCTGGGAGTCTGAAATCAAGAGGCCCGTGTTCTCAGCTAGAGCTCATCGTCTTCTTCCAAACTCATTGCATTATTGGCAGACTTCAATTCCTTGCTCTATGGTTCACTTCTATGAACACCACCCTACCAGCCCTGGAGAAGCTTTCTATGCCAGGGCCCAGAAAATGTCCTTCTTCTTTGCCAAAAGACCTCAGTAATGTGGTAAAAAACAGCCATCCTGTGACTTTAGAATCACATAGAGTTTGAATCCCACTCTAACCACTTATACGGGTTCTTAGCTAGCCTCAGATCTCTGTGTCTCCATGTGCTCATATGTAGTTATTATTTTAAAGATGCAGTCTACCTCTCAAGGTTGTTAAATTCTACATAAGCTAACATCATGCATAATTTTACAAATATGAGCTTTGTTTCTCTGGATGAAAGATGACTTTCCACTATATGACATACATCACCAACAATTATGGCCGAGAGGCATGCAGGGACACCCAGGATTGAAGCCAACATTCATGAAGCCTCTGTTATGCCGTAGACATGATGTTACATGTGTTCACATATTTGCATGATCTTGTGGTCTAAGAAACATTGAGACTTCTGAGGTTTTCCGGGTTCCCCTTGCTCTTCATGTAAAACTAGAGACATTGTAGAGCTCCTTGGGGCATAATATTTATCCTTCCACAGTCCAAAAGCATGGTATGTTCACATGAAGGCATTTAAAAACATCAGCATCCAGATCACAGTGAGGGAAGCTATGAGGTCTTGGGAAAATGACAGAGTTGTGCAAAGCATTCTGGAAAGAATTGAGGGTGAGGATTGTGGGGGAAGGCAAACACAGCAAGAAGAACAGGAAGGAGAGCAGGAAACAAAGAGAACAGAGTAGAAGAAAAGAGGAGAGAATGGAGAGTGCAGAAAAGTGGTGAAAAGGGTTGTAAGCTCCTAGGTGCATTGTGTGTGACGGTTGAGAGACTCAGGATTCACGGTGATTTCCTGCCAGAAGCCTGACTCCAGCCCAAGGACGTTGCACATGTTAAATATCAAAGTGCTCTCTATAACAAATGTATTTCCTGCTGTCTCAAATCTGTCTCCTTTGGAGCTCCAATGGTGTGGGGCCAAGGAAAGAGACAAAGTAGATGTTTGTGTAAAGTTTTCTCACATTTTACTTAAGGGCAACAGAGCTCCTCATCTCTGTGAGGCCCCCAATATCCCCGCCAAGAAGGCTCCAGTCCCCTGCCCCAGCCCCCGCCCCACCACCTCCTACTGTCTCCCCAGGGGGCCCTCCAGTCCCAGTTGGGGGAGTATGGGGGAAGGTGATTGGTTGTGCAGGAATCTGTGAAATGTTAGATAACTCATCCTAGGGTGGCATGCCTCTGCCCCTCCCTTTCTTTTTAACTTTTCCTTCTCTTTCTCAGAAACAGGCCCTGTGCCTCCACGCCTGTGTTACACATATTGGTTCTGACAGCTCAAATTAATATGTCAGATGCTGTGATCCTCGCTGGCGACAGGCCTTTTGACCCTATCAGCACAATCTGCTTCCCTGATTGAAAATCTCTGTGCCTCAAATTGATTCAGAGTTTTATAAACATCCTGCAGCCACGATCCGAGGAAGCCACCGTCCAAGGAAGCTATTGGTGAATGGTTTGCGAGAGCTTAATTTGCCCTCCTTTGCTCCTCTCCCTTCAAAAAGCAAGGGAGCTGGGCTGAGCAACTTGGTAGACTAAGAGCCCCAAGGGTGCTGAGCTGAGCTGTGACACCCCCTGATGTCAAAAATTCATTGACAATTCTAATTCACAGCAACCCTATAAAACAGAAGAATTGCCCCAGAGGATTTGAAGGGTGTACAATTTAACAGAAAGAGACTTACACACCTTTCACCCACCAAAAAGCCACTGACCTTTTGTTTAGCAGCCCAGAACTTAACCACCATGCCACTAGGGTTTTCCAATCCCTGCATGCACCCTGAGCCTTTTAAAGGCTCACTCTCTCCCACTCAGAACAAGGAACATTGTTGGTCGAAGCCACAATCCCATTTTTTCACAGCCACTCTGCTGGCTTTGTAATGCTCAGGACACTCTCTTCCCAGGTGAAAGGTCCATGCAGAATGCCTCCAGGATCTTCTGTCCTGCGGATACAGTCTCTCCATCCTTGTTACCCTCAGACTGCAGGCCTGCTCAGAACAAGGCTGACCGGAGGAGACAAGCATCTTTACTGAGTGTCTCAGGGGGTAGGGAAGGGTTTGCATTTGAGTCAAGGACACCAAGTGGTTCTGCTGGGTTTACACACTTTGAGCAACTCTACTTGACCCTAGTCTTTACTGGTCAGACTTTAGAGTGACAGCAGCAGTAGGAAAGGCAGATACCACAACACTGGCTGTTCCATCCTCCTCGGCACATTGATACCATAAGAGAAGAACACAGATTTCACTGGATCTTCTCCAGGACCCCAGAGCAAACCTCAAAGGTCCTCCTTGGCTCCTTCAGAAAAATGCCACCTTGACTTGCTCCGCCCTGCTCCAGTCACCCTTCCTATTACTGCTCCCACCAAAACCCCCTGAGAAGGAGAGTAAATGAGCAAGTGAGAAGAAAGAACACGACTCTGAAGTGAACCAAGAGACATCAACCAAAGTTATACCCACAACAGGGCCCCACCTTTTACCCCAGGCTCCACCATAAACCACAGAGGAAGTTCTCACCAATCTCGGTTCCTCATTGTGGAGGCTGGTCGTCATGAATTTCATGGCTCAGCAGCCTAGAAGATAGGTTGCTGCCACTGCAACCTCCCTGCAATCACCTCCGCTGTTATTTCCTTGTGCTCTGTCTTGGTTGTCTGGCGTTCCTGTAACCAAACTATCACAAGGAGGTGGCCTTCAAGAGCAGAAAGTTGTTTTGTCAGCATCAGCAAGGAGGTTAGAAGTCCAAGTGCTGAGCACCAGTTCTAGGGAAAGGCATCCTCTCTCTGATCTGGGAAAAAATTCTTGTCTTTTTCAGCTTTCTAACTTCGCATTTCTCTTTTATTGCTCTCCACACAGATTCATTCCATTTGACTCCCTACTGAGGATTAGCATTTGTGTCCCAGACATACTGAATCCAAATCTAAATGTTTAACAAGATCCTCTTATCTCCAAGCATCTATCTTCCCCCATTTGGGCTTGTTTGTCTCTGTGTCCAGGCTGCTCCTTTTAACTAGGAAGTTATTCCGTTGCCACTGGGCCAATAGGCACCCCTGTAACAGATGGAGAAAAGATAAAAATTGTCAATTACTTCACTTTACCTGGATGTACAATCAGATCTCATGGTAACTGCTGTCAAGAAATCAATAGACATGCTGCATTGGGAAAATCTAGCAGGGACCTCTCCAAAGTGCTAAAAACCAAGGATGTTCATTTAAATAAGATAAGGCTGGTACAAGGCATTTCAATGGTTTGCTATGCCTTTGAAAGTTGAACAATGAATAAGGATGGCATAAGAAGAATTAATGTCTTTGAGTCATGGTGTTGAAGAAGAGTACTGAATGTCTCATGGACAGCTAAAAGAATAGGCAAGTCTGTCTTGGACAAAGTGTAACCAGGGTGCTCCTTAGAGGCAAGAATGATCACGTTTTGTTTCACGTCATTTGGACGAGTTGTGATTGAAGACCAGTATTTGGAAAAAGATATCATGCTGGGAAAGGTGGAAGGTCAGAAAAAAAGAGGAAGACACTCCACACAATGCATTAAAGCATGCGTATCGGATTTTGAAGATGATGTAGGATAGTGCCAAGTTCAGCTCTGTTGTTCATAGGGTCACTATGAGTTGAAATAGACTCAAAGGGAACTAACAACAACAATATTAGGTTTAGGACACAGCCTATAATTATTGTTGTTGTTGTTGTTGGTTGCCTTCAAGTGGAGCACAACTCATAGCAGCCCTGTGAACAAAAGGCTTGAAGCCCCTCTACAACTATTGACATTTACTCAAAATTCATAGTTTCCAGAGGCATGTTGTTTAGGAAGTGGATGCCATTGAGTCTCATTAATATAACAAAGAAAACTATTTCCAAACAGCATTATAACCATAAGTATTCTGTTAGTTTTGCTGTTAGGTGCAATCTTATGAAAAACATATCTGAACCTTGTCCTATCCTGCACCATTCTTGCCACCTCTGATATACTTAAGCCCATTGCTACTGTCACTGGATTAGTCCATCCTGTTAAGTCTTCCCTTCTTTCTCTGACCCTCCACCTTTCCCAGAATGATGTCTTTTTCCCAGACTGACACTTCCTGACCACATGTTGAAAGTGTGTGAGACCATGTTTCACCATCCTTGCCTCTAAGGAGTATCATGGTGGAACTTGCTCCAAGGCAGACTTTTTTATTCCTTTGGCAGACTCCTTGATGGATATTCAGTACTCTTCTCCAGTACTACAATTTAAAGGCATTGATTTTTTTTTCATTCTTATTCGTTATCCAATTTTCATAGGAAGTAATTGAAAAGATCATGACTTGTATCAGGTACACCAAAGTTTCTAAGTTGGCATTCTTGCGTTTTAGCACTTTGGAGAGGTCCCTGACAACAGATTTTTTTTCCCCAATGCAAGATGTCTATGAGTCATCTACGACTCGACGGCATTCCACAATAACAATGACGACGACCAAGAGGGAGCTACATTGGCCTAGTGGAAGGAAGCTGTGCTACCAAGCCAAAGGTGGGTGATTTTCATCTGTGGCCCTCGACCAGGTTCAAATTGTCTTCCTGTCAAACATTCTTCTAGGTGGTATAGCACTGGTCTGTGCGTTGCTGTACAGAGGTAACTCGTGGTTGCTGTGATGCTGAAGCCTGTGACAGTGATGTGCCAATTATGGTAATGGGTACCCATGGTGGACAGTGTTGGCTGGAGCTTCCCGACTAAATAAAGCCTGGAAGCAGAAGCGGCATCCACTTCCGAAATGGCTTGCCTCTGGAAACTCTATGTACGAACAGTGCTCAGGCTGTTCGTTCATAGGGTCTCTATGAGTCATCTACGATTCAACGGCATTAAACAACAACAACAACAAGATGTCTTTGGGTTTTTTTGACTGTTGTACCATAAGTGTTGATTGTGAATTCAAGTGAAATTAAATCCTTGGAAACTTCTATATTTTCTCAATCTACTATGACGTTGCTTACTAGTCCAGCGGCAAGGATTTTTTTTTTCTCGACTTTGAGACATAATCCATGTTGAAGGCTACATTCTGATCTTTTGCTGTGAGTATTTCAAGTTCTCCTCATTTCCTAGCAAGTGAGTATTTGGTAAGTATTTCTCCAATTCTGATGTCACATTCTCCTTCATATAATGGAATTTCTTGAATTATTTGCTCAACATAAAGACTAAATAAGTATGGAGAAAGGACACAACTCTAAGACACAGCCTTTCTGATTTTAAACCATGAAGTGTTTCCTTGCTCTATCCAGACAACAGTCTCTTAGTCTAGGTAGAGGTTTTGTATGAACACAATTAAGTGTTCTAGGATTCCCATTCTTCTCAATGTTAGCCATAGTTTATTACAATCCACACAGTAAAACACCTTTGCATAGTCAATAAAACAAAAATAGACATTCTTCTGGTATTCTCTACTTTCAGCCAGAATTCATCTGACATCAGCAATTATATCCCTGGTGTCACAGCCTCTTCTAAACCCAGCTTGAACTTCTGCCAGTTGTCTGTTGATAAACTATTCCAGACATTTTTTATGTTCTTCAGAAGTCTTTTCTTTGCATGTGGTATTATTTATACTGTTTAATAATTTCCATATTTTGTTGGATCACCTTTCTTGGTAATATGGACCTCTTCCAGTCAAATCGCCAGCTACCTGACCACTTTCAAATTGCCCATTTTCCTGATGAGACTGGTGAGCACATCTAGGACTGCATCTTTTAGTTAAAACATGCCATTGTCAATCCATCAATTCCTGGGACCTTATTATTGTCTAAGCTGCCTTCAGTGCAGCTTGAACTTCTTCATTCATTGTCATTGGTTCTTGATCTTATGCTATTTCCTGAGATGATTCTGTGTTTACAACTCTTTCTGGTACGGTAACTTTGTTTATTCCTTCCATCTTCTTTTGATGCTTCCTGGATCATTCAAGATTCCCCCCCCCCATAGCAACCTTCAGTATCACTACATCACTACTCAAGACTTAGATTTCAAAGTGCAACAATGAATGAATGGAAATCCAGTGTCTAAATTTTCACTGAAATTAATAATAAATTTTAAAAAAGAAACAATTTTTAAGCTCTTTCTGTTTGAAAAATGCCAAGCTTTTTTCTTTTCTAACTCTAGTTCTTTGCACATTTTCCTGGAAGGAAAAAGAAAAAAGGGGGGGAGGGAAAAGCATGCTCTGTTGACCTTGGTTATATCATTTCTTCCTTACCAGTAAAAGATTAACCAGAGGGTTTCTAATTTCCCTTACATCTCAAGAGTTTTCAGATATGACAATGACTCCTCTATGTAATATTTCTAAAACTAATCACATTTCTCCAGGAACTGGAGCATCATAGGTGCTCAAATAAGTTCAGTTTCCTTCCTTTTTCTCTTTTCCATTCTCATGACTATCATAGTTGCTAGTTCCTCTTTCTGGTTAAAGAAAGAAGCAGAAAGAAAAGGAAGCACTAACAAAAACTCCGACAGTTTATACTGGCAAACACAAACTTTGAAAGGACAGAAAAATGTTTACATGTACTGACTTTATTGAGATGCATGTTGAGTTTCCAGAGAATATGGATCAGAAACTTCTGAAGATTGCCAATACATTGAACTTGGTTTCTCTAAAGATCCCAAAGGAGAACAATCCACTAGTGCACCTCTATGATTTACCACCTTCAGGAACAAAGATTTTGGTCTCTATTGTCAGTTCCTGAAAAGCTCCATCATTCCATTCACAAGGGTCCAGGGCAGGGAGACCAGGCAGAAATCAGGGGTTCCACACTCCTTTAGGCCTTTCTCCTTTCTGCCTTGGCCTAGCCAGTCCCCAGGGGGAATTATGAAACAGTTGATTCTCAGTACTCATGGGTGGATTATTCTCCCCAGATAAGTATCTGGGTACCCCTAAAACTTCAGAAACTTCCTTATATAAGCCAAAAACATGAGAAGAAAGGCATCTCTCAACTCACCCAGCAAGTCAGCACTTCCAGACAAGAACGAACCTTTTACACAAAAACTTTCAGTGAGATGATAGGGTGAGGTGACCTAAAGGCCAAAGGGGAGCACAGGTCATACAGTAAGAAGATGCAGCTCAGCCACCTTCAAGGTCTCAGCATGATGCATCATAAGTAAGCAATGGGGTCCTGGGATCCAATTTGGATTCTATCCCCAGGTGAGGTACATCTGTCTAAGAACTTAAAGACAAGATGTTACATCTTCAAAAAAATCTTTCCTTACAGAATTTAACTTAAGCCCCAATACAATCCTAGAAATACACAAGGTAAAGAAATCTAGATTCCTTTACACTTCGTGACCTGAGCAAGACACTTGAAGAAGTGGCAGAGCTAAGACTTAAATCATTCTGAAACCATTAGTCCTTGCTGTCTTAGATTCTTCTCTCTCAGCCCAGATTCCATGGACCATAATTTTAACTTCGCTCTCCCCAAAATGCTTAGCTTAGTTTGCCCAAGACCTTGCATCACACTTATTTGGCCAAATTCCAAGCCAAAAGAAATTACCCAACCCCACTGTGGTGTTCCTGGGATCATCAAACATAGACAGAAAAAAATAAAGTCATACAAGGGTATACACTACCTACCCAAAACGTCCTTCAGGAAAAGTCTGAAAGCCTTAACATTATCTACAAAGCCCTGCACAAGCTGCCTTCCACCTACCCATCCCTTCAGTCAAATCTCCTTAATTCTTTCAACAAATAATTATTGAGCATCTATTCTATACTTTAAGAAGCCCCAATGGCATAGGGCTGTTAACCAACAGTCGACAGGTGGAAGAAAGGATTCATTGTTGTTGAACTGAAACTGACTCTTTGCTTACACTCCAGAGGATTTTTGAAGGCTGTAAATCACACTGGAGGAGATTGCCCAGCTTTCTCCCTCAAAGCCTCTGGTGAATTCCAAGTGTCAGAGAGGTGCACCATTTAGGTTAGCAGTACAACTCTATATGACTACACCATGAGAGCTCCCTGAAGAATGAACATTCTCCTATAAAGATTTATTGACCCAGAAATGCTTCTTGTCACTTCTTGTCACCAGAGCTCCTTCATGAAAAGAGCAATGATGACAGTTTAAAGACTAAGGTGTGCCTGGTCCAAGCCATGCTACCTTCAATTGCTACCTATTGCATCTGAAATTTGGACAATGAATAAGGGTGACAGAAGGAAAAGCAATTCCTTTTAATTGTGAGGTTAGCAAAGAGTACAACTATCCCATGGGTTGTCAAAAGAACAAATAGGTCTGCCTTGGAGGAAGTGCAACCAAAGGTGCTTCTTAGAGGCCAGGAAGATAAAAGGTTATCTCAAATACTTTGGGCATGTTGTCAAGAGAGGCTAATTCTTGGAAAAAGACATCATGCTATGAAGAGTAGAGGGTCATAAAAAAAAGTAGAAGATCCTCAGCAAGGTGGTTTGGCATAGTGACTGTAACACTGAGCTCAACTCTATGAGAAATCTTGGTGTGGGTGCAGGATGAGACAAGATTCAGAGCTACTCTGCAAAAGGTCACGATGAGTTGAAGTAAATGGCATGGTACCTTACAGGATGAGCTCTGGTGGCATAGAGATAGAGAGTTGTTCTGTCAACTCAAAGGCAGGTAGTTAAAATTCACCAGCTGTTTTATGGAGAGAAAGGTGGGAAATCTCCTCCTTTGGGAAAAACCTATTGGACAGTCAGCTATAAGTCATCTCTGACTCATTGGCAATGAATTGAGTTGAATGAGTTAACTATGCATCAAAGTTATTCTTTAGGTGGTTTTGAAAGTTGTAATAAACTCAAGGTCATATTTTGGCTACTGTGATCTTCTTTTCACTTTCTTCATCTTCAATTTGAACCCATATGTGAATTTGTTGCATAGTCAGCCCTGATCTTGGGGGTTTTTTGTGGGGTTGTTTCCTTTTTTTTTCCCCCCTTGATCTTTTTTTGACTTCTGATATTGAGCTTCTTCATTATGTATTTCCATGGAGGTAAACCATCTTGTGAAGTTCATGCATATAGTTGTCATCTATACTTTTTTCTCTTTTTTATTGTCCTAGTTTATTTACAAAATTTTAATATATGTTTTTCAGACCAGATTTCTTCCAATTTCTCTCACTCCCCTATCAAATTGTACAATCCCATGATTAATCCCCCCTCCCCCTGCACATTCTCACCCCTCTGCTTCCACCCCCACTCCTTGGGTCCTCATTCTACAATAATGGTTTTATAAAATACTTTTCCTTGTGGGACTGAGTAGTTTACTGATCGAGAGAACATGGAAACAGCATGGATGTCCAACCACAATAAAATGGATTGAGAAATTATGGTATAGTCAAGTTACACAATGGAATATGATGCAGCATGCAGGAACGATGATTTTGAAAATTATTGCCTAGGTTTGGAGGGACTGGAGAGCATTATATTGAGTGCACTAATTCATTTATACTTTTTAAAAAGTATTTGGAAGGGATAAATTATTTATTGTACAAAAATTATGGGGTGATATCAAGAATATCATACATGAAGAAAGCAAAAGGTCATTATAAAGGCATGGGATAAAGGAAAGACCAAAATAAATGTCAGAAGAGACTTTTAAAATTATGCAACAATGTATAGAAATCAAAATTAAGGAGAAAATGCTGAAGTAAGAAAGTTGAACAGATTTCAAATTTTTTGTTTAGAAGACAAAACAAAAAAAGTATAATAAAATGTTCACAGAACTGGAGTTAGAAAACCAAAACAGAAGAACCTTTCTCAGGGTGAAAGAACTGAAGAGTGAAATCGAGCTGCAATACTAAAGGATTCTATGGAGAAAATATTGACTGATGTGGGAAACATCAAAAGATAGAAGGACTAGACAGTCACTGTACCAAAAAGAACTGTTCAATGATACAACCATTTAATGAAATATCATATAGTCAAGAATCAGTGGTAATGAAAGAAGAAGTTCAAGTTTCTCTGATGGCCTTGGCATCTTGCTGATGTCACATAGATTTTGGCTGAAAGCAGAGAATACCAGAACGACATTTGCTTTTGTTTTATTGATTATGCAAAGGATTTGCTTGTATGGATCAAAATACATTCAGAATAACATTGAGAAGGAGAACTTCAGAATACTTGCATTCATGCAACACTTAGACCAAGAAACAGTAGTTCAAAGATATTATATGATTTAAAATCTGGGAAACTGTGCATCAGAGTTGTGTCCTTTTTCCATACCTAGTCAAATCTGTATGCTGAGCAAATCATTTGAAAAGTTGGATTTTAAGAAGAAGAATGTGGCATCAAAATTGGAGGAAGACTTATCAACAGCTGAGTTAGGCAGATGACACAACCTTGCTTCTAAAAAAAAACTACTTGAAGTACTTACTGGAGAGTATTAAAGACTGCCTCTTTCAATCTGGATGACATTTCAAAATAAAGGAAACAAAAATCCTTACCACCAGACAGACCACTAAAGAACATCATGATAAATAAATGGAGAAAAAAATAGAAGTTGCCAACAATTTCATTTTACTTGGATTCACAATCCACAACCATGATAGCAGAAGTCAAGAAATCAAAAGTGAGATGTAAGAATATTCAAAGAGGGAAGGGAAGGGAAGGGAAGGGAAGGGAAGGGGGCAGCAGGGCTGAGGGAGGGGAAGGGGAGAAATCACAAGGTCAAAGAAGTTGGTAGGATGGGTGAAGGGAGGGAGCAGGGAAAACAATACAATGAACATGAATGAAACACAATAAAAAAAGAAAAAGACAAGCTGTATTGGGGGTAAATGTTGTCCAGGACTTCCACAAAGTACTAAAGAGCAACAATGTCTGTTTAAAGATTAAAGTATGCCTGATCCAAGCCATGCTATTTTCCTATACATCTACAAGTTGAATAATAAATAGGGAAGACTAAAGAAGAATTAATGCCTTGAATTGTGGTTCTGGTGTTCCTACGCTATTGCTGACTATGTAGCTAAGAGTTGGATACTGAGTAGGGAAGACCAAAGAGAGATGAACTGATGCCTTTAAATTGTGGTGGTGGAGAATAGTATTAAATACATCATGGATTACCAAAAGAAGAAATAAATCTGTCCTGGAGAAAGTGCTACCAAGATGTTCTTTAAAACACGGTTTCAATTTCAAAGTGTGAGGCAACGTGTTAAAGGCAAGGATGAAGCTTTGCCTCACATACTATGAACATGTAGTTAGGAGGGGCTAGTCCTTAGAAAAAGATATGTTGCTGAAAATGGTAGAGAGTCAGGGAAGGAAGACCCTCAACAAAATTATTTGACACAGTACCTACAACAATAAACGTGTATGGTGAAGATAGGGCAGCATTCTGATCTGTTATTCATCGAGTCCTTAGGAGTGGTAGATGACTCAATGACATATAACAACAATATAAGTCAGAATTGATTCCAATGCAGTGGGTTACTCTGCTTACCAGGTGCTTTGCCCCTTCTCTTTGTAACTGATACTTCAGCTGTGATAAAATTCTCTCAGTTCCTGAAATAGGATCCTTCCCATTCCCAGGGCTTCCTCAGCTTAGGAAACTCTTGCATTTCCTTTCTCTCATAAATACTCCTCCATTCACCCTTCAGGTCACAGTTTATCAACAGCAGACTTTGCTCACCTACTGCACCAGGTTTGGTGATCCTACCAGTGTGCACACATAGTATCAGTTCACCCTTTATGGTACTTTTTCAAAAATAAGATGTTTATTGCATGATCTGAATTGCACCATAAATAGCTTCTTCAAAGGCAGGATAAATCTAAAACAAGCTTTAATAAACATGCATGTGAGCCACCTTTTCTGTCGCAGAGATTGGCTCACCAGATTTGATCAGTAAAGTTAAAGTTGTTCAGTTCTGACCCTTCCTGGGCCCCTTCTTCAGCAGCCTTCCCAAACAAAGGATGATCATGTCTCTAATCTCCAAAGGAAGTTCAAAAACATTCAAGGCCCATCTGGAAGATATGTGTAAGGGTCCATTTCCACCTCTGTTATTGTCTCTATTGAGCCTTGAAGTTGGTGACCCTCAAAGAGAAAAGGCTAGGACATGATCAACACCTCTCCTTGAAACCTCTCCTTTCCAGACAGTTAACACTACAGAGAAGCACCATGGGGCCCTACTCTTGTCATTGTCTTTTCATTCATTCTGTCCCATTCTCTGTCACTGGACTAAAGCTCACTGGTGTGATCTCTTCACTGCTCCTTGTTCTCACTCTCTCATGTGTCCTCTTGCTTCTACTTCATTATTTTCCATTAGCAAAAGTGCTGAGCTAGGGGTCAAAATCTTAGGGATCTTTGAGAACAAGCTTTATGTTTGTGAAACTGGGGACAAGTTACTTAGCTCCTCTGAGGTTTCTTACTCTAATCTATAAAAAATGTTGGCAGTAATGCCTACCCTTCCTCACTGTTATGTGCGGACCAAATGGAAAATGACATGCAAGAATCTTGGTGAAAGGTTCTGTTGATGCAGTTCAACTATTACAACTTCGATTCTCCCTCACTCTTTTTTAAAAAAATTATTATTACATTTTATTAGTTTTAATCAACATTTACAGAGATTTTGGGTTTTCATTCATTCGTTGTTGCACTGTTTTCTCTACCCTCCTCCCCAGTTCGTTCTTCTTCCCCCGCCCCCTAATGTCTGTTTTAATTGTCCAATTGCCACAGTGCTTGTCAAAGCCAGTTCTGATTAATCTCCTTTGTCAGTGTGTCCTTTGCCATTCCCTGTCA
>NW_006399937.1:351472-375092 GCF_000299155.1 Elephantulus edwardii | reverse complement strand
TTGTTAGCCATCTGAATGTCGTCTTCGGTGAAGTGCCTGTCTGAAAATTGCACAGGAGGGCAGAGAAGCCAAAGCAGAAGGAGAAAGCGCCATACCGCTTTCCACAGGGATTGCACCATTTTACACTCCCACCAACAGTGAGTAAGGGTTCCAGTTTCTCCACAACCTCACCAACATTTGTTGCTTGCTGTTCTGCTAAAGTTTGCTATTTTGACTGGGGTGAGATGATATCTCATAATTGTTTTGATTCTTCTTCACTCTTGACAGCCTTCTTCCTCTATGAATTCTTTCAAAATAACTATGTTGTTGCTGTTGTAACTGTTATGGGCTGTCCAGTTGACTGTGACTCATAGTGACTCTGTGCACAATAGCTCTGAACCCTGGCCTATCCTGAGTCAATTTCACTGTCTCAAACACACCTACCTACATTGTCCTAATTACTGGGTCAATCAATCTCTTATAGGTTCTTCCTCTCCTGCCACGTCCCTCCACCCTTCCAAGCATGATGTCCTTCTCCAAGGATTGGTTTCTCCTGGCAACATACCCAAAGTATATGAGATGGAGTTTCAAAATTCTTACCTCCAAAGAGCAAACTTGTTTCACCCTCTCCAGAACAGATCTGTTTGTTCTCTTGGCAGTTCATGGTATGTTCAGTACTGTTCTCCAGCACCACAACTCAAAGGCATCAATTCTTTTTCTGTCATCCTTAGTCATTGTCCAGCTCTTTGACGCATAGCAAGTAATTGTAAAGACCATGGATTGTCATGAAATGAAAATTCTATGCTGGAAATTAAATGAAAAGGTGAGGGAAAATGGAGTCACATTCATAGTTTAAAAGACCATTTCTAGATGCATCTTGAAATACAATATTGTGAGCTTCAGGATAATATCCATACACATACAAGGAAGACCTGTTAATATCCCTATATTTCAAATATATGCACCAAGAACCACAGCCAAAGAGAAGGAAACAGATAATTTCTACAAACTTTTATAGTCAGAAGTCAATTGAACATGCAACCAGGATACACTAATAATAATGAGTGTCTGGAATGCAAAAATTAGGAGCAAAGAAGGATCAGTAGTCAGAAAACACAGACTTGGAGACAGAAATGAGTTGGGGAAACAATGATAGAATTTTTTTTTTACAATGATAGAATTTTGTACAATCAATGATTTATTCATTGCAAATACCTTTTGTAAGAAATACAAATGGTGACTACACGCATGGTCTACACAGGAATCAGACTGAAACATCTGCAGAAAGTTCAATATCAGTTGTGACAATTAGGCCAGGTGTTAATTGTGGAATAGACCATCAACTACTCATACTCAAGTTCAAGCTGAAACTAAAAAAAAATTAAATCAAATCCACAAGAATAAAATTTTAATCCAGAGTCTGTCCTACCTGAAATTTAAAATCATCTGAGAAACACATTTGAAGCCTTGGACAATAATGAATGAAGAACAAATCAGCGGTGGAAGGTTATGGAGAATATCATCCATGAAAAATGCAATAGGTCCTTACAAAGACAGAGGAGGAAGAAAAGAACAAGATGAATGTTGGAAGAGAGTCTGCATATTGCCCTCGAATGCCAAGAAGCCAAATCATAGGGAGGAAAGAAATCAGAAGGATGCTGAGCAGAAGATTTCAAAGCACAGCTTAAGAAGGCAAAGCAAAGTATTATAATAAAATGTCCAAAGAGCCGGAGTCAGAAAACCAAAAGGGACAAACTCACTTCGCATTTCTTTTTTTTACTTCTTTAAATAAATATTTTACTTTATACTAGTTTACTTACAAATTCCACATACGTTGTTTTTTATGCTGGATCTTTTCCCATTTCCCTTACCCACTCCCCCTCCACCCATCAAATTGTGCAATTCTATGATTAACCACACACACACACACACACACACACACACACAGTCGCCCCACTCCCACCCATACTCACTTCTCTGCTCCTCCCTCCATGGATCTTCATACACGTTCTACAATAATAATCTCAGACAGTGTTTGACCTTATGGGACTGAGTTCGTTCACTTAGCATAATGCTCTCCAGTACCTCCCAAGTTAGGTAGTAATTCATAAATCATTTTTCCTGTGTGCTGCAGAGTATTCGATTGTGTGAATGTACCATGGTTTCTCAATTCGTTCAATTGTGGTTGGACATCTGGGCTGTTTCCATGTTATTGCAATAGTAAATAAAGCTGCTATGAACATTGGTGTACAGGTCTCTGTTTGTACCTCAGTTCAAATTTTCTTGAGGAATGTTCCAAGCAGTAGAACAGCTGGGTCATGTGGAATATCTATGTTCAGCTTTTTGAGGAAATGGCAAACTACCTTCCACAGTGGTTATACCATTCTAAATTCCATTAACAGAGTTCCTATTTCACCACATTCTCTCCAATATTTATTACTTACTGTCCTATTAAACTGCTAGTGGAATGAGATGGTATCACACTGATACCATTTTATTTGCATTTCTCTTATTGCAAGTGATTTTGAGCACTTCTTCATGTGCTGTTGGCCATTCGCTCAGAATTTCTTTTCTTTTTTTATAGTCTGTTTGTTTTCTTTTTGTATTGATATTTTAATGAAAGTTTATGAAGAACTTGGATTTCCATTCATTCATTGTTGCACATTTTCATCCCCCACCTCCTGTTCACTTTTTTCTTTGGGAAAAAAAAGTTCTTTCATTGTTATACAGTCCCCCTCCCCCAGACCACTTTAATATTAAGCTCTTCTTCTGGACTCTTGTCATGCCATAATACCTAATCATATATTCCTTTTATACAGTTCTTTCACTTCTGTTTTAATGTCATGTACATTATTGATGCCCTCTTTTTTTAGTTTCCCCCCAAACCCCATGTCAGTACTATTTTATAACAGTGGTATTATGCAGTATTTGTCTTTTTGTGACTGAGATAATTAATTCAGCAAAATGTCAACCATTGTGTATAATATTTCATGAGTTCTTTGTTTTTCAGTGTTGCATAATATTCCATTGTGTGAATATACCACAGCTTCTTTAGGCATTCATTTGGGTGTTTTTTCTTTTATTGTTAATTTTGATGAAAATTTACAGAGACTTTGGATTTCCATTCATTCATTGTTGCATGTTTTTCCCTGCTCTTTCATCCCCCTCAATTCGCTCTTCTCTTTGAAAAGTAAAAGAAAAAGTCTTTCATTGTTATGCAAACCCTCCCTCCAAGTCCACTCCACTGTGTAACCTCCATTCTGAACTCCTGTCATGTCAGTAACACCTAATCCTATAACCCCTTTATCCATTCATTTGTTGATGACACTTAGGTTGTTTCCAATTCTTTGCCAATGTGAGCAAAGCCTCAATAAACATGGGTGAACATATATCTGCATGGTTGGCAGTTCTGGTTTCTTTAGGGTATATTCCCAGTAATGGAATTGCTGGGTCAAATATTATTTCTATTTCCAACTTTTTGAGAAAGCTCCATACTGCCTTGCAGAGTGATTGCACTTTTTATACTCCCACCACCAGTGAATAAATGCTCCAGTTATTCGACAACCTTGCCAACATTTGTTGTTTGCTGCTCTGTTAAATTTTGCTATTCTCACTGGGGTGAGATGATACTTCACAGTTGTTTTCATTTGCATCTCTCTTAGAGCTAGGGATTTTGAACGTTTCTTCATGTGTTTGTTCACCATCTGAATGTCTTCTTTGGTGAAGTGTCTGGTCATATCCTGTGCCCATTTTTCAATTAGGCTATTTACCTTTATCTTGTTGTAGTGCTATAGTATTCTATAAATTCTAGACATAAGTCTCTTATCTGACATGTCATTACCAAATACTTTTTCCCAGTCTGTGGCTCCCCTTTTTACCCTGTTGGAGAAGTTTTTGGATGTGCATAGGGATTTGATTCTTAGAAGGTCCCATTCATCTATTTTATCCTCTCCTGGTTGTAGGCCACTCAGCATTTCATAAGCTGAAGGAACTGAAGAACAAATTCAAGTCTCAAGTCACAATACTTAAGGATGCTATTGGTAGAGTACTGAATGATTCAGAAAGCATCACTAAAGATGGAAGCATTAAACAGTCACTGTACCAAAAATAATTGGCTGACACAGAAGAATTTCATAAAACAACATATGATCAAAAGGCAATGGTGATGAAGGAGGAATTTAAAGAAATTGACAAAAAAACAAGGCCCAAGGAATTGATGGCATATCAACTGACATTTCAACAAATAGACGCAGCCCTGGACATGCTCACCAAGTTGTGTTTATGATGACTATACTCATCCCTAATTATTTTTGTTGTTTAGAAGCTTTTTCTTATATGTTGGTATTGAGAAGCTTTAATTAAATGCTTAAAATGGGGGTGGGGAACCCAAAACCTCTATGTTATGTGTTCTGAGAAGTAGTGATGATGATTATAGTTCCTACCTTAAAGTTCCTTGCTATGAGGATTAAATGAATTAATATGCAAAACACTTAAAACAGTGATAGTACATAGTTAAGTCTAAATGAACACTAGCTGTTGCCGTCATCACCATCACCACATGCTGCTATGTGCCTAGACATTGTCTGAACAAATACTCCAGAAACTGGTGTAAGTAAGTGGCTGCTTCTGGGAAAGGAAGACAAGGTGGTTAAGAAGAAAAGAGTGGAAACAATTTTCCTTTTTATTTATATACATTTTCCCCAAATTATAAAAAATCTTAGATATATAAGCTATTAAAAAGAAATAAAATTTT
Source organism: Elephantulus edwardii (assembly GCF_000299155.1). Lineage (NCBI taxonomy): Eukaryota > Metazoa > Chordata > Mammalia > Macroscelidea > Macroscelididae > Elephantulus > Elephantulus edwardii. The sequence goes on along the minus strand of NW_006399937.1, from coordinate 370,360 downwards.
ACTTTTAAAATGTAAATGAATGTTATAACCAGCACATATATATCCAGTCTGTTTTTGTAACAGTCATTGGGCCCTTTGTTGTCCCTCTCTTAGTTCTATGAACAGATCTCAGTTCTTCATCTTCATCTCCATCACCATGAGGACAGCTGATGTCTATGAGCCAGTGGCCCAGCACTGTGTTAGGTAACCACGTACACCAAATCATTTCACCCTCACTTTAACTTGGTGGGCCAGGAATACTCCCATTTTAGACTTGAGGGGAGTGAGGAGTCCAAAAGAGTAAAAACTAACCCAAGATTCTCTAGCTAGTGAATGGTAGAAGAAGGATCTGATTAGGGGCATGAAGCTCCGGAACACCTTCTTCGAACATTAGGTTTCCACTATGTCCTCGCCTGTCCCTCTCACTTCCCTTCCACCCAGCCAATTGTGTATGACTTGAAAAACAGAAAAACTGAAGAAAGGCTATGGCCTCATTCTTTCTATCCTCCATGCTTTCCTCCTCCAAAATGTATAATAATAGTTTTTCTAGCAATGGATGAAAAAAGTACCAAAACAGATGCCATCAAGTCAACTCTATCTTCATAACCCTGTGAATATCAGAATAGAACTGTGCTCCACAAGGCTTTCAGAGACTGATATTTTGTGAATTAATCACCAAGCTCTTCTTCCAATGCACTCCTATATTTTGATTAGCAGTTCTGGTGCTTAATCATTTATACAACCCAGGAAACAAGAATGGATACATTTATAAAGCAAAATGTCTATAAAGGATTGGAAGAGAAACAATTTTTAAAAATGCCTGAGAACTTTTGAAATATTTGCTGAATTTCATTGAATTAAACTTGTTAAAAACATAATCTGTTCCCAGGCCACAACCTTCATCATAGTTATCACGATATGACATTTCTTCATTATCAATTCACGACATTCTATGAGTTGTCCATGTGCTGGGTTCTGGAGAAGATCTATGGATGTGTCTGTCAATCCTGCCGTTTCTAGAAAGAGCTTCTCAAAAATACCACAGGTGAATTAGGGGGAGTCAAAATGTACTGAACAACCTGAATGTTTTTTGCTGGACTGTGTATGTCCTTCCCCAACACATTTGTACATTTCTACCAAAAATTCCTGCTTCAGATAAGGAGTTTCAGCCATAAATCCATCATGGTGGGGCAAGAGGTTTTATTTAGCAATTACAGAGCTGCTATTGCTCTGCAATTATCAACTCAAGAAGGCAAGAAGTTCAGTTTACATATCTCCCTTATCTCAGCTCTGGTTGGGATACTTGTCAAAAGGAGAGCTAGCAAGCAGGGTCAGCGAGCTGCCTGCCTTTCAGGTTCCACATTTCTGAGACCTGACTGAGATCCTGGCTGGGCCCAGGGCCAGGTAAGGTGTTTCCAGACCTAACCGGAATAGAGTGCCCTTCTTAGAAGGGAGATCAACTCCTACTCATAGTAACCCTGTGTACAATAAGCCCTGAATTCTGCTCTATCTTGAGCCAATTTCATTGTCTCTGACACACCTACTCTTATTACCCTAATCCATCTCACCCAGGGTCTTCCTCTCTTGCACTGTCCTTCCACCCTTCGAAGCACCCTCTCCAAAGACTGGTCTCTCCTGGAAACATGCTCAAAACATGTCAGAGGGAGCTTCAAAATTCTTACCTAAAAAAAAACAAAAAACATTCTGGCTTCACTCTCCAGGACAGACCATTTTGTCTCTTAGCAGTTCATAGTATATTCAATATTCTTCTACATCAACATAACTCAGTCATCGATTCTTCTTCTATCATTCTTAGTCATTACCAAGCTCTCTGATGCTAGCAAGTAATTGTGGAGACCACGGCACATAACAACAACAACAATGAAAAATGTTAGAAATAGAAGAAGTTGGGTGGAAGGTATATTGTAAGTAGAAGAAGTTGGGTGGAAGGTGTATAATAATACCCTCTTATTTTTTAACTCTTTATGTAAATCTAAAATTATTTTTAAATAATATTAAAATTATACATAGAAAAATGATAGGAAGAAGATACAGCAAACTGTTAGCAATTATTTGCTTTCTGCAGTTGTTGTTTTTGTTGTTGTTATGTGCCGTCGAGTTGCTTGCAACTCATAGAGACCCTATGTACAACAGCCCGAAACCCCGCTCTATCCTGTGCCAGTTGCACTGCCTCTGGCACACCCATCCCGATTACCCCAGTCACTGAATCAATCCACCTCATAGAGGGCCTTCCCCTCCTGCGCCATCCCTCCACCCTCCCAAGCATGACGTCCCTCTCCAAGGACTCTTCCTCCTTACAACATGTCCAAAGTATGTCAGACAAAGCCCCAGAATCCTTGCCTCCAAGGAGCAGCCTGGTTTAACCCTCTCCAGGCTGAATCTGTTTGTTTTCTTGGCAGTCCATAGTACATGCAACACTCTTCTCCAGCAGCACAACTCAAAAGCATCAATTCTCCTTCTATCTTTCCTTCCTAGTCATTGTCCAACTCTCTGATGCATAACAAGTAATTGCAAAGACCATAGCCTGTATCAGACATACCTTAATAATTATTTTCCTTAAAAAAACAAAACTAAAATTTGAGAATGTATTTGTTGTATAATCATTGAAAGCAATTCTTCAATCTAAATGAACACCATAAAAATTACTAAACTCAAATGCCATCTGCCATAATAAATTTGTTCACTGTTGTTGTTGTTGTTGTTATGTGCCGTCAAGTCGCCTGCGACTCATAGCGACCCTACGTACAACAGCCCTAAACTCTGCTCTGTCCTGTGCCAATCACACTGTCTCTGACACTCTCATCCCAATTGTCCCAGTCATTGAATCATTCACCTCACAGAGGGCCTTCCTCTCCTGCGCTGTCCCTCTACCCAAGCATGATGTCCCTCTCCAAGGACCGGTCTCTCCTCACAACATGTCCAAAGTATGTTAGACAGAGCCTCAGAATCCTTGCCTCCAAGGGTTAAAAAAAAAGAAGGGAGGAGATGTAGTGTGGCATAGAAAATTCTTCTTCATGCCATTAATGCTAAGATGTCAGCACTGAAACGCTTTGAGGCTTTGCTCTGCACCATCTACAAGGCAAGGTTATAGAAATTTCAACAATGGGAACAGGAAAAGAGAAATCTATAAACTGAAATTCAAAAAGCCCTAATCAGAAGATAGCCTCTAGCGCTTCGGCCTTAAGAGGAAAGTATCCTTTAGTGTTTCAAATAACAGAATCAGAGAGTTAACTTGTGCATATCACTTTAAGGCTTACAGAACACAGTGTGTCCTATCCATCATTATCTCATTAGCTATTATTTCACAACTGTCATCTCAGGTCAGCAGAGCAAGTATGTTAACCCTAAATTTCACATGAGTCACAGTGAGATGAAGTGACTTGTTCAAGAACACGCGATTATTTAATGACACCTGTTAGGTTGAATCATTTGAAACTGCCAGTAAAGATGGAAACCACAAGTGCTACCCTTTAATTCATAGAGTAAAGGAGGAAGAACAGTTACTTGTGTCTTGACCTTTGTCTGGACTTGGCAGAGCCCCAGGGAAGTCACTGCCAGTCTGCTAGCTTGAGGACTACACCCAACCAGGAAATCCATATGTCAGATCATGAACTTAAAAGAGGTTGACAGTAGTCATCCTGTCTTGATCCTTCTGTATCCTTCACTCCATTGTGTTCTAGGACCAACATGGATACCTGGCCTACCTCTGTAAACTCAAGTTATGACTGAACCAAGAGCCATATGTAAACTGAACCATCTCAGCCCAGGCTTTATGTGTCCACTGGGAAGCATGGTGTTGTCATTCTCTTCCCCATTGAGATAACATCCCTTCTCATGGTTCCACATGTCATCTGTATCTTCTTTAGGTTGAGGCTAGGTTTTAGGCTCTGTCCTCATATCTGTCCTCATGTTGTCCCAGGACCCCAGACCTTTATTCCAAGGTCAGCAAGACTTTGCTTAGAGCTGTCTTACCTCATGGCAATCTACAAGCCAAAACTGAAATTATCCTACTAACCTGACTGTCCCACGTCCTTTCCTCCACCCCTGCTCCCTGTTTTTCTTCTCATACTCAACCCCTCAGATCATCTTTAAATCCACTTTGCATTTCCTAACAGCAAAAAGAAAGCACCACCAACCGTTTCACCACTGTTGAGTCTCACTCATCACATTACAAATAAGTGCACTAGTGGTTGTTTGCTGGACGAAAGCAGGAAAGGCCTCATTGTATTTGCAGTAGAAAGGGTCTTCTTCCTCCCCCTTGCCTAAGGACCTGACTCTGGACTACATCTCTTTGAGGTTGGACAGGATCTGCTTTACCCACCACCCTGCATGGAGTAGAGTGCCTGATACATAGAAGGAGCTCCAGAAACCCTTCCTGCAAGGACACATGATAATTCTGCACACTGGTCTGCCTTTAAGCATTCTCCAACTGTGAGAAACAAACTAGAAAACAAACAGAAGGTACAAGTGTTTTGTTTTGAGACCTGCCTGGCTTCTTTCCATTTTTATACTGTTTGCTGATTTCCATTTTTAAAACAGTCTAACTCTATCCATCTACCCAACCTTACCCCCTGACAGCTCCTGACAAACACACTCTGACCTATGTATGCATACATCTCCATCTAGAAAGCAGAGCCCAGCCGTTAACTGACCTACCCACGAAGCAAGCCAAGCGGCATGATTTCAGGATGTGAGAATCATGAATTCCTACTTCACAAAGGCATTTTCTTCTTCTCACCAGTGCTAGAAAATCTAAGACAGGGTAGAAAGCCCTCCTCAGTTTAATTGTAAGTGAGGCTTCAAAAGCAAATACACATGAGAGAAGTAAATATCTGTTTCAATTCACACTAGGGTATAAGTGACTGCTAGCAGGCCTTTTCCTAAGAGTTAACTGATAAGACACATGCAGAGAGAGATGAAGGCGCCTTACAGAGGATTCAAGAAGAGGAGCAGCTGGGGTTGTGGGCTTCAAAGTGTTTGGTGGAGAGCACTGTGATAGGAGTCTGGGGACGGGAATTCTGGCCCCAGCTCTCCCTATAACGCATCGTGTGATATTGGGAAATTGTTCTAACTCTGTGAAAATCAATCTCTAAATGTATGAAATGGAGTTACTAAATCAAATTGGCCTCTAAAGTCCTTCCAAGGAACCATAGTGATACGGTGTTTAAGCAATGTGCTGCAAACCAAAAGGTCAGTATTTCAAGCCCACCAGCTGCTCAATGGGAGAAAGCTCAAGCAGTCACTTCTATAAGTACTTAGAACCTAAAAAACGATGGGCTAGTTCTCTGTTTTATAGGGTTTCTACAAGTCAGAATAGACTGAATGGCAGTAGGTTTGGTTTGGATGTGTGCTTTTTGTTTTGTTTTGTTCTGTCTTTGTCACATCCTTTCAAAATGTGACAAATAAAGGTTATTTCACAATTTGGTCTCCACCTGCTTAGTTATAGGTCTCAACCTAACACTCTGCTATGAGAACTATTTATCACAAATGTGCCTAAAATTTTCCATTGTTCAGATCATGAGTCAAACAATGTCTCCCAAGTAGATTTAGAACAAACCAAGGTCATCATAACCATGAAAAGTATAAAGAGAAACAGAAGACTGACTTTTGATATTACTATAATCCTTTGGGATAACAACACTCGAGGCTCAACTAGACAGGAAATAAACCTCTGCAATAGCACAGATGAAATTAAAATAATCCCTCAGATTTGTCAAGCTATTTGCCATTAACCACACTTGTTCGTAGCCATTATTTAATCTGGTAATCTCTAAAACGGCATGACGTAGACAAAGATTATTATCCCCATTTTATAGATTTTAAAATCGAGTCTCATATTGAGGAAACACCACAAGGTACGTGGCAACCAAGACAGAAACTCAGATAAAGTTGTTTTCACTTTCCCTTTCTCCCACTACACACTATAACATCCTTTTAAAAAAACAAAAATGTCCATTTGTAGTTTAGGATTCAAAAGCCAACTAGTAAAAGCCATGGGGGCTGGGGCCAGGGGGAGTGGGTTGCGGGGGGAAGAGATGAATTCTGGAGAGAGAGAGCTGAGCAAAGGCAATGGAAATAGGGTGCCCATTTAGTTCTGTCTCATTTACCCACTGACCCTGAAGCCTGGGAGTCAGAACCCCTCCCGAAGTCCCTTGCTTGCATCTCCTGCAGCTGCCTTGGTCGCCCAGGTCACTGTCTCCATGACCCTCAAGAGCTCCCCACCACAATCAGCAAAGTGGGTGAGCTCTCCCTGCCTGCTTTCCCGTGAGATCTGCCTAGTCAAGGCCAGGTTTACTCTGGGATAATTGCAAAGCAGGAGACTCCTGCTCGTGACTAATCAGGCAAATAGGACAGAGGTAAGAACAAACCCAACCAGGAAAGGGAGTGGGGGTGGAGAGAGAAAAAGAAAAATAAAAGAGAAGGAAAGAAAGAAAGCCGCTTTAATAATAGGGTAATTGCCCTGTTTAGGATTACAATCTGCCAGCATTTCACTAAACTTTATGACACACGATGACAAGTTAATAAGCCAGATACCTCACTGTGTGCGTTAAACAGATGCCCTGGCCTCCTTGTTCAGGGAGGTAACCCCCACAGCCTAGAAAGGCAAAAAAAAAAGCAAGTAGAAAGGAAAAAGCCAGCAAGGTATGGGGGGAGGGGGCCAAGAAGGTGGGGAAACTGGTTATTTCTGTTGTCAAAATGGCCCCAGCAATAAATCACCATTAATAATACTGTCATCTATCAAAGAGAAGCCCTGGTTGCCAAGGCCTTTGAAGTGGCAGCACCTATAATTTCCCACCTATAAAAGGTACCTTTGTGCATATGTCATGCTGGAAACTGACAGGAGTGAGACACTGAGGAGTTCATAACTCCTCCACGCCCATCCCAACAGCAAGCCCAAGAAGGCATGCTCGCTCCCCACGCACCCACTCACTTGCGCAGGATGGCCCCTGGGGTCCATCAATCATCCTACTTCGGTTTTGAAAGGCAGAGGGGTGGCTGAGGCCTCCAGGTGGCAGGAGATATGGGATGCAAAGGTAGGGGTTGTCTGAGAGAGGGGGGTGGAGAGAGAGATCCCAGAGACAAACTCCTGGGTGACTGAGGAGTGACACCAACACTCTCCTCTCAGAACCAATCCCAAGAGTGAAGGTCTGCAGGAAGCCAAGGTCTAAGGCAATAAATGTCCCTAAAGGAGTGGACGCCATCTGTCATCAGAGCCACCAGGACAACAGTTTAAAATGACATTTCCAGGGCCTCTCTCCAGGCATAACACTCCCCAAGGTGTGGTCACCATAGTGTCTGCACCTCTGACCAAGTTCCACCAAGAAGATATATTCAAGCACGAAAAGTGGCCCCTTCCTTCTGTGATACTAGGTCTCTGGAGCCATGGAGGAGCCTTAGATAGAGCTCTAAGCCCAGCGCAGGGACAGGGCTGGCCCAGAGCTGACGCCTGCCAGGCCACCCAATCTGCTGGCAGGGCCTGAAACTCCCATTTCCTGACGACTGGGATAAATCTTCTGAATTAATTGAAGCCAGTCCTCTAATCCTCCACTTGACTTTGTGGGTGATTTGTCCCTAGATTAAAAACAGACTCAGAATGCCCACATCCTATCCAAGGTGGGGGGAGAAGGAGGAGACATTGGAAGGAGATCCTCCTTGTACAAAACCCACTTGAATGTGACTTTGACCAAGAACCTCTGAAGAGTTTCTAAAAGTGGACATTTTTGGAGCACATACTGTATCTCCAGGCCTGCTCTAAGAACTGATCTCATTGCACCCACATGCAGTAGGTAGAGATGAGGAAATGGTTAGATCATCTGCCCAAGGTCAACAGCTAGCAAGCACCAACCCTGGCCTGCAGCCCATGTCTTTCTGACTCCAAAGTCTATGTCTTCATCCTCTAGACTTTTCAGTTTCCTCTCTGCCCAGGAGGATACTGAGCTGACAACATTTAAGCTGCTGGGGCTGCCTTGGAGAGCATGCTGAGCTACTCCTAGCCTTTATCATTTTATGAGGGATTTAAAGCTACTTTTATCTGTGGGGCATTGTTTTGAAATTGTTGTCATATATCTCTATGTGGTTTATAAAAGCACATATGCCGTTTATCGATAGCAGGACTTGCATGCATTTGTTTTGTGAATCAGTTTGGGCTTGAGGCCCCAGGGACCCATGAATCTCTGCTGATGGCCTCTCCTTCCCCTACTAGTCACTTCCCCTACTGTATGCCTCAGTTTCCTCATGAATGAGTCAGAGGGTTATCCTTTGTTTAGTGTGATGCTGATTTCTAATGACCCACATGACAGAAGAAAACTGCCTCATAGCTTTTTAGGTTGGAAACTTATGGAAACAGAGCATCAAGACTTTCTCTTCTATGCCACTTAAACCATCAAAACTTTAATTTAATAGTCAAAGATAAACTGTCTTCACTGTCCAGCCATCTTACCAGAGGGTTAACAACAACCCATTGCTATCAAGTCAAAACTGACTCATAACTGAGCCTCCGGAAGTTTGTTGAGGCTGTAAATCGAATGGAAGCAGATTACCCATCTTTCTCCCTCCCAGAAACTGGTGGATTCAAACCTATAGTGAGGTGAGGTCTTTGGGTAGTGGTGCAATTCCCAGTGGACTATGCCACCAAAACTGGCAGAGACGTAGTGGTTTGAATCCACCAGCCACTCGAAAGGAGAGAGAGGGGCAATCTCTTCTCATGCAATTTACTGCCTTGGGAAACCCTCTGAAGGGTCAGCTAGGAGTCAGTTCCCAGTCAATAGCAATGGGTTTGAGTTTTGAGGTTTTTATCACTAGCACTTCTGAATCTTCAGAACACCCCAAACAACAAAGAAAATAATTTAATTTGCCTAAGTGGTCCCTCTGGCCCCATCCTTCAAAGTTAAAAAGCCATCATGAGGTCCCCAAGCATCCTGAGACTTCAAAGTCTCCCATGTACCAACAAGATAAATTCCTGCCTTTCTACCCCCACTTTTCCGTGCTGTGTCCTCAAGATGTCCAGGGTCACCAGGGTAAAGAAAGCCTTTCAGAGGAGACACAGCCGCACCTCATGTTGGAACTGTTTCACAAATCCTCTTAGGCTTTCTTTCTCTCCAGAAGTCTTGAGTTTCTCATCGTGTCAGTTACACGGTCCTGAGGTGTCTACAAAAGCCCACAGGCATTTACTCCATAAATCTAGAGAAGACGAGGGGGGCGGGGTGTGCAGTATCCAAGGTGTAGAGTGTTTCGAAGCCTGATGGGTGATCCCTTAGTTTACAATACTGTAGTATAGATGGGGACTTAGGAACATTGATGGTGGAATGGGTTAAGTATTGGGCTACCAACCAAAAAGCTGGCAGTTTGAGTCCACCAGTTGCCCCATGGAAGAGGGATGAAAGAGTGTGCCTCAATAAACACTACAGCCTCGAAACCCTAGGGACCGTTCTACCCAGTCCTACAGGGCCACCATGAGAACTGGCTTAATGGCAATGGGTTTGAGTTTTGAGGTTTTGGAAGGGGGTTTAAGAGGCAGGGTTTCATGGCCTGGTGTTCCTAATTGTTCCTACCTATGGGGCTGAGCACAAGCTCTTCAGCCTTCTGAGTTTCCATTTTTTCTGCAAAATGAGAGAGTTTCCCCTGGCCCCCAAGGATTCTTGAGAGTACTTAAAACTCTTGAGTTTCTGTCTGCCCCCACTCTCATCCACTCACACATACCTGTAAAACATTTCACAACCACCCAGTAAAGGCACACATGTACGCGCACACACACATGCGCACTAGAGGGGTATCCTTGTGTGCCTGGCCCTCACCTCCCATTTAACAGGTTCTGTTTTCTCTCCCTGCTACAGACAAGTGCTTCTGACGTCCCAAGAGCTCTCGGGAAGGGACCAGTCCAGCCGTGGCTCCTCAGAGGACAGCTTCTTGGCAGAGAGGGGAGTGGGTGGAGTAGAGCAAATTTTTTCTTTTGAGGCCCAAAAGGCTGTCAACCCTCTTCAGCTGCCCTGGGGCCTGACAACCACAGAGAGACAGAGAGAGAGAGAGATTTACAGCCTGGACAGCTTTGATCCAGGCCTCTGATAATATCAGGCACAGCTCAACCCTAAGCCCCCAGGAGAAGGTTTATGGATTGGAATGCAGTCTCCTAGAGAAAGAAAAAAAAGACAAGGAGGGGCGCCCAGAGACAAGCCGGGCCATTAAAGTCCTCTCATTCGGCAGAGCCTCTGTGATCCTCCCTTGTCCTTCAGGAGAGGGACAATTGCAGGGTCAGGGACTGGGGCCTCTGAGAAGTGGTCTGTCAAAGGTTACATGGGAGGGCATGGAGGGGTCGGTCCTGGCCTCTGCAATTCCCTCACATCACTCACCTGCTCTTCCAAACATTGCCACCTGTGCTCCTCTAAATCACAAAGGTCAAGAAAGAGAGAAAAATGAGATTTGCACTGAGGAAGGAATGATTCACCCACCAGGCTTTTGGGGTTTGTTGTTCCCATTCTTCCTGTGATTAGCAATGAGTCCGTCAAAGTCATTGCCATGGAGTCAGCACCAACTCACAGCTGACCCTTTGCTGGGTCTTCAGAGGCTGTAAAGTCGCACAGGAGGAGATTGCTCATCCTTCTCCCTGGGAGCAGCTGGTGGATTCACACGGCCTGCCGTTGGGTTGGCAGCACAACTCCTTACCCCTAAGCCACAAGAACTCCCCAAAGCCATTATTATCAGGTTCTTTAATTCGTTTATTTATTCGTTGCTTTATTATCATTCACCTCTGCCTCCTTATAGAAAGAACTGATGGATTATCATTCACCATTATTATTAGGGATTTTTTTATTAGTTTATTAGTTGCTTGATTATCATTCACCTCTCCCTTGTTACAGAAAGAATTGATAGCAACTAGAGATCATAAAACTCTCCTGACTCTCAACTTGACCTGCCAGCACACCTGGGAATGCATGTTTTGTCATGAAACACCTCTAGTTTTACTGATTGAAAGTATATCCCAGAAACAGCGCTATGTTCAAGGAGGTGAAAAGCCAGATGATTTTTATTCTGGGCACTTTACCTGACTGGCCACCTCAAATTTAAAGCCTCAGCTTCTCAAGACCTGCACACAAAGCCACTGCTCTCCCTGAAGTGACCTCTGCCACCCTGGCCTTCCACTTGCTGGGGATGCGGCAGAAGGACCCTCACAGAGAAAGTGAAGAAAACATAGTCTCTGGCCTCTTGAGTGCTGGTGTGTAATACAGACATCAGCAGACACACATCTACAGAGACATCCTGATCCACTAGCAGCTATTCATCGTGACCAACAAACCAGTCTGAGGCCCGTGCATGCAGGAATAAATACATATTTGCTGAGCACCAAATTGGGTCTAATGACCTGGCCTGTCTCGCAGGGTCATCTTGAGAAATAGCTGATGTCAGACGATGAGCGTGAGCAGCTGTTCTCCATTTGCACTCAACAAGAGGAAGGGCCTTAAATTATAGCAGGAGGGATTAAGGTTAAACATTAAGAACAGCTTCCTGGCTAGGAGGGTTGTGAAACGCTGTACATAATGTGTTACCAAGGGACGAGTGTAGAAATTCCTTTTTCAATGAGACCTTAAAGAGGAAGGTGGTTGGTGAGCTGCCCAGGATGTTTTATTAGGAGCTTTATTAGGTCATCTGGCCCATCCTCTTGAAAGCAGAGGCTGGACTACATAGCCACAGATCAAAGCCTTTCTGGACACAGGATGACCTCTACAGTTCCTTACAACTTAAAAAAAAAATTTTTTAAAGCTTTAATTTTTAAAAACTTCCCCCACCCTGCCCCTGGAAAAGGGAATCTGGAGGTATTAGCAAGGTCACGCTCTGAACCTTACTGCCAGGACAGTGCTGGCTGTGGCCGCTTTAACAATTGCTATTGTTATTGTTAGGTATTGTTGCAGGGATTCTAGGCCCAAGGACAGAGTAGAACTGTTGGTAGGGTTCCCTAGACTGTCGTCTTTACTGGAGCTGGAAGGCAGGCATTTCTCCTGAAGAGAATCCCAGTGGGTTGGAACACTAGCAGCTGAATACTTTAACCACTGCACGAGGGAGATAGAGTCTTTTCTTCGGTGATCTTGCCTTCCCCTTTGAGAGAGGGATAAGGCAATTATTTACCAATTAGCCCCAAGAGAAACTCCCTCAATCTCCCCAGAGTTTTGCTATCCCCTCAAAATTAGGGGGGCCAAACCCAAAATGCCAAAGCAGCACATAACATTTCTGGGCCAACAGGGCACTGATTTTAAAGAGAGAGAGAGGAAGACATATAATAAGAACATATTTTTATTAACAAATAGATAAATCCTCCTATTTTACAGATAGGAAGACAAAGGTATAGACATGCTCAGTCCCTTCACATTTTCACCTTGTATCAGAACTAAGACTCAAACTCAAAATTCATTGCTGTTCAATCAGAACCAACACACAGCTGACCCTCCAGCAGCTTCAGAGGCTGTAAACAGCACAGGAGGAAAGTATCCATCTTTCTCCTGCAGAATTAAGACTGTTGTTGTTGTTGTTATGTGCCGTCGAGTCGCCTGCGACTCATAGCGAGCCTATGTACAACAGCCCTAAACTCCGCTCTGTCCTGTGCCAATTGCACTGTCTCTGACACTCCCATGCCAATTATCCCAGTCACTGAATCAATCCACCTCATAGAGGGCCTTCCTCTCCTGCGCCGTCCCTCCACCCTCCCACGCATGATGTCCCTCTCTAAGGACCGGTCTCTCCTCACTACATGTCCGAAGTAAGTTAGATGGAGTCTCAGAATCCTTGCCTCCAAGGAGCCACCCGGTTTAACCCTCTCCAGGACAAATCTGTTTGTTTTCCTAGCAGTCCATGATATTCTCAATACTCTTCTCCAGCACCACAGCTCAAAGGCATCAATTCTCCTTCTATCCTCTTTGGTCATTGTCCAACTCTCTGATGCATAACAAGTGATTGCAAAGACCATGGCCTGTATCAGACGCACCTTAGTCTCCAGAGAGACACCACTGCTCTTCAGCACTTTGGAGAGATCCTTAACAGCAGACTTTCCCATGGCAACGCGCCTTTTAATTTCCTGGCTGCTGGTGCCAAGACTGTTGACTGTGGAGCCAAGCAAACTAAAGCTGTGTACAATCTCAATCTCTTCACCATCCATCCTGATGCTGCCAATTGGTTCAGTGGTGAGAATCTTTGTCTTCTTGATATTGAGCCTCAATCCATATTGTAGGCTGCAGTCCTTGACACTCTGCAGCAGGCGCTTCAGGTCCTCCTCAGTTTCAGCAAGCAGGGTTGTATCATCCGCATAACGCAGATTGTTGATATATCGTCCACCAATCTTGACCCCACATTTCTCCTCATAGAGCCCAGCCTCCCGGATAATCTGTTCTGCATACAGGTTGAAAAGGTATGGAGATAGGATGCATCTCTGGCATACGCCCTTCCCAATTTTTACCCATGCAGTGTTCCCTTGCTCTGTTCTGACGACTGCCTCCTGGTCCAAGTATAAGTTTTGTATTAGAACGATCAAGTGTTCTGGGATTCCCATTCTTCTCAGAGTCAGCCACAGTTTGTTATGATCTACACAGTCAAATGCCTTTGCATAGTCAATGAAACACAGATAGACATTCCTCTGGTATTCCCTGCTTTCAGCCAAGATCCATCTAACATCAGCTACAATATCTCTAGTACCACGACCCCTTCTTAAACCAGCCTGGACTTCTGGTAGTTCTCTGTTGATGTGCTGTTCCAGTCATTTTTGGATAATCTTCAGTAAAATCTTGCTTGCATGTGAAATCAGTGAAATTGTTCTGTAGTTTCCACATTCGGTTGGGTTGCCTAGGAAACTATATTTAGAGCCAGAAAATCATTGGTAGGTGACTGACTTTACCAATAAACTGTCATATGACTTCCAAGAAGTCATTTGGCCACTTACTGTACCAAAAAGAACTGGCTGAGCTAACAGAGAATTTCATGAAACTACATATGAGCAAAAGCCTGTGGTGATGAAGGAAGAAGTTCATGCTGCTCTAAAGGAATTGGCAAAAAGCAAGGCCCCAGGAATTGACAGCATAGCAATCGAAATATTTCAACAAACAGATGCTGCCCTGGACACACTCACTAGGTTGTGCCAAGAACTCTGGAGGACAACCACCTGGCCAATGGACTAGAAGAGATCCTTTTTTTTTTCCATTCCAAAGAAAGGTGATCAGACAGAGTGAGGAAATTATCAAGCAATATCACTAATATCACATGCAAGCAAGATTCTGCTGAAAGTTATCCAAAAACAACTGGAACAGCATATCAGCAGAGAACTGCCAGATGTGCTGGCTGGGTTTAGAATCGGCGGTGGTACTGGGGACATTATAGCGAATGTTAGATGAATCTTGGCTGAAAGCAGGGAGTACCAGAGGAATGGCTATATGTGTTTCATTGATTATGCAAAGCATTTAACTGTGTGGATCACAACAAACTGTGGCTGACTCTAAGAATGGGAATCTAAGAACATTTGATTGTGCTTATGCAAAACCTATACTTGGACCAGGAGCCAGTCATCAGAACAGAGCAAAGAAACACTGCATGGTTTAAAATCAGGAAGGGTTTATGCCAGGGGTGTGTCCTATCTCCACTCCTTTTCAATCTATATGCAGAACAGGTCATCCAGGAGGCTGGGCTCTGTGAGGAGAAATGTAACATCAGAATTGGAGGAAAACTCAACAACCTGTGTTATGCAGATGACACAACCTTGCTTACTGAAACTGAGAAGAATCTGAAACACTTTTTTCAGGATAAAGACTACAGCCTTCAATATGGATTGAAGCTCAACATCAAGAAAATAAAGATTTTTCCACTACTGAGTCAATTGGCAGCATCATGATAGACATTGAAGAGATTAAGATTGTTAACAGCTTTCGTTTGCTTGGTACCAGCAGCCAGGAAATCAAAGACAAATTGCATTGGGAAAGTCTGCTGCCAGGGATACGTCCAGAGTACTGAAGAGCAATGATGTCAATTTGGAGACTAAGGTGCGCCTGTTCCAGGCCATGGTCTTTGCCATTACATGCTATGCATCAGAAAGCAGAACAATGACTAGGGATGATAAAAGGAGAACTGATGAATTTGAGCTGTGGTGATAGATAAGAATATTGAATATACCATTGATATCTAAGAGAACAAACAGCTTCGTTCTGGAGAGGGTGAAACCAGGGTGCTCCTTAGAGTCAAGGATTCTGAAGCTCTGTCTGACATACTTTAGGCAAGTCGCAAGGAGGGACCAATCCTTGGAGAGGTACATCATGCTTGAGAGGGCAGAGGGACAACAGAAGAGAGGAAGACCTTCAATGAAATAGTTTGACTCAGTGACTGGAATAATGGAGGTAGGTGTGTCAGAGACAACAAGGTTGGCTCAGTATAGAGCAGCATTCAGAGATGTTGTACATAATGGTCGTAATGAGTAGCAAGTGACATGATGGCACATAACAACAACAACAACAGCAACAACACTCAGTAGTTTTATCTACAAGGTGAAAATGTTATAAGATTAGATTCCATATATGGGCCCTCCAGTCACCTCTACAGCCTGATACATGTGGTCTTTTCCCTCTGTCTCTCAAACACATGCTGTCATCAAGTCAGAAACAATGCATAACTGAACCTTTATTGTGTTTTAAGGCTATATATTAAACCAATGGACATTGTCCATTGAGTGACTGGTAGATTTGAAAAGAGGTATGGTCTTTGAGTTAGCAGCACAATTCCCTATGGATGAATCAACCTGAGAGCTCCCTTCTCTTTGTCTAATTTAAATGTAATCATTTAGTTTGAACTAGAGCATCAGTTCTAACTTGATATTACTAAACAACAGCAGCTTGAAAAGTAAATCTTACAAATTCTCAGATAAGCATAGAAATAAAACGTTTGATCTTTCAGGCCAGAGAGGGTGCATGGTTGTCCTCAGTCATCATCTTATTTAAATTCACTCAATTATCAGTGAGAAGATCTGGGCCCCTAGAGAAAGACAGGCGAGAAGGTGCTAGCAAGAGGCTTTGGGGAAGACAATGGCTTTATTGAACTCAGTGCTGTGGGAAGCCTTCCTGTTCCCACCCTGGGGTTTGATTTTCAACACATTAACTTGAAATCCCAGGTATGTGAAGCCACAAATATCTAGCCTCCCCTCCCAGAGTCCCCAGGACTTAACACCGAGAGGACCTGCTAATACCAGGGTGGAAAGGGAAGAACAAACTTCTTTCTCAACCTGGATGCCTCACTCTTCAGACAGTCCACCCTCTGCTGTCCCCTGCTCTGACAGTCTCCAGCCCCCTCCACAACATACTTACCTCAGGCGCAGTCCCACCCTGTCTAGAAATAAAGATTAAAAGGGAAACTCAAAGACATCTAGGAGCCCCTCTTATTTGCATGACTGTGTCAGTAAACATTATCTGATTTGATCCTCCAAATTATCATGCAAGATGGTAATCATTATGGACCTTTCACAAATAAAGAAATAAAGGGCCAAAAAGGGTCAAAAAACCAACCTGTCCTAGCCACACAGTATCAGTGTCAGGCCTGGGGTTTAAGTCCCTCTCTCTGAGGTTCTGAAATGGGCTTTCTCCGTTCCTGGGGACTTGGCCCTACTCGAGCACGTCATTCATCAGTAAGTCATTCCTCTTTAATAGTCCTGGATTGTTTGCCCGTTTAGGTGCTATAGCCGTCACCTTGTCCCTGAGCCTGAGTCCCTTTCCAGTGATATCTCAAGTTCACTGGGATGGGCAGAACTCCTCCCCATTGTCCAGGTACTTGAGTATTGTGAACAATATCAGACACCCCTACAGTCATTGGCCTGTTTGCACTTAGAAGCTTCCAGATTCTCTTTCATCGTGGCACCTTGCCTGCCAGAAGGATGCACTCCCTCACTCTTTCACACCCCTCCTGGGCCTATGTCTATTGCCACATCTTCATGGATCTCACATCCCTGCTGAAAGGGACTCCCTCCCAGGTTTTCTCATGCAAAGCTTACCTGGACTTTACATGTTTATCTGGACCCCAGGATTCCCCAGTCATATCTATACTCCAAGCAGGCGTCCCAGAAACACCATGATTGGATCAAAGAAGCATAGCAGGTAAGAGAATAGACTCTGAAGGCAGACTTACCATGGGAAGCTCTTGAAACACTATTTACATATGCTTTGTTGTTGTGGTTGTTGTTAAGTGTCAATGAGTGCAGTACGACTCATAGTGACCTCACAAAGAGTAGATCTGAACCCTGTCTTATCCTGTGTCATCTTCACCATCTCTGAAACACTCAATCCCATTGATACTGTCACTATGTCAATTCACTTAGTTGAGGGTCTTCCTTTCTTTCACTGACCCTCCACCTTTCCAAGCATGATGTCCTCCTCCAAGAAATATAGCTTCTCTTAGTAACATTCCTGAAGTATCTGAGATGAAGCATTATTGTCTTTGCCTCCAAGAATCAGTTCAGCTGTACCTTCTCCCTGTCACATCTGTTTGCTATTTTGGCAGTCTATGGGATATTCAGTATTCTTCTTCTGCACCATAGTTCAAATGTATCAATTCTTCTTCTGTCATTCTTAGTCATTGCTAAAAAGTGACTTAAAAGACCATTACCTGAATCAAGCATACCTTAGTCCTCAAACTGACATTCTTGCTCCTAAATAATTTGGAGAGGTCCCTGACTACAACTTTCCCAGTGCAATATGTCTCCTGATCTCCTGACAGCCGATACTAAGTGTATTCATTGTGGATTCAAGTAAGATAAAGTCGTTGACAGTTTCAATCTTTTCTACATCTACCATGATGTTGTCTATCAGTCCATTAGTGAAGATTTTTGCTTTCTTGGCATTGAAGGCTTCAATGTTTAAGCTTCTGTAGAAGATGTTCCAAGTTCTTCCTCACTTTCAGCTAGCAAGATTATGTCATCTGCATAATGAAGGTCATTGATGAGTCTCCCTCCAATCCTGATGCCAGATTCTTCTTCACAGAGTCCAGTTTCTCGAATTATTTGCTCATCATACAGATTAAATAGGTATAGAGAAAGGATACAAGCCTGATGCACACCTTTCCTAATTTTAAACCATGTGATTCAATTGTAAACCATATGATCAAGAGCCAATAGTAATGAAAGAAGCTCAAGTTGCACTGAAAGCATTGGCAAAAATTAAGACCACAGGAATCAGTGAGACACCAATTGATGTGTTTCAGATGACAGATGCAGCCCTAGATGTGCTCACCAGTCTATACTAGGAAATTTAGAAAACAGCTACCTGGCTAATTGATTGCAATGGATACATATTTGTTTCCCTTTGTAAGAAAGGTGATTCAACAGAATATGGAAATTATCAAACAATATCATTAATAGCTTCATGTACGATTTTCTTGATATCCTCCCAGAGCTCATTTGGTCTATGCTCATTGGTGCTCAAGGCCTCAAACCTGGTCCTGAGATGGTTTTGAAATTCGAGTGGGATAGACTTAAGATCAAATTTTGGTTTCCACGGATTTTATTTCATTTTCCTCAACTTCAGCTTGAACTTGCATATGAGTAGTTGGTGGTCTATGCCACAATCAGCACCCGGGCTGGTTTTCACTGCTGATATTGAGCTTCTCCACTGAGTCTTTCCACAAATGTAATCTATTTTATTCCTATACATACCATAAGGTGAGATCCATGTGTATAGCCTGCGTTTATGTGTCTTATAAAAGGTATTTGCAATGAATAAATCACTGAACATGCAGATCATTACAAAGGCTGAAAAAGAAGAAAAGACCAAGATGGATGTCCAATTGTTGTTATGTGCCATCGAGTCGTTTGCAACTCATAGCGACCCTATGTACAACAACCCTAAACCCTGCTCTATCCTGTGCCAGTCGCACTGCCTCTGACAC
>NW_006399937.1:349740-350930 GCF_000299155.1 Elephantulus edwardii | reverse complement strand
GAGACTCTGAATATTGCATTAGAGCGCCGAGAAGCCAAAGCTAAAGGAAGAAACCAAAAATATCAAAGAGCTAAACAGAAAATTTCAAAAGGCAGCCCAGGACGATAAACCAAGATACTATAATGAAATGTGCAGAGAGCTGGAGTCAGAAAATCAAAAGGGACGAACGCGCTCAGCGTTTCTTAAGCTGAAGGAGCGGAAAAACAAATTCAAAGCACAGGTGGCAATACTTAAGGATACTTTGGGCAGTATATTAAATGATCCAGAAAGTATCAAGAGAAGATGGAAGGAATACACAGAGTCACTGTATCAGAAGGAATTGGCTGACACAGAAGAATTTCATGAAATGACATATGAGCAAGAGCCTATGGTGATGAAAGAGGGAGTTCAAATTGCTCTGAAGGAATTGGCAAGAAACAAGGTTTCAGGAGTTGACGGCCTACCAATTGACATATTTCAACAAACAGACACTGGCCTGGATGTGCTCACTAAGTTGTGCCAAGAAATTTGAAGAACAGCCAGCTGGCCCACTGACTGGAAAAGATCGATATTTGCTCCCATTCCAAAGAAAGGTGACCCAACAGAGTGTGAAAATTATCGACCAATATCATTGATATCACATGCAAGCAAGATTCTGTTGAAAATTATCCAAAAACATTTGGAACAATATGTCAACAGAGAACTGCCAGATGTGTAGACTGGATTTAGAAGAGGTCGTGGTATCAGGGATATTATAGCTAATGTTAGATGGATCTTAGTAAAAAGCAAAGAATACCAGAAGAATGTCTATCTGTGCTTCATTGACTATGCAAAGGCTTAGAAGAATGGGAATCCCAGAATATTTGACTGTGCTAATGCGAAACTTATAGTCGGACTAAGAGGCAGTTAGTTGTCAGAATAGAACAAGGAGACACTACATGGTTCAAAATCAAGAAGGGGGTTCACCAGGGATGTATTCTGTCTCCATACCTTTTCAATCTGTATGCAGAACAGATCATGTGAGACGCTGGGCTATACGAAGAGGAATTTGGCATCAGGATTGGTGAAAGAATCATCAACAACCTGCGTTATGCAGATGACACAACCCTGCTTGCTGAAACTGAGGAGGACTTGAGGCGCTTGCTGCAGAAGATCAAGGGCTACAGCCTCCTATATGGACTGAAGCTCAACATCAAGAAAACAAAGATTCT
>NW_006399937.1:336481-346089 GCF_000299155.1 Elephantulus edwardii | reverse complement strand
AGGAGATTAATCAGAACTGACTGACAAGCACTGTGGCAATTGGACAATTAAAACAGACATTCGGATGGCGGGGAAGAAGAACAAACTGGGGAGGAGGGTGGAGAGAATGGTGCGGCAATGAAGGAGTGAAAGCCCAGAATCCCTGTGAGTGTTCATTGAAACTAATAAAATTTAATAATAATTAAAAAAAATATCAGAAGAATGCCTATTTGTGTTTTATTGACTATGCAAAGGCAATTGATTGTGAGGATGGTAACAAACTATGGCTAACATTGAGAAGAATGGGAATCCTAGAACACTTAATTGTGCCATATAAAACCTAAACCTAGACCTAGAGGCTATAGTGCAAACAAAACAAGGAAACACTACTATATATATGCCTTAGTGTCCTCAATTACAACATTAAAATATAATGCAAAATGGAAATAACCCTCATAGGATTATGATGATAATTAAATGAGTTCATATTTGTAAAGCAATTAGAACAGAGATTGGCACATGATTAGTGCAATATTGTACAGTTAGCTGCCTGTTTCTTGGTCCCAGGTATAATTTTTCAATGCTTTCACATGAAATTCCAGATACACTAGTCATTCTTTGGTTTAATCTCTCTTTCCATAGCAGGTCCTGGGACCTAACCCTAACCCTAACCCTAACCCTAACCCACTCATGGAAACCCGTTCACAGTGGAACTAAACATAATCCAGTCCTGTGCCACCCTCTTGCTACAAATTGCACCATCATGATCCCTAGGATTTTTATTGCTCTGGTGGCACAGTCTGTAGGGCGTTGTGCTGCTAACTCAAATGCTGAGTCTCGCTGGTGGCTAGAATTCACCAGAGGTTCCTTGGGGGAAAGACAGGCAATCTCCTATGCGAATTACAGTCCCAGAAACTCAATGGAAGATCATCTGTGAGTCAGTTCAACTGGATGGCAATGAGGAGGAGGAGGGGTGGTTACCGGTTGATTTTTCAGAACAAGATCTGCTGGCCTTTCTTCCTAATCTATTTTACTCTGTCTGGCAGCTCTCTTGAAACCTGTTTAGCACTATAGCAACACATAGGGCCATGCTGGCAGAGGGGTGGCAGTTGTGTAGGAGGTACATTGGCCCAGAAGTAAAACCTAGGAGGAAAAGAAGAGTTCTATCACTGACATACGTGAAGCAAATGCCTCAAGAGACTTAAGACTACAGGGATTGAAAAGATCCCTCCTAATGGACAGCAGCCGAAGATAAGCAGGCAGTTTCTGGGATACCTGTAAGGGCAGAGTCCACCACCTCACAGGTGCAGGGACTATTTCAGTGCAAAATAGTTGCAACTTGGGTTTTGTGCCCTGAGCTAAAAGCAGCCTGCCTGGACAGTCCACCTACTGGCCTGAGACCTGACTTCGAGAGTCCAGCCACACATTCCTCCTCACCCTAGTCCTGGGCACCCTCAGCTGTGCTCCGTGATTTACGAGCAGTTTCCATGCTGGCAGGTAATGCAAACCAGCCCAGTGCATTCCTGCCTGCTTCCCGCACCTTTCTTCTGCTGAGCCCCCATGTCAGCATACCAGCACGCACAATCCTGTTGACAGCTCCCAGGGCTGCTCAGCCAGGCAGGGAGTGGCTCCAGAGCCAAGTGGATGGTGCCTGGGGACAGAGTAGAGAGTGCGGGCTCTGAGAGGAGCCTCCATCACATGTCAAAAGCAGGGCAGGGAGAGGCTTTTCCAGAATCTGCTAGAGCCCAGGCAGCAGCGACAGGTGTAGGGGGATCTGGGAGGCTCCAGGAAGTCTCCTGACCCTTCTGAGGTTTTACTCCTGTGGGTTAAGCATCGCCCTCTCTCTCCATTGCTGTAGTCAAGGTAAACAATGGTAAGGGGAATTACAAATGAAGACTCTCATGCTTGGGTGCAAATGAAACTAATTTTATTTTAAAGCATACATAATGGGTGAGTGCCTGGAGAGAGAAAGTTCTGGACATACAAACTCTCCTCTACCTCTCTGTTTGCCTGTGGGACATGAAAAGAGCATAATTATTGTCCTTATCGTGAACTAAGTGAACATAATGAATCTTTATAGCAATGTTATGAGGCAAATACCAAAATCTCCATTTACGACTAAGGAAATCCAGATTCAGAGAAGTCAAGCAGCATGCCTAACGTCACACAGCTAAAAAGTAGCAGAGCCATAAATTAAACTCGGGTCTCACCACAAATTCCACATACTTATCACTGCACAACTGGGCCATGCTGTCTTTTAGGGATGACCCAAGCCTTCAGAATCTCCACCTCAGGTTCGCACGTGCACGCACACACACGTGCTCACAGAGCCAGCCTCCAGTCCTCCTCAGAGAGCAGGCCAAGGCAGTGGCCAAAGTGAACCACATTTCCTAGTTCATAGCTCTAATATGCATTTTCTTTGTGACCTTTCTGAAATTAACTTTCCTGCTCTATAAATGGGAATAACTATATCTTGGCTTATTTGGATTTGGGATAATATTAAATTAAATGAGGCACTATTTGCAAAGTATATCATACCCTGAGAGAGAACCTAAATAGGCCACAAAGAGTGAGGCAGGGTTGCTTGGCTAAGGTCTGAACCAGAGGCTGGGGACAGTCTATATCTTCAATTTCCCATCTCAAAATAGGAGGACTACTCACAGCTTCCCAAATCATCCAAGGAAATAGAAATGGCCCAGGCTACAGCTGCAAGGGAGCCCTGCTGATGTAGTACCTAGGGGGGTGCACTGTTAACCCAAAGGCCATGCCTCAGTAGTGGGGGGGTGGAGCTCTGTAGGAAAAAGATGACCAACCTTCTCCCATGTAACTTCGAGCCTCAGAGACCCCTTAGAGGGTCAGCTATGAGAAGGCTCCACAGCAGTGAGTTGAGTGAGACAGCTACAAGGAGTCGACGGGTAGAACAAATGGTTAATGAACTCAGCTGCTGAGCAAAAAGGCTGACGTGGACCTAGAAGCGCCTTGGATGAAAAGCCTGATGAAAGTTTTCAAGTGCCTTGAAAACCCTGTGGAGACCAGTTCTACTCTAAGGTTGTCATGAATCAGAAGACAACCGGTTTAGTAGTTTCAAAGGATTTCCTCCTGAGAAGAAATGCCCCCAAGCAGGTTGCAAACACTTAGGGGCCTGCGTGGAGCTGACAGGACCAGTTCTCACCGAGGGAAAAGGGATTTCCCAGCTTTATTAAAATGCTGAACTGAAGGTCTATGTAGCTCTGTAAAGGTGGCGTCCTTTAAGTCATCCCTTCACAAGAGAAGCAGTGAAAATCTGCATTCCCAGCCCAGGCTTTAGGTGTTGCTGGTAACCTTGAGAGAGAGTCTAAGAGGCCACCTCCAGGGAAGCAGTCAGGGAGGATCACCTCTCCTGCCTCCTTCCACCAAGTGTCCGAACATGAGGAGAGGCAGAGGGAAGACATCCCTTGGCTGTGAGGGGGAAGTATTATCACTTCCTCTTAGAGAGAGGAAACAGCACTCCTGGCACGTGTGCAGAGCCTGGGGCAGACCATGCCCAGGACCACAGAACCTCCCTTCACTGGGTTACACGCCAGCTATCCTCCCTCCACTCAGAAACAGGAAACAGGGTTTTCGCATTGGATTCTTCTCCCACTGAGCCTTTTTAGGCTGGGGATAGCTAGAGACAAAAACAGTCTCCCCCACCTCCTGCGCCAGTATGCAGCAAGTGCTAGATTTTTCTTCTTTTTCAAACACTGTGAGATCTACTGATTTATTACCAAACATCTGGATTGCTGATTTCCATCCCATTGCGGAAAGGAACTGATAGCTCATATGTTCAAATCAGCCCAGCTCAGCAAATGTTCACTGGGCATCTGCCATGTGCTAGGTCCCTGGGGGGGGGTGGGGGGGGGGTACTAAAATGAATTAGATACTGCCCTACCCTCGAATAGTTTACAGTCTAGTGGGGGAGACTGCAAGTAAACAAATAACTCTAATTCAAAGAGACTGTGATAAGTACTAGATTAAAGATCCAAATAAAATGCCACAGACACTCAAGAAAGGAAAATGTGGAGAGCAGGCTAAAAAGTATGTGTTTGCTTTCTAGAAAATGATCTGGCAATATTCATCAAAAGCCTTAAAAATGCTTATAATCTTTGATCTAGTAATCCCACTTCTCAGGCTCTATTTCGAGGACATAATTAGAGACATGCATAGAGACTTATGTGCAAAGACATATTTATGTGGTTTGTAATAGAAAAAAATTGGGGAACAAAGCACATGTTTAATCACAGAGAGGTGGAGAAGGGAGAGTATTTCAAACAGAGAGAAGAGAATATGCAGAGACAGTGAGGCAAGACGGAGCCCGGAGTTGCAAGAACAAAAAAGAAAACAGAGAGAGAAAGATGTGTGAGAGGAAGGCCAGAGGAGTGCTAAAGCCAATCCATGTGGGTCTTACAGTCTGTTGTCAGAGCTCAGGTGTCTGCCCTAAGGGCCATGGGCAGAAAATCTTTGCTTTGTTTTATGTGACAATTCACTGCCATTGGCTTAATGGAGATTTGGGGTGACCTTATATGCAGCAGGGAAATAATCAGATCTGTATTTATAAAGAAATGTCAGGTTTCATTTCTTTACAAGAAATGTATTTTCTAAATTTTTTACAACGAGTCTATACTATTTCCAAAATCATAATAAAATCATTTATAACCCCAAATTATCCATTGGTACTTTTTTATACAGTGCTATCTCAAATTCATCAGCTATTCTGTGGGAGAAAGGTGGGCAATTTTCTCCTGTGTGTTTTAGAGTCGCTTACAACCCGCAGAAGGGTCAGCTATGAGTCAGTTCCCACTTGAAGGCACATATCTACAAGACAATAACTTCTTTGACCCAGTCTGTTGTGAGTTGCACCACTAATCCAAAGGTTGTATCTCTCTGATGATTCAAGTCTACCGACTTCTCCAAAGGAAAAAGATGGACACACTCCTCTGGTGCAACTTACAGCCAAGGTAACCTGCTGGAGAGTCAACTACATCTCCATAGTAAAGAGTTCAGAGACCTTTGAGTGTGCCGTCTATGTGCATAGACTATCTGCTCCCTTGCAGAGGCTCTGTTTTTAGACATACTCGTCTATGTGAAGGAGTGGGCGTCAGGCGTCAGTCTCAGGAAGAAAATGATATTTCCTTTTGTACGTGTGTCCTGAGCTTCCCGCTATATTCCTCAGCTATCAATGCCCTAAGACCAAGCAGGATCAATTCTGAACCTAAAGACAGACATTTATAGCAGGATTCACCACAGAAACTGCAGGCCTCTTTGAAAGATCCTGGTTTCTGGAAAGGAAAGAAGTCTGGCTTGATCTAGAATCAGCCACACATGGGCTGAATGATGACGGAGTCCTCCTGTGGCCTCCTCCTATTTTCAGGGTCCTCTGAGCTGCTATGAGAGAGCAAAGAGCTCTGATGGCACTGTGGTTAAGCACTCAGCTGCTAAACGGAAGGTCAACAGTTCAAACGCACGCAGATACTTTAAGGGAGAAAAAGACTTGATCAGTTGCTCCTGTAAATAATGTGATCATGAAAACCCTGTGGAGCAGCTCTGCTCTGCCTTACAGGCTTGAGATACAGTGAGATTGACTCACTGGCACACAAAAACAATGATGTTCTTTGTAGCACAGGGCTGGGAATGACCATGTTGGAAGAAACCATCCCTGCTCGAAGACTAGCTGGGGGACTTCTCTCTTTGCTTCAGTTTTCTGATCAAGCCAACTAGTCTGTGCTGACTCAAATTATAGACTCACTGCCGTCAAGGAGGAACCTACTCAATAGAGAATCCACCAGTGGGCTTCTGAGGCTGTCAATCATATAGGAGGACATGGTCTATCTTTGTGCTGTGGAACAGCTGATAGATTAAAATTACCAGAGAGGCCTGGTCTTTGAGTTAGCAGTGTAACCTCCTATGGACTACAGTGGACTGAGTAACTATACTCTCAGCATTACTCATTGGCCTAGGGAGTGATTAAGTGCATCAGAGGAAGTTACTGAGATCTAGGTTCAAATTCTAGCGGCACCTTGAGGAATCACACATCTCTGAGCAGCCATTTCCTCTTTAAAAAAAAATAATAAATAAAAGAAAGGGAGGGCTGTTTTTGTTAAATGACATCAAGTTGACTATGACTCACAATGACCCTATGAACAATGGATGTGAAAGCCGCCTTAGCCTGTGTTAGCCTCACCATCTCTGGCATACGTAAGCCCACCATAACAGTCACTGTGTTAGTTCATCTTGTTGAGTGTCTTCCTCTCCTTGGCTGACCCTCCACCTTTCCAAGATGATGTTCTTTTACAAGAACCGGCCCCTCCTCTTCAACTCATACTGAAAGTAGGTGAGATGTAGTTTCGCTATCTTTGACTCCAAGGAGCAACCTGGCTGCACCTTTTCCAAAACATATCTGTTTGTTCTTTCAGCAATCTGTGGGATATTTAGCATTCTTTTGCAACACCATAACTCAAAGGCATTGACTCTTCTTCTGTCATCCTTATGCATTATCCAACTTTCAGATGTATAGCAAGTATTTCAAAAGATCCTGATTTGGGGTAGGTGCACAGTAGTCTTTAAACTGATCATATATCATTTATTAGCTATTATAATAAGTCAATGGTCTGATGAATTCAACACACCTGGCATGAAACTAATGTACAGTCTAATGATGGATATTATTTTATTATTGTTAATCTTCTTGCTGTTATTGTTCTGTGCAATTGAGTCAGAACAGACTCATAGTTGACTCTTCAGCAGGTTTTCAAAGGCAATAAATCACACGGGAGATTGTTCATCCTTCACCCACAGAGCATTTGGTGAATTCAAACCCTGTGCCTTTGGGATTGCAATGCAAGTTCTTACCGCTAGACCACCAGTGGTGAAGGAAAAATCAGAACAGAGAATTCAAGCCATAACTGCCATGCCAGAAATGAGTTAAGGTAAGAAATGAGTAGTAAAAATATAAGAAGTTGTGCATTCAGGCCCAGGGTGGGCAAGAATGAGAGTACATGGTTGAAATCAGAGCTGCTGTGCCCTGGAAGCCTCCCCTCCTGCCCAAGGCTCCTCTCTAGACAGCAGAATTGCCTCTGGAGAGACCAACAGCTCCTGGGGTTGCTGGGCTGAAACAGGCAGTCGAGAGCGGCCCAGGCTTGTCCAAGAAGCAGATCAGAACTGTGTCCCAACAAAGACAGGCCTGGATGGAGGAGAGAGAGGATAGAATATGTCAGGGCCAGGAGAGGAGGCAGGCACTAACCCTCTTCCCAGCTCTGAGCTCTTCCTACGCCTGCTGTGACCCTACCTTACCCAGCCCTCCCCTGAGGCCACACTGCAGCCAGCTTCAGTCTGGCTGTTTGCCAGCCTTGAAGTGTCGCCTTTAGGTAGGGGAACTCAGCAGCTCCAAGGTGCTGACCTTCCTGCCAGGGCCACAGCAAACACCTGTCACAGGCATGAGTGTTAATGACAGGTCCAAGTGAGTGGCATTAAGGTTAACACCTGCATTAGTGATGCGCCCTTCGAAGGTCAGTGGTGCCTGTTTAAGGAGCCCCAGCGTGGGTGGGGTGTGTGACTAGTCTCCCTTCAGTCCAGTCAGGTGGCTCTATTATTGTGCTAAAGCTCTCCCCAGTCATCCATGTAATTGAAGTAACTCCGAGGATTTTCTCTCCCTTACCCAGCAGCAAGTGGAAGAGAAGGGAAAGAGGCATTTGCCTTAAGTAGCCCCTGCTGAATTGCTGCTGGGTCGGTGGACTGTCTCTGTATTTGGGAGGGATCCTTGTCGATGCCTACACCAAAGCTCCTGGAAATGTTCTTCCATTAAACTCTTCAACCCAGACCAATTGCTGTTCAGTCCATTCTAAGTCATGACAAAATCATGTGTGTCAGAGTAGAACTATGGGTAAGGTTTTCAATGACTGTGATCTTATGGAAACTAGATCACCAGGCCTTTTTTCTGAGGTACTCCTGGTTGGATTCAAACAAACAGCCTTTTGTTTAGTAGCCAAGCTCATAACCATTTGTGCCACCCGAGACTTCTCATGAACTAAGCTCTAAATCACTGCTGTTAGGAGCTATAGAGTCAAGTATGAATCATAGCGACCACATGAACAACAGCCCTGAATCCTGCCCTGCCCTGTGCCATCCTCATCACCTGGGACACATTTGAGTCCATTGCTGCAGTCACTGTGTCAATCCATCTCTTTCAGTGACGGTCAAAGCCACCATCCACTTTGTTTAGATTCCAGACTCAACTACTCACTCAAACAGGCCTCTCCTTGGAATCTCTCATTCTTGTTACAACTTCTAAGCCTTTGTCTCCCAATGCAGGAAAGGAAGCTTCCATGGGATTTTGAGAGAGCTAACTCATCTCATCAGAAAAATAGAGGAGATTTGAATTAAAGGCTTACCGTACAGCAGAAATCATCATTGAAAAGTGACTAAATAAAAGGGATGCCTTTGAATTGTGGTGCTGGAGAAGAGTACTGAACATATCACAAACTGCCAAGAGAACAAAGAGATCTGTCCTAGAGGAAGGGAAACCAGAGTGCTCCTTAGAGGCAAGGATGGCAAAACTCTGCCTCACTTACTTTGGGTATGTTGTAAGGAGAGATTAGTCCTTGACATCATGCTTGGAAAAGTGGAGGGTCTGCATAAGAGAGGAAGATCCTCATCAAGATAGACTGACACGGTATCTATAAAAATAGGCTCAAGTGTGTCCAAGTCAGCAAGGATGGCACAGGAAAACGCAGAGTTCAGAGCCATTGTTCACAGGGTCTCTACGAGCTGTGGTTGGCATGACAGCACATAACAACAATGACAAATAAGAGATAATGTTGGATAACAAAAACCAAACCCAATGCTATGGAGCCATATCTGACTCCTGTGTGTTCCAGAGAAGAACTGCAAGCCAATTGCCCGGTCTTTCTTATGTGGTTCCACTGGGGTAAGTTCAAACTTCCAACCTTTAGGTTAATACTCAGGACCACTCAGCAACCTCCCTGATTAGAAGTCTATCACAGCAGTGAGTGTCATGGTTCAGCAGAGGTTCTTTAGAATTAGACTCAATCACTTTCCTTCTAGTCATTGAAGTAATAAAACATCATTTTAAAGGATCTGTTTTGAAATAGACATGGCCCTTACATGTTAGGAAACAAAAGCCACAGAACCTCCACAATGTGAATTGAAATACAGTTGGGTGATTCAAGTGTGTGTTTAAACATCTCTACTACAAAGGAAAGGACAACTGGTAATATTTATTACCAAGGTGCTCTTTACAAGCAAGGATGGTGAAACTCCGCCTCATATAGTTTGTGTATGTTGTCAGGGGAGGCCAATCCTTGGGAAAAGACATCATGCTGGGAAAAGTGGAGGGTCAGCAAAAGAGAAAAAGACCCTCCACAAAATGGATTAACACAATGACTACAACAATGGGTTCACGCATCTCTGAGATCAGGAGTACAGTCAGGAAAGGCCAGGTTCAGATGTACTCTAAATAAGCAAGTCATAGCTCAATGGCACCTAACAACAACAATAACAACACTGTAAAGGAAAAATAACAAAACCAAACTCATTACCATCAAGTCAATTCCAACTCCTGGCAACCCTCCATTAGGTTTCCCAAGCTAGAAAAA
>NW_006399937.1:305402-336381 GCF_000299155.1 Elephantulus edwardii | reverse complement strand
TCCCACACAGTGGCTAGTCGGTGGATTTGAACCACTGGCTTTTCAGTTAGCATCCCAATACTTAATGTGCTATACCACCGGACTTCCTTAAAGGAACAAATAAAATATTCCTAATGGGAGCTCTAATGGCCTAGTGGCTAGAAGCTGTGTTGCAATTCTGAAGGCATGTAGTTCGAGACCACCAGCCGCTCCACAGGAGGATGGGCAATCTCCTCCCGTGTAATTAACTGCCTCTGAAAACCTGCCAGAGGGTCAGCAATAGGTCAGTTCTGACCCAATGGTAAAACAACAACAACAATGGAAATATAGGCAAAGAGTTATGGAGTCATAGCAAAGTGAGAGGGAGTGCTGGTGGCCTAGTGGTGTATCCACCAGCCATTCTGCAGAAGAAATATGGGCAAACTCTTCCATGCAATTTACTCTCCCTTAAAGCCTGGAAAGTCAGCTATGCGTTGGCTCTGATTTGATGGCACACAATGACTATACCTGTGGACCTCATCTCATGTACTACCCAGGAATCAGATTGATTACGTCTGTGGAAAGAATCACTGAAGAAGCTCAATTTCATCTGTGAAAACCAGACTAGGTGCAGACTATTGAACAGACCATCAACTACTCATTGCAAGTTCAAATTGAAGCTAAAAAAAATTAAATCTAAAAAAAAGAAAATTAAATCCACAAGAACTAAAATACAGAGAGGTTGGTAAAGGAAATGGGAAAGATCGGGTGTGGAAAATAATGTATACGAACTTTGTATAACCCCGCATAAAAGAAAAATTTTATTTATTTTTTTTTAAAAGTACCTAAGGGAAAAGAAAAAAGGACCAAAATCAACCTGGTCTTTATCCCATCTGAATTAAAAAACCATCCCGAGAACAGATTTAAGGCACTGTGAACACCAGTGAATGAAGACCAGATGAGCTGTGGGACAATATCAAGAATATCATCCATGAAAAAAGCAAAAGGTCATTCTAAAGACAGAGGAGGAAGAAGAGACCAAAATGGAAGAGACCCTGAATATTGTAATAAAATGCCAAGAAACCAAAACAATTGGAAGAAATTATGATGTTGAAGAGTTGAGCAGAAGATTGCAAAGGGTAGCTTGTGAGTACAAAGCAAATATAACGAAATATGCAAAGAACTAGAGTCAGAAAATCAAAAGGGAAGAACTCCCTCGGCATTTTTTCAAGCTGAATGAACTGAAGAACAAATCTAAGCCTCAAGTTGCAATACTGAAAGATGCTGTGGGTAAAATCTTGAATAATCTAGGAAGCATCAAAAGAAGTTAGAAGGAATACACAAAGTAATTTAACAACAAAAAAAAAAACAACCTGACACATACCCATTTCAGGAAGTAGCATATGATCAAAAAACAATGATAATAAAGGAAGAAGTTCAAACTGCTCTGAAGACCTTGGTGGAAAATAGGGCTCAAGAATTGATGAAACACTAATTGACATATGCAGCCTTGGATGTGCCAAGAAATCTGGAGGATAGCTACCTGTCTAGTTGTCTTGAAGAGACCCATATTTGTTCTCTTTCCCCACAAAGATGATCCAACAGAATGTGGAAATTATCAAACAATATCATTAATATCATACGCAAGCAAAATACTGCTGAAGATTATCCAAAACCTACTAGAACAGAGAATTGTCATAAATTTAAGCTGGATTTAGAAGAGGCCACGGTTCCAGGAATATCATTGCTGATGTTAGATGGATCTTGAATGAAAGGAGAGAATACCATAAGGATGTCTATTTGTGCTTTATAGACTATGTGAAGGCATTTGACTGTGTGGATCACAACAATTTGTAGCTAACATTGAGAAGAATTGGAACCCCAGAACACTTAATTATGCTCATCCAAAACCTATACCTAAACCAAGAAGCTATTGTCCAAACAAAGCAAGAGAGCACTGTTGTTGTTTTTGTTGTTAGGTGCCATCAAGTTGAATGCAACTCATAGTGACCCTACGAATAAAAGATCTGAACCCTATTCTATCCTATGCCTTCCTCACACTTCATGACATTGCAGCAGTCACCGTATCAATTCAGCTGGTTGAGGGTCTTCCGCTCCTTCGCTGACCCTCTACCCTTCCCAACATCATATCCTTCTCCAAGGAGTAGTCCCTCCTAGCAACACACCCACAGTACGTCAGGCAAAACCTCATCATTTTTGCCTCCAAAGGACAATCTGGCTGCACCATTTCCAAGACATAGTCATTTGTTCTCTTGACCGTCCATGGATAGTCAGTGTTTTCTCCAACACCAAAGGTCAAAGTCATCAATTCTTTTCTCATCCTTATTCATTGTCCAACTATCAGACACATAGCAAGTAATTGGAAAGACCACAGCCTGAATCAGATGCATCTTAGTCCTCAAACTGACATCACTACTCCTCAATAATTTGGACAGGTCCCTAACTGTAGACTTTCCCAGTGCAATGCATCTCCTTATTTCCTGACTACTGGTACCAAGGGTGTTAACTTGGGATCCAAGCAGGATGAAGCTATTGACAGTTTCAGTCTCCTCTCCATCCATCACGATACTGCCCACTGGTCCAGTGGTAAAAATTTTGTTTTCTTGACATTCAGATGCAATCCATACCTTGATCTTCTTCAACAAGTGCTTCAAGTCCCCCTCACTTTCAGCAAGCAAGGTTGTGTCATCTGCATAATGCAGGATATTGATGTCTCCCTCCAGTCTTGATACCACACTCCCCTTCATAGAGTCCAGCTTCTCAGATAATTTGCTCAACATACATATTAAATAGGTATGGGGAGGTAATACAACCCTGACCCACTATGCAGTGTTCACCTGCTCTACATTGTTCAAACTCAATAAAGTAGTGCATCACAGATATATTCTTTCTCCTTACCTTTCAATCTATATGCAGAACAGATTATTCAAGAGGCTGAACTTTATAAAGAAGAAAGTGACATAAGGATTGGAGGAAAATTCACTAACAACCTGCATTGTGCAAATGAACCCAACCTTGCTCACCAAAACCAAGGAGGACTGGAAGCACTTGCTGCAGAAGATCAAGGTCCAGAGCCTTCAAAATGGATTGCATCACAATATCAAGAAAACAAAGATTCTCTACAGGCAGCATCATGATAGACGGAGGTTGTTAATAATTTCATCCAGCTTGGATCCACAATCAATACTTTTGGCAACAGCAGTCAGGAAATCAAAAGACAACTTGCACTGGAAAAATCTGCTGTCAAGGACAACTCCAGAATGCTAGAGAGCAATGATGTCAGTCTAGAGAATGAGGTATACATAATCCAGGCCATGTTCATCTCAATTGGTTGCTATGCATCAAGAGAGCTGGAAATGCCTAAGGGTGGCAGAAGAAGAATCAATGCCTTTGAGCTGTGGTGCTGGGGAAGAGTACTGAACATAGCATGGACTTCTAAGAGAACAAACAAGTCTATCCAGGAGTGAGTGAAACCAGGCTACTCGCTGGAGACAAGGATTTTGAACTCCATCTCATGTACTTTGGACATATTGTCAGGAGGGGACAGTCCTTGGAGAAACACATCGTGATTGGAAGGGCAGAAAGTCAGTGCAAGAGAGGAAGATCCCAGACAAGGTGGATTGCCACAGTGACAATGGTAACAGAGTAAGGTGAGTCAGAGGTGGTGAGGTTGGCTCAGGTTAGGGCAAGTTTCAGAGCCATTATTCATAGGGCTGCTGTGAGTCATAGTCAACTCCACGGCACATAAAAACAACAGCAAATCAAGAGACCGTGACCCACAGGGATGAAGGAAGGCAGGCTTCTTGGAAGAGGTTGCATCTGAATCTGGAAGGATGAGAAGGATTTAGATAAAGACGCAATGGTGAAATCCCATTCCTAGAGAAGGAATTATATAAGCCTAGTGGGGGCGGGTGGGGGGAACTCTGTAGCAGGAACATGTGACAGGGTGTCTGGATGACAGAGTGTCCTGGGTGACCCAGGTGTTGACCTAGAAGTTGGGAAGAATTTAAACAAAGATAGCTGCTCCATTTCTGGAAAACAGAACAGGTGTCCGGGGTGGGGGAAAAAACCCTGATGCTGATTTTTTTAAGGGTCTGTGCATGTGATACATGGTGGGTGGTGTTATTATTGTAAAAAGATGTCAGGAATAAACCACAGGCCTCCCTACAGATGCCACAGACAGATGGGAAGACTGGCAATGTTTTGACCTCACTTGCACCCTATGTCCCAGAGTGCCACAATCTCAGCAGATTCTCCCAAACTTTACCCCAAAGGACCCAGGCACCAAGTACCCATGTCAGCAAAACAGAGGAGGATGAAACAGTAACAGCAGCACCAGACATTGCATAGCACCCTTTGCATTTCCCTTTGGGAACCATTTTATTAACCATCCGGCACACTATATTTCTCCTTTTCTGGCAGGCCTCAGTTTACCTAATAAAGCCATTTTCCAGATGGGAGAAACTAAGGCCCAAGTCACACTAGTTAGTCCAAAGCAGAAGTCAGTTTGTGAAAATAATATAGGTAGTTTCTATTGACTGCTAGATCTTTTTGCGTGGGAATTAACTCTGACAGCAATAACCATATTTAAAACACTCTCTCTGTGTGTTTGTCTCTCTCTCTTTCTCTCTCTTTATTGTTACTGAGTCAAAACCAATTCCCAGGTGACCCTCTCACAGGTTTCTGAAAGGCTGCAAATCGCACCAGGGAGACGGCTAATTTCTCCCAAGGAGCAGCTGCCACCAGCTTTTGGTCTAGCAGAACGATTCAAACCGCCCTTGGGTTATAGCACAACTCTGTGAACTGCACCATCAGAGCACCCTAGCTAAACACCGGATACATGTTATGACTATTATATAATCCTCCTTTTACAATATCTTTATTATACAATTGCAATAAACTTGCTTTTTATACTCTTTATTTTATAGAAAACTCAGATTGAGAAAGTTTCCCAAAATCACACAGTCAGTCAGTGGTAAAGATTGCCTGTCTTTTTGTGCCATTACACCAAGGATGATTTTTAAGTCCTAGGCCCAAATGCAAATGAGTTTAAAGGCCAGGATCAGGACTCTATCTGGGTAGGAGAGAGATGAACCCAAGTCAAAACTCCAGGCGAAGGTGAAGAGTTCAGTATAAAAGATCAACATAAAAGATCAATTTCCTTCTTGTGGAAAGAAGCGTTCTAGTGGAATGGCAGGGAATAAGCCCAGGGGTGGATGGGGTGGGGGACAGTTAACCCTGTATCTCCTGAAAACAATATCCATTGTGGGGCAGGCAAGGAGTAGAGAAGGAAAACAAAGCAATAAAATTTCCCCTGCCACCTCCAGCAGGTAACCAGAGAGGAAGCAAGGCCGGCAGCAGTGTATCCCTCGATCCATATTTCACAAGAGAGACGATAACAATTGGACATGTCACTCTCGAAAACCAGAAACTCAAAGCAATTTTAGATGAACTTTCAGAATGATGAAACAAATGGCCATGTTCATGTTATACACCAAATAAATCACACCAAAATGATAGTTGTAATTCCCAAAAGTACACAGAGAATTGATTTTACTATGACACTTACCATGATGAACAGGTGCACCCCTGCACAGGCCCATCATAAGTGGCTGTAGTTTAACCCCTGCCCTTCCAGGCTGTGCCATTTCTCTGTAGGGTCTCTCTGCAGCTCTCTGTGCCCTGGTCCATAAAGCCTCCCATCTGAGACCACACTAGGACCTGACACTGCACTGTGAGTCTCACTAAGATAGGTCTCCAGCATCTTCTAAATCTCCAGATGACCCTACAGGAAGCAGGGGTTCTTGAGTTGACTCACCTTCCCTCTGCCTAGCTGTGTCTGTGTGAAGGAGGAAAAGACCTAATGTTTTCTGTTTGCTGTCCTAGGGAGCTCTAGTAACTTAGAGGTAAGGAATTGTGCTGCAAAGGTACATAGTTCGAATCCACCAGCTGTTCTGTGGGAGAAAGATGGACAATCTCCTTTCATGCAATTTACTACCTCTGAAAACCTGCCAGAAGGTTAGCTATGGGTCAATTCTGGCTCGCAAGTGCACAACCAACAACAATTTGATCTTTATAGTCCCTAGGTAATGCAAACAATTAATTCACACAGCTCTTAATCTGAAGGTTGGAGATTCAAGTCCACCTATACGTACCTCTGAAGAAAGATCTGGAGAGCCACCCCTATGGAGCACAGATCTACTCTGACATGCGTGGGCCAGAGCTGATGCCCCTGTTGCTGATGTGTCACTTACTCCTCACAATTGTCTATCTGTTGGGTTTACTCAGACACTCTCCCTTTTCAGATGCATTCTTGAGATTCAGAAAGGCCAGTTTATCAAGAGATTCAAACAACAGTCTGAGTGACTTTTTTGTTTTCTTTCCAATATGATTTGCTACTACCTACGCCACTGAGATTCTTTCCTCAAACATGGACTCAAAATCTCATTCATTCATTCATTCATTCAGCGTTCAGTATGTATTTATTGAGAATCCATTAGGTTCCAGGCACTAGTTAGGTGATACAGTGGAGATTAAAGAACAAAGCACTATTTCTGCCTTACTGAGTGTCTGGTGGAGGAGCTAACGAGGGAAAAATTTCAATAATGGTCCAGCTCTATAGAACTTGGGGAGGGGGGTGAAATGCACAATGCTAGGAGAATGCCTTATGAGAGGGCCTCCTGGTCACAATAGACAGGAGAGGCTTTCCTGAGGAAGAGAGTACTGAGCTGAAAGCACACGGATGAGGAAGTGCCAATTAAGAAAGAGGAAGAGAGTACAGTAAAGAAAGAGTCCAGGGACAAGGCCTGGAAGTAGAAGAGTAAGAAAAGCAGATGTTAGAGATCAAGAGAGCTTGAGAGCTGAGCTGGCATGTCCGGAGCTCCATCCATCACGGCGCAATAGTGTGCTGCTGTTCCAAGAATTAATCAGGAAGATACTGTCCAATGAAAATGGGTATAAACCTCACCTACCTCTCTAACCCTTAATCATCTAGAATAAACTCATTCCATGGCTTAACTTTCAGCCAAGCAATAGACATATTTCTAAGATCACAATCAACTTAGATGCAACCTTTCTTGATTTAAAACCATGTAATATGAACTCTGAGAAATGATGGTAGTTATAGAAAGGCTTCAGGTCTTTTGCTCATAGGGTCACCATGAGTTGTGTTCAACTCTATGGCAATCAACAACAACAATATCTCTTTCTTCTGTTTGAAAGACTTCTTGTTCTATGTATAAGTTCTGCATGAGCGCGAGTAAGTATTTTTAAATTCCCATCCTTTGTACTGTTATCCTTAATTTGTTATGATTCACACAGACTAATTCCTTTGCATAGTAAATTCAACACAGGTAAGACTTTTTTTACATTCTCTGCTTTCAATTAAGATCCTTATGATATTGACAATTATATCCTTTGTTTGACATACTCTTCTGAGTCCAGTTTGACTTTCTTGCAGTTCTGTCAATGATAAATAAGCAAGAAAAAAATTATTTCATTTTTTATAAGGTTACATTTTAAAATTAATAAATTGAATTGACAGATTTATAAAAATAATAAATCAAAGGTTAAGAGTGAATTCACTGTTAAAAGGCAAAAGGCCAAATAATGACATAATAAAGATGATGGATTAAATCAGGAGTTACCAAACTATAGCCCCTGGGGCCAAATTCTGTCTGGCACATGTTTTAGTAAATAAAGTTTTATTGGAACACAGCCAGGCCTGTTAATTTCCAGATTGTCTATGGCTGCCTTCATGCTCCAATGACAGAGTGAGATTAGTTAACAGAGACCCTATGGCCTGCAAATTCTGAAATATTTACAATTTGGTCCTTTACTGAAAACGTTTACTGACCCCTAAATTAAATTATGGTTAAAGTTTAAAAAAATCATATTGAAGTGAAATGATTGATCTGACAATTAATGAAAGCTAAACCAATGATATACTTTTCTGCTGCTAAATCCAATACCAGAGACTCAGCTTCTGTAAAGCATCATCATCCATTATAATAAATTAATGTTGCTAATTTAGGATTTTGTTGGTTTGGTAGCTTTAACTGTATTTATTCCGTAAATTCATTTTTATTTTGTATTTGCATAAGCGCTAGAAGCATGAAGATTTATGTCCAGATTAGTGTTTGGACACACTAACTTTACCGTAAAATAATTTAAATCAACCCCCTGGGGATTGGTGAGATTTTTCTTCCCTTCCCCTCTCTTTAAATGTGCTCTTGTCCCTTTACCACTGAAGTCTGGAAATTACTGTTATAAAGGTGTTTGGTAGGAGCTCGTGACTAGAGTTTGCTAAATTATATTGTGGTCATTGCGTCCTGTAGTTGTTACTTATCTATCTCTAAACCTGTTTGGGACTGAGGCGTAACAATACTAAGAATCTTTTTCCTTTATTTAATTCTTAAATATTTACCTTCTCACTTGGAGTATTCGAGAGAAGAGAAAGTCAACCTGAGACTTGTGTTTTGTCCTTTTGGAATTTGGGGATGACAGAATTTGGCTCACTACCCAAATGTGGGACAACTTGTGGCTGCTTTTAAAGGAAGCCCTAGCCCCAAGTCAGTGCTACTGGAACCTACCAGACTCTGTTGGGGGCTAGATACAAGGTCTTTCCCGCTATTTGTTCTCTAGAGTTGGACCATAAATTCCCAGAGCTTGGATTTGACAAGCACTCACTGTCTGATATAAATCTGTATGTCACTTTTAGAATCTCTGTGTGTCATAGGATCATAATATTTTAGAGCTGAAACAAAACTGAAGTTCAAAAACGTCAAGACTTTTGCCCAAGGTCACACAGCCATAGTAAGAGGCACAACTAGGACTGCACTGGCTGCTTAAAGAAACAAAAGACAAAAACAATAACAAACCTATGGAAAACGTCTCCCAGAACACACACCTGACCAAACAGAAAAGCTAATGTTATCTTAGCCCTGAAGTTAAGATGAACCCACAAGACCATATAGATATAAAGATTCTGTTTATGACATTAACTTGGAAACATTGTGTATTTTTCTTCTCAGAAACTCTCTTTAATTTTGTCCTGAGTTGATTTTTATAGCCTATTTTTATAGCACACTTCCTATCTACTCTTTGTTCTTTAAATCTTACAACAGCCTTTTGTGGAGAGCAATATAATTCTGACCTACAGTTGGTAAAGTGCAAATATTCTTGAAATGATATAAGGATTTTATACCTTTTGGGCCCCAAATAAGCTTGGGGCAGGTTGGAGAAATGAAATGAGCTTTGAAACATAACTCTGACCAGGTCTTCCTCTGCTAAATTTTGGTTTTAAAAATCATGATTTGAGTGAAAGTTTAGAAAGTAAATTGGTTTTCCATTCAATCATTCATCCACATTTGCTTTATAACATTAATTATAACATCATAATGAAATGGCATTCTTCCCTGTAACTCTCATTTCCATTAATTCTTCTGTCTACCTCCCGCATGCCTGTTAGGCTATAACTTTGTTTAAATGTTTCTTTTCTGGGGAGCTCTGGTGGCCTAGTGGCAAGGACCTGCAACTACAATCCCAGAGGCGAACAGTTCAAATCCACCAGATGCTCTGCCGGGGAAGGAGGGACAATCTCCTCCTGTACCAGTCAGATCTGATTTGACGGTACATGCACACAAAAAATAATTTTAAAAAAATCAAATTTAAAAAATGTTTTTCTGACTTTGTGTGGCTGGTTATTAAGAGGAATGAATGTCTCCCTAGTGTTCTTAATACTTAATTGTTCTTATGCAAACCCTATACCTAGACTAAAAGGCTGTTGGGCAAACAAAGCAAGGGAACACTTGATAATTTAAAATTAGGGAAGGTGTGTGTCAGGGTTGTATCCTCTTTCCATACTTAATTAATGTGTATGCTGACAAAATTATTTGAGAAGCTGGACTTGGTGAAGAAGAATGTGTCATCAGCAAGCACTATGGCAATTGGACAATTAAAACAGACATGGGGGGGAAGAAGAACAAACTGGTGAGGAGGGTAGAGAAAACAGTGCAACAATGAATGAATGAGAACCCAAAATCTCTGTAAATGTTCATTAAAACTAATAAAATTTAATAATAATTAAAAAAAAGAATGTGTCATCAGGATCAAAGAAAGACTCATCAATAATCTGTGTTATGCGGATGACATAACCTTGCTTGCTGAAAGTGAGGAGGAAATAAAGCACTTGCTGCAGAAGATCAAAGAATACAGGCTTCAATATATATTGGATCTTAACATCAAGAAAACAAAAATTCTTACCATTAGACCTATCGGCAACATCAAGATAAATGGAGAAAAGTTTGAAACTATTAACAGCTTCATCTTATTTGGTCCACAATCAACATCTTTGATATTGTTGTTGTTGTTGTTGTTGTTGTTGATTGCCGTCAAGTCAAGCACGAGTCATAGTGATTCTGTGATAAAAAACCCTAATGCCTTTCCATAACTATCGTCATTTCTCCAAGTTCATAGAGTTTCCAGAGGCATGTGGTTTAGGAAGTGGAAGCTACTCGTGCTCCCAAATTTGTTTTACAACTGGGAGCTCCACCAAACACTGTCCACAGTGGGAAGCCATTCTGATATTTGATGCCCAATGGCACAAGGTTCAGTATCACAGCAAACGCAGGTTACTTCATACAGCACATTGACAAAGAGTGATGTACAAAGTGGAAAAGTATATAACAGCACTAGTCTCATTTAGCAGTGATTAATTGTCATCAAATCAAATATGACTCAGAGTAAGTTTTGCACAAAAGACCTTAACTCTGTTCTATAACTAACATCATTTCTGTACCTTTATAGAGTTTAGAGAGTTGGTAGATTTTCCAGAGCATCTAGTTTAGGAAGTGGATGCCATTCCTGCTTCCCAGCATGAATCATCCAAACATTGTACACAATGGCTAACCATATGGAATAGTGTTCAGCATCACAGCAACTCTAAGTTGTTCAGTACAACAAATAGACAAAAGATTGCTGTGTCATTTAAAGAATATTTATTCAAAAATTTATAAATGTGGCCCAAAGGCCACAGGCCCTAGGACCCTGTGGGATTTTAAAGCCACATCCTCTAGCAGAACTCCACCCAAGAGACCTGGAGTCTCCACTCTGGGAGTTGACTGCGAGCTCGCATCTTGATGATGGTCACATCGGTCACATAAGGGTAGTTTTTTGGGTCCTGTTTGGTGTGTGTTACTGCTCTTTCCCCTTTGACATTAGCAATCAGGAAATGAGGAGATGTATTGTGCTGGGAAAGTCTGCAGACAGGGACCTCTCCGAATTATTGAAGAGCTATGATGTCAGTTTGAGGACTATGATGT
Organism: Elephantulus edwardii; assembly: GCF_000299155.1. NCBI lineage: Eukaryota > Metazoa > Chordata > Mammalia > Macroscelidea > Macroscelididae > Elephantulus > Elephantulus edwardii. The sequence continues at coordinate 325,081 of NW_006399937.1, read as the reverse complement.
GCCTGATTCAAGTCATAGTTTTTTAATCACTTGCTATGCATCTGTGATCTGGATAATGAATAAGAATGAGAGAAGAAGAATTGATATCTTTGAGGTGTGATGTTAGAGAAGAGTGCTGAATATTCTATGTACCGTCAAAAGAATAGTTACCTCTTGGAGAAGGTGCAGCGAGAGTGTTCCTTGTAGACAAAGATGATAAAGTTTCATCTCACATATTTCGGGCATGTTGCTAGGAGAGGTTATTCCTTGGGAATAATATCATGCTAGGAAAGGTGACGACAGCGATGACTAATAACAACAATCAACACCCACAGAAGCAGCAGTCATGAAATCAGAGTATAGATTTCATTAGGCAAATCTTCTACAAAGGACCTCTTTAAAGAGTTCAAAAGTTGTGAGACTAAGGTGTCAGCAAAGATATTGCTGTGAAGACTAAAGTATACCTGACCCAAGCAATAGCATTTTTCAAATGCCTCATATGCACTAGGAACAAGAAAGACTAGAGAAGCAACGTGTTTGAACTGTGGAGTTGACAAAGAATAGAACATTGAATATCTCATGGACTGCCAAAAGAACAAACAAACCTCTCTCAGAAGTACAACCAGAACACTCTTCACAAGGGAAGATGGTGAGAGTTCATCTTACGTGTTATCAGGTGAGGGCAGTGTTGGGAGAAAGACATCCTACTTGGTAGAGAGTCAATGAAAGACAACAGGACCCTCAAGGGTGGCAACATAGTGGCTGCAACAATGGGCTTAAATGATTGTGAGGATGGCACAGGACTGGGCAGTATTTCGTTCTGTTGTCCATAGATTGACTATCAGTGAAAACCAACTCAGATGGCATCAAACAGCATTTACCATTCAGTCTCTGCTTATGCAAATGGATATGTGCTGAGGCAGATCTGAGTAACATTCCTGCTCAAAGTGCAAGTGGGTGCCTTTCAGTTCTGTGAACCTGCACCACAGGACAGTTTCATTCCCTTGGTTAATCTCTACTAGAACCTTCAATTTGACAGCATTTTACTTTCCCTGATACTTTCACTGTGTTGGACATTAGCATATTACTTAAGATTATTAGTCTCTTTTATTTTCTCTTTACTTATGTTTTTTTCATTTATTCAGTAGAACCCAAAGCCAGAAAATCATATAGAGCATTTACAGCACATCAAGCATGATTCTGGATACTTAAGGGCTCCAATGACAAAAATCCCCATCATCATAGACTTTATTTCAGATTGCAAGGGTGACAAGTGGGGACAGACCTTAAAATATAAATAGTATCTAATACCTAGGCAAGCTCTGGTGGCCTAGTGGCAAGAAGCTGTATAGCCACCCCAAAGGCTCACAGAGTTCAAGGCCACCAGCTGCTCCACAAGAGAAGGATGGGCAATGTCCTCCCATGTGATTAACTGCCTCTAAAAACTCACATGTCGGAGACAATGAGATTGGCACAGGACAGAGCAGAGTTTAGAGCTATTGTACATAGGGTCACTATGAGTCGCAAGCGACTCGACGGCACATAACAACAACAACAACCCACCAGATTACCTAACTTGGAAGGGACTGGAGAACGTTACACTGAGTGAAATAACTCAGTTCCACAAGGATAAATATTGTATAAGATCATTATTGTTGAATGAGTATAAGGATCCAGGAGGGGTGGGAGAGGCTGGAAGCAGAGGGATGTGGATGGATGTGCAGGGGGGAAAAGGGATTAATCATTGGGTTGTCCAATTTGATAGGGGTGCTGAGGGAAATTGAAAGAATTTGTTTGAATTTATATTAGAATTTTGTAAATAAACTCGGTGGGGGGAAGGAAAAATGAAAAAATTAAAATAAAAATAAAAACCCACCAGAGGGTCAGCTATGGCTTGGTTCCAACTCTATGGTACACAACAACAACAATACATAAGTTGTACAATACTAATGGAATTCACTAACCTAAAAAACCAATATCTTTATCTTTGAAAATAATCACCAGTTGGGAAACATCATCACAATGAGAAGTTTTCTCTTCTCCTTCTGTAAAAGAATTGAATAATAGCACATCAGAAAGTGAATGCTTAAAAAAAAAAAAGAAAGAAAATGTACTCTTTTTTTTTCTAATCAAAGAGGACCTTCCCCCTCTCAGCAGCATTGTGGGGACCCTTAGCTGCCAGCATGGTCACAGTAAATATTCCAGAACTGAAATAGCTTGGTACTGTGTGGTATACACAAGTGGTCTAGAGTATGCTGGTATTAATATTTTAGATCCTCTCCATCCGGTTCCTTACTAGGAGAGTCAACGCAACAGAACCTGGTTTTGGAAGGTCCCAGCCAGGGCTGGGCGCTGCCACAGATGACTGTAGGCAATATAGTTACTCTATTAGAGCCTCAGTTTCCTTCTATGTAACTATAGAATTGACAAGATCACCTTCCCTGCCTCCCTCAGGATTCTAACAGAACCAAAGAAGACAATTTATGGGGAAAGTCTTGAATATTAAGCTGCTGAAGGTTTGTTTGGCCCAGAGGAAAAAAAACAAGAGGCCACTGGAAAGAATAGATCGGTATTGATTTGCTACATAACCTCAGGCCCCTCCAGATCTCTGAGCTCTAGTAATTTGTGCTGAGTTCCTATCTCCCTATCTCTCCTCAGCCCTGTATACAGAAGATCTAGAATGCAATGTAGCCATATTATTCTAATTATTATTACATTATTATTATGTGTTATATTAATATATTAAGGTCACTATGCATCGCAGGCGACACAATGGCACATAAAAACAATAATATACTATGACAGGTTTGGAAGCAGGAGTGGCATCCACTTTCTAAACTACATGCCTAAACTTTATGAACTTTTATAAATGTCAATAGGTGTAGATGGGCTTCAGGCCTTTTGTTCCTAGGGTCACTATGAGTCATGCTCGACTTGAAGGCAATCAACAACAACAACAACAACATATTAATGTATTGGAACAACTAGAGCAAATCTCCAGGAAGCCCTTAGTCATTCTTCTGTCCCCTTATCTCTACTCACGTTCACCTGGAACTCCCGAAAACAATTAGTTAGCAAGCCATAGGATTTTTTTTTTCACTCCTTGTAAGTCCCAACACTTTTGTAAACTGACACTACATATTATTCCTACTAGCTTTTGCTTTAATCAGTTTCATAAAGCTACCCCCCAAGTCTTATTTTTATTGCATTTTACTTAATGCTTTAGAGAAGGAAAAAAGAAAGCAAAACTACAGGACTCTGCAGTACCTATTTCTGTAAGGCCTCAGGGTTGGATATGAAGGAATATTTAAGATAAGGGGCAAGCAGTCTTCTTTCTTAAAACCTCTCAGACTATACACTAACACACTCTTCCTGCTCAGTGAGTACATACTGAACCAAATAGGAACAGTAATATCACGTATTAATCCCTTATTTATGTATCATAAGGAGCCTGGTGGCAAAGTGATATATGTATTAGGCTGCCAATCAAAAGATCAGCTGTTTGAGTCCAACAGAAGTTCCTCAGAGGGAAAATGAGGTGGTCTGCTCCCTTTATTATTTATAACCTTGGAAGCCAATGAAGGACCTCTGCAAGTCAGTCTCAACAGTAATGGGTTTGGGGAATATTTTAGGGATATGGATCATACTGTTTTACATACCTCAATATCCAGAAAGGTTTACGTCCCAAGCTCCTGTCCTGTTGATTCTCCATTGGGTTTCTGAGGCTGAAAATCTCAATTGAAAGAGATTGCTCATCTTTCTCCCTCACGCCCACTGATGGATTCAAACCACTAGAGACTCACATTCTTTATCAGTGTAATTTGCCATACACTATGCCACCAGAGTTCTCCAAAAAAATCACTCCACTACATAAAACCCAATTGCCATCAAGCGATCCCTATCTTGTGGTAACCCTGCACACATCAGAGTAGAACTGTACTCCACAGAAGTTTTCAATAACTGAAAATAGATCATCAGAACCTTTCTTTCAAGGGAACTTTGAGTGGACTCAAACCTCCAACCTGTCAGTTGGCAGCCGAGCACAGGATTCACTCATACCATCAACCACCTCCCTCTATTATATCTCAATTCATTGTCATTGAGTCGGAAATTACTCAGAGCTGACCATACAGCACTAATTGGGTGGGAAGGGATGGCTCATCTTCCTTCCACAGAGTAAGTTGGTGGATTTGAACTGTCTGCCTTTTGGTCAGCAGTGCAACTCTTTACCCTCCAGGCCACCATACAGGCACACTTCTGTTCGTTTATCTATTACTCCAACTGTCTCTCTCTGTCCAGTTTCATCTGAACTACTTGTTCTCAGTCAAATCCTGTCCACATATCTCAAAAGAGCCTGAAGCACTAGGCTGAGGTGTACAAAGTCAAATAACACTGTAATTCTCAAGAGGAATAAAACATGATCCTCTACCCTCCTCACCTCCAGCCACCAGGCCACCCCACTCCCAGGAGACAAGCTCAAGCTTGACTGCCCCAAGGAAACAATTCCCTGAAGATGACAACATTTTCAATTTGCAATCTTATTCTTTTTCTTTAATATGTGTGTTGTGTGCTTTTCTCTTTGTCAAAAGAGCACAAGCCTTTCATTTTGCCTTTTATTTGTCTTGCTGCTGGTACAGTGAAAATGTATTGGCTTTTCAGTTAGTGATTACACATCATCACATACCCAATTTATAAAATCATGCCCCAAAGAACAGATGTAATAAAGCAAGGGCAGGAAGTAGCAACCTTATAAAACAGAGCTGCCGACTCAAAGGTCTTTGAGTGTGTGCAGGAAAGAAAACAGCATCAACACAAAGCCCAGGAACTTGTATTTTGCAAATGATTGCAGATGTTGTGTACACAGCTCCTGTGGATAAGTGAGACAGGGACTGGGGAAAGAGAGAGATTTCATTTACCAGTCCAACGACGTAAGACCTAAGGTCACAGTGCAGAATGAGAAAGGACAATAGTTATCTTTGCACTTAGCCGTCTAAAGAAGTAATATTTCGCCCAACTCAAAACTGATCCAGGACCAGCTATATGCAGTTAAAAGAAATTTGACTGGAGGGTTCAGGCTACCAGTCACTTTTCTGGGGGCCTGGAATTTTACTCATTTTCTTCTTAGGAAGTTCTAGTCTATTCTGAGGTCCCTGAGACTAAATTCTTGAATGATGCCTTCTGATGACCCCCTGTTAGTGATGCCTCCAGAAATCCATCTCAGTGACACACAGGCTGCAGAACGGACCTGCTTCAAATACTTTACTGTCTCATACTCCATGACCATAGCAAGTAAAACCACATCAATATTCTCTAGGTGCCCTCTTTGATAAAGGCAGTGAATAAAATGTTTTCATACATGTCTGAAGTATAACAGGAATAAAAGAAGCCTTTTGTCAGGGGCAGGACCCATGCTTTTGCCTTAAAAAGCCTGGTCCTTCCACTCAGGGATACAGGGTTTCACCTCAGCAGTTTCACAAGTGTCCCCTGTCCCTTCACTCAGGGTGGCCTCAGCCAGAACCTCAAAACAAGACATGGAATCTGATCTGGTCCAAACTGTATTGAGTATGGCATTCAAATCTCAAGCCCAAAAGTTGACTCTCCCCTCCCTATAACTGGGTACAGGTCTCCTGGATACTAGGTGAGAGGAGACAGTTGACAAAAAAATCCCTACTAACACACAATGATCTCTCCTTCTTTGCTGTTTCTAGCTAGTTCTTCTTTGTTTTCACCTCAGTCACAGCTGAGGCAGTTTCCCAAACTCCCTGCTGTACTAAGATTGGGTCCTACGATCTATTTCTTTCTTCCTTCCTTCCTTCTTTCCTTCCTTCCTTCCTTCCTTCCTTTCTCTCTCTCTCTCTCTCTCTCTCTCTCTCTCTCTCTCTCTCTCTCTCTCTCTCTCTCTCATTGTGATTTTAACAAAAGTTTACAGAAAACTTTTTCTGTTTCCATTCATTCATTATTGCACACTGATCTATCCCTCTTTCAATCTTTCTATCTATTCCTCATCAGTCCTTCTTCAGCAGACCAATGAGGTGTGCATGCTTTTCTTCTCTGCCCAGGCCCCTCTCTAACTAACCTTTCAGGGCTCTGCACACACTCACTTTAATTCTCATACATACACAAGCACACACACCTAGTCATTCGAACATACACACTCATCGGACACTAATATACACACACTAACATTCCTGCATTCATGCTCACACACTATTGCTCACTCCCATACACCATCACTTGTGCCCTTCTGTACATACAGTCTCATATAATCACAAACATTCATACATAAAGAATCTTATTCCAACAGCTCCACACTCACTGATCTCACAAGTTGAACTCTGTATCATACTTTCTACCTCTTAATTAATGTATGATCCTTTTATGTATGTTAATCACATATTGTTGTCATTGTTAGCTGCCCTCAAATCTCTGCTGACAGAAGACTGCCTTATGCACATCAGAAAGAAATGTCACCAATGCTATATCATTCCCACAATTGCCACTATTCATCAATCACAAATAACACTTTCTAATTCTGTCCCTAAATTTCATGACAAATTACGGATGACACTAAGAATTGGAATTCCAGAATACTTCATTGTGCTTATGCCAAACTTGTACATCAACCAAGAAGAGCTGTTAGAACAGAGCAAGATATTTCAAATCAGAGAAAGTGTGTATCAAGGTTGTTCCCTTCCTCCATACTTATTTAATCTAGATGGTGAACAAAGAAATCTAGAAGCAGGACTATATGTAAAGAAAAATGCGACATCAGGATTTGAAAAAGACTTACCAACAACTTCCATTATGCAAGCACCAAACTTTGCTTAGAAGTGAAGAGGACTTAAAACACCTGCTGCAGAAAATGAAAGGCTTCTTAGAGCCTTCGACATGGATTACATCTCAACATCAAGAAAATAAAAAATATTTTTAAAAAGAAAAATCTTCATCATTAGACCAATAGGCATCACATTAGGTGCAGAAAAGGTTGAAGTTGTCAGCAATTTCCTCTTCCTTGGATCCACAACTAACATTCACGGTTGCAACAGTAAAAAAAAATCAAAACACATGTTGCATTGGGAAAAAACTTCTGAAAGGACTTACTGAAAATGTTAAAGAGCAAAAATGTCAGTTTAAAGACTAAGGTGAATCTGATCCAATTCATGGTATTTCCAGTTGCTGCCTCTCCATCTGAAAGTTGGATGATGAATAAGGATGACAGAAGCAAAAGTGTGGTGTTGATAAAGAGTACTGAATGTCCTATAGTCTTCCAAAGGAACACATTTCTTAGAGGAAGTATAAGTCATTTCTACCTCACGGCAACTCTCCAGTGGTTTCTTGAGGCTGTAAACCCTTCCAGGAGGAGACTGGCCATATTTATGCCACAGATCAACTGGTAGGTAGATCCAAACTGGTGACTACTGTTAACAGTTTGGCATCTTTCTGTCTAGTTCTACCTTCCTACTCTGTGAGTGTTTTAACTCTGTTTAGATCAAATTATATAGACAATTTCATAACTGTTTTCCAGTTAATGTTACATATTACTATACAATTAATCTCCCATATCATTAAAAAATCTCTTTCGCAGCATCATATATAATCACTCCATAAATACTCCCTAGTTTGGATAGACCACTAATTTATTTAATCAGTCTGTTATTCTTGACAAGATAGGCTTAAGCCAATTTTAATTCCAGCACCTTAAAGATTCCAAAAGTATAGCTTGTAAATCACTGATAAAGACCAGAGGGGAGTAATATACAGCCTATGAGCCACATGTGCCTCCGCACCCTCCACCTTAAACCTCACAACAGGACCATGATGTCATTACAGAATGAATAATTCGAAGCTGCTTCCACGTAGCCTCTGTACTAATATATACAGAATTAACATTTTACTGACTGAAGAGCAGTGCTGGTATTTCCCAGACATGATTCTTAGTCAACAAAATCAGTGTTGTAGAGGAATCCAGTTGAGTTTACTAAATGAAATATGACCCATAATTATTTTCTTCCCTTTTTTCTCACCTTTGGTCTGGACTATCTTAGCTCAGGTTCATAAATGCAAGAATCAAAAATCCATTCCAACAGGAAGATGAGATCATTTTAAAAATACAGAGGTCTCAAAGGAAACCAAGAAACACAGAAGCAGCCTCAAGCAAGGCAGGCACCAGAAATGTATTCTCTTTTCTCCTTTATGTCTCTGTCCCTGTCTCTTCGAGTCTTAGCCCCCCAATACATTCAAGCAAGAACATAACCCCCGGGTGCCTTCTTTGGTCTCAACTCTAACAGCCTTTCAGCAGAAGTGCTTAACACTAGCCAGCAACTTCCCTGATTCACATTCTAAAAAAAAAAAAAAAAAGAAAGAAAGAAACAACAAACCCAGATGAACAAAATGCTCAGGTGAACATTTTGTTCTAGTTCACATAAACCATTACACGTTCTCTGCCCAACCCACAGGCAGGCTGCTCCTGGCTCCCATGGTAACGGGAAAGGCAGGTCCACCGGGGCCTGATCACTCAGCAAGGTCATGGGAGGATAGATGATTCCACGAAAAGAGGACCTGGACAACGAGAACCCCAGCATCCAATTCCAACACCAAGAATGCAAACACAGCATCACTGAGTCAGATATTTTCTTTCCACCAAGGTTCTAGAAATAGCAATCTTCAGGAAACTTCCAACTATTGCTTTGTCTTCCTTTTAATCAAAGAATTTCTTAATTCCTTGAGGTCCTATTTACCCTTAACTAAACTACTGGTCCCAGACAGGTTCTTAACAACGATGTCACAAGTACAATAGCCACAAAAAGATACCAGTCATATAAAGAAAGTTAACAAATTCTGCTACATTAAAATGAAAAACTTCTGTTTCTAATAAAATGCCATTAAAAGAGTAAAAAGATAAGCTTCACACCTCAATTAAACATAAGAAATAAATACATTCAGCAAATATGTGGTGGTAAAAATAGGTAAGAACTTCAAATCAAAAGAAAAAATATGTAATAGAAAAATGATCAAAAGACTTGGGCAAAAAAAAATGTCTTGAGGAGGCACATCAAAAAAAGAGGATATTTAAATTCTTTTAAAGAGGATTTATAAGTGAACAAAAATTAGTTTAACTCAGTAGCTGTTGGGGAAATGCAAATTAAAAAAACAAATGCAATGCTGTTATACTTCACCAGCATGGTAAAATTAAAAGACCCAATCCCAAACATTGGGGAAAGATGCAAAGTAATTTAAATTCTCACCTCCTATTGTGTGTGTCTCTCTCTCATTGCCAGGGAATCAGGTCTGACTCATAGCTGACCTTCCAGCAAATTTCCAAGGCTGTAAATCATACAGGAGGAGACTACCCATCTTTCTCCCATGGAGTGGTGGGTGAATTCAAACACCCAGAAAAGCACAACAGGGCAACTCCCTACAAGCAAGAACATCAAATCTCCCTTGCTGTGTGGTAGGGATAAGTTACTAATAATAAGTTACTACAACCTATTCAGCAGGATTTTGGGGGATTTTTTTGCTTGTTTTTTTACATGTTTTACTGGGAAAAAGTGCGGCAAAGGATCTCTTCAAAGTGTTAAAGAGCAAGGGTTTCTGTTTAAAGCCTAAGGTGTGTGTTTCTGGTGGTTATTTTCAACAGGGTAAGGGTTAGACACTATGACTCATAGTAGACTTAATGGCGCATAACAACAACCATAACATTTAGCAATAACTCTGGGGGAAGGTTCAGGACTAGGCAGTGTTTCATTCTGTTGCACATACAGTGACAAGACTCAGAACCAACTTGACAGCACAAAGCAGCAATAAATTAGGCAATATCTATTGACGTTAAACCAATCCCACTCTTAGGTAGAAACCAAGCAAAAATGCATGCAATTCAATCTTATATGAGGGCTAAAAACTGGAACACGCTAAATAATCATCCACAGTAAACCAGATAAGTTGGAGTATAATCACACCGTGAGATATAAGAGAGCTTTGAAAATAAACAAAGGAACTATTGCTGTGTACACACTATGGATAAATCTCACAAGAATAATGCTGAGCAAAAACCAACTAACATTAAAAAAATAACATACTGTTTGATTTCATTTACTTCAGGTTCAGAAATAGCCTAAGTAATTTATAGTGTTAAGAGAGAATTGTGCTCACTTTGTGGGAGAAAAGTGGAAGAGCGGCTGGAAAAGGGCAGAGAGAGATTTCTAAGCTTCTGGTGAGGTTGTTTACGTTTCTTGATGTGAGGCATGATTTCATGGAAGTGTTCACTTTGTGATAAGTGTGCACTTACAATTTGGGCAATTTTTTAAATCTATACTATGTATCAATTATTGTTTATTTGTTACAAAAGAAATTACTATACTATGTAATGTGCTATGTGTTGGTTTGCTACATACTTTGCTAGTTTTGCTAGTTATCTCCAGTAGATTCTGACTGACAGTGACCTGTGCATGCAGAGTAGGACTGTCCTTAGGGTTTTCAAGGCTATGATACTTGGGGCTTCTCTTCTGATATCTCTCCATATTGGTTCAAACCATGGACTTTCTACCTAATAGACACGTGTTTAATCATTTGTACTCCGAAGGGGTTCCACTGTGACCTATCTGTTGTTGTTGTTGTTGTTGTTAGGTTTCATCAAGGCACATACAACTCATAGTAACCCGATGAACAGCAGATCTGAACCCTGCCCTATCCTGTGTTACCCTCACACGCTCTGGCACACTTGAGCCCCTGCTGCAGTCGCTGTGTCAATACATCTCACTGAGCATCTTCCTCTCTTTTGCTGACCTTCCACCTTTCCAAGAAGGCTGTCCCTCTCCAAGCAATAGCCTCTTCTAGCAACATGCTCAAAGTATGTTATCATTGCCATTGAGACATTCGGACACATAGCAACCCTATAGTACAGATTACAAATGCCCTGTGGATTTCCAAGGTTGTAACCTTTACAGGAGCAGCCTATCATGCTTTTCTCCCGTAGAACAGCTATCAGGTTCACCTTATAACTATCCCCAAATATTATACATTTCATACACAGATACACCTCACTGTCTCCCATATGTTCCAACTCATTGTTATAGTCGCTGTGTTGATACATTTGTTACGGATCCTCCTCTCTTTCTCTCACTTTCCACCTTTCCCAGTATGAAGGCTTTTTCCAAGGACTAGACCCTCCTGACAATATGCCCAAAGTATGTGAAATTCAGCTTCACCAATCTTGCCTCGATGGAGCACCCCGGTTGTATTTCCTCCAAGACAGACTTGCTAGTTCTTTTTCCATCAGATACTCAAAACTCTTCTCCAACACCATAATTATTCAAATGCATAGATTATTCTTTGGTCATCCTCATTCACTGTTAAACATGTAGATGCGTACAAAGCGACTGAAAAGATCATGACTTGGATCAAGTGCCCCTTACATTTTAAATTGATATTGCTTGCCAGAATTTTGAAGAGGTCTTTGATGGCAGATTTTCCAAATGAACCACATCTTTTGCTTTCTTGACTGATGTTATCATGTCTGTTGATTGTAAATCCAAGTAAAAAGAAATCACTGACAGCTTCAGTGTTTTCTCCAACTATCCTGATGTTGCCTACTGGTCCAGTGGTGAGGATTCTGGTTTTCTTGATATAGAGATGCAATTCATATTGAAGACTGTAATCCTTTATCTTCTGCAGCAAGTATTTCAAGTCCCTTTTATTTTCTGCAAGCAAGGTGGTGTCATTTGCACAACACAGGTTGGTGATGTGTTTTCTTCCAAACCTGCTACCAGAAATAAATGTTGCTGTTAAGTGTGGTAGAGTACTATGACTCATAGTGACCCAATGGGCAGTGAAGCTGAACCCTTCCCTAACCTGTGCCTTCCTCATATTCTCTGACACGCTTAGTTGCTCCATTACTGTCACTCTGTCAATCCATCTCAGTGAAGGTCTTCTGATCCTTTAATGACACTCCATTTTTGCCAAGCATGATATCCTTTTCCAAGGAAAACGGCTTCTAAAACATGCCCAAAGTGTGTTTCATTAACCTTGCCTCTAAGGAGCCCCATGGCTACACCTTTTCCAAGATATCAAGTACTCTTCTCCAGCACCACAGTCAAAAGCATCAATTCTTCTACCATCCTTTCTCATTGTCCAACTTTCAGCTGCACAACAAGTAACCAAAAAGACCACGGATTAGGCTGGAGGGACAGCACAGGGGAGGAGACCCTCTATGAGGTGGATTAATTCAGTGACTGGGGTAATCAGGGTGGGCGTGTCAGAGACAGTGCGATTGGTACAGGACAGAGCAGAGTTTAGGGCTGCTGTACATACGGTTGCTATGAGTCGCAAGCAACTCGACGGCACATAACAACACCACCACCACCTTAGTATTCAAACTGACATCTTTGCTTGGCAGCACATTGGAGAAGTCTCTGACAACAGATCTTCCCAATGCAATATGTCTTTATTTCCAGGCTGCTGGTACCAAGGTTGTTGATTGTGAAGCCAAGCAAACTGAAGCTGTTAACAATTTCAGTCTCTTCATCATCTATCAGAGAGTGTGTGTGTGTGTGTGTGTGTGTGTGTGTGTGTGTGTGTGTGTGTTTATACTCACAGAGGAGGAAAAATTAGCTTAAGGAAATATAAAGTCCAAGCTAGATATTTCTCTTGACTCATGTAGCTGAAGGGTCTTACTAAACCAAGATTGTCAAATTAGATAGTAAGCTGCTGACTGTGGAAGCTGATGAATCCAAGATCAGCAGGTAACATGGCAGGCCAAATAAATGGTAACTAGTCAAATGCAAAGCTCAGAACAAGTAAAAAGCAAGAAAGCTCTACCAGACATCCATATATATTCAACATACACCACTGTCAAGGACACTGTCTTTCAGCTGATTAGTCGCTCATAGAGATGTTTACATTGTGTCATCAAATCAATGACTGTATCATAACTGTAGAGCCAAAGAATCTTGGGCAATCAAGTTGGCACACAACATGAACCATAACAGTGATCAAATACACCTCCACCTCACAGAAAGAAGAAAATATTGATATTCAAGACATTTTGAGTCATGAACTAACCTAATGCAATGATAGCTGTCCAGTGGGCATTTGCCAAACTCAGCACTCAATTCTTTAGCCTTGCATATGTAAGTCGTTCCTGCAGAAACACCTCATCAAGAAGGCACCAAACCAAAGTGGCCCCCCTTAACTAGCCTTCCCAGACAGCTGCTGTGGTGCTGACCTCATGTCTGAGATTATAGCCCTGGCAAGGAAGCTGTACTGCTCTTCCCAGCTCCATTGTTGCTTTAAGGTTCTATGTGGTTCAATTTAAATCAAAATAAAGGAGAAAATGTTAAGTTGCACTAAATTAAGAGAGGACAGAAAGTCAACCTATGGACTTGCACCTGGACTTTATGCAGCCCTTGAGATTCTGTATGGCTCAGGGAAGGAAGAATAGAGAAATTCACTAGTAAGAATTTAAAATCACAGGATTTTAGAGTTGAAAAGGACTTCAAAGTTCAACTTCTAAGAGCAGAGTGTAATAAAGACAACATTTATTTCCTAAAGTATTTTCTAGGTTCCAAAATATCTTCACATTTTTTAATTTATCCTCAGTACATTTATTTCTGATGTTAGCATTACCTTCCTTTTCAATACAAAACAAACAAACAAAAAAACCCCTCATTGGCTCTCTAGTCAGAACCAACTCATAGCTGACCCTTCACTGGGTTTCTGAGGCTGAAAATCACACAAAAGAACACTGTCCATCTTCCTCTTGCAGAGCCACTGCTCAGAGAAGCTCAGTCTTTGACTCGGGAGCACAACCACCTATAGACTCTGAACTTGACTATCTTCATCAAGACAAGGAAATTATGAAAATCAGGTAATTTGCAGGCTACTAAGGCATTGCTTCCTATTATTGGTCCCAGCTTGATTGAGTTCAAATTCCAATCTCTTTGAACTACACCATACTATGAAGTCTTAAGGGCACCTACAATTCGTCATCACTACTTCTGAGAAGCCTGAAGCCAGACAAATAGGGTTCCAAGAAACCCAACAAAAGGATATTTAGCACAAAAGTCTGGCTAGCTATATATGTGATTTTTACAGAGGTAATCATGGGTCCATAGCATACTGCATGCACATGGAGGACCCTTTCCAGTTAACCTTCTAAATCTACAAGAGTTTGCCACCTCGGAAGGCTTAGTTAGTGTGATTGTGACCTGGGCCGGTAGTAGACATTACAAAATTAGCAAAAGGTTAGGATCAAAATGAAAGGATGCAACCATGTCATTCTGTATCATTTCTCCCCATCGATGCAACTGTCGCCTTTATAGCACCAATATTTGTCATTAACAGAGGACTCAACCATGCTCCTGAGCTGATGCCTCACAAGCCGGAAAGCACATCAGCTGGAAGGTGTGTCTTCAGAACCAGAGGCGGGGCGGAGAGCGCACAGGATGAAGGCCTATTCAGGAAGGGAATGGGAAAGCCCCAGGAATCTTCCATCTGCCCCTCAGAGCCCTGCTATATGCCCCTCCCTGTGAGTCACCAAGGAAGACTCTCAAGTGAGAGTCACAGTCCCTCTGAACAGAAAGTTCCCTGCCCAATTTCTCCTGGCAGTGGGAGTGAAAACACATTAAGAGCCCCCATCACTTCTCGCCCTCCTAGAGTAGGCACTGTTATGCATGGATCAATTGTAAAACCAATTGCTTTTAACAAAATGTTTTCTTGTTCATAAGCTAGCCAGAAATAACAACAAAGGTGAACTCTACTTCTATTTACACAAATGAAGAACTCAGAGATAACACTCTTCCTTATGTTAGAAATCTAAGTACGAACTTCCTGTCCTTTGCATCACCTTTTTTATTTTTCTTTAACGTGTTTTCTGATCGCATCCATAACAAAATCCCTTCCTTAGGTAAACTAAAAAGCAAGGAAAGTCTCAAATACTGTTGCTGAAATGTCAACTATTGTTGCTGAAATGTTGCTGTCACTGTGTTAAAAATTATGCCCTCGAAGTCACTTTGGGGAGTACGGCCGGCTGGCCGCAGGCAGTTGCAGGCCAGGAGCCAAATCCCAAGCAGCCACTCATTGCCTTCTCCTCTCAAAGTTTCCTGAAGCTCTATTGATTGCACCCCAGGACCCTAGCTCTTCCGGAGTGTAGCATGAGTTCACATAGCAGCCCTGGGCACTCCACAGGCTTGGCAGAGGGACCAGCTGAATCAGCAGTCCTGTACCCCCAGCCAGAAGAAGGATCCGACCTGCAGAACACTGTTCCCAGCCATCCAGAAGCCCTTCCCTTTAGGAGCAGCACTGTGACCTGGTGATTCCCCTACCTGCTGCTGCCTCTGTAAGCAAAAGGAAGAAAAATATCTGGGCCTGGAAAAGTGATTGCCCTGAGCTAGAGGCCCGCACAGTACAGCAGACATCTGTCAAGAGTAAGTATTGACATTTATCGACTGTCTGCAGACAGAGGCTGCATCAGGACTATTGGGGGTTACTGTGGATCAGCCTCGAAGGAAAATTTAGCAACACCACATTGCCTTTGCAGTACCTTCTTCGATGCGACCAGCCCTTGATTCTCATCCTTATTTCTCTTGAACCTGTTGTGATCATGAGAGTTTGTGCTCTATGCTTTGTTTCAAAAGAGGAGTGAAATGATTTGCCCACATTTGGCTCTGCTAGACAGAGGCCACACCAGTCCTGAATCTCCTGAATCCAAGTCACTTGATTCCCAGTTCAGGGCTCTCAATGCTGTTCCATGCCAAGATCTCCATTTGGACAGGAGCATAAGTCATTGGCAGAGGGTACCTCCGCAGGGGAGGGAGGTCACTGAGATGAGACATCATCATCATCTCATGAAGGAGGACAAGAAAAGAAGGAGCCAAGCGTAAAGTTAGGGTATGAATATGTATGGCAGATGAAATAACAAAAACGAGACCATACCTGGCATTTGGGAAGAATAACAAGGAAGCCAGAGCTGCTGGAATGGAGCATGCCATGAAAGGAGATGAGGCCAGAGTCAGGCAAGGTTGGGAAAAATATATCAAGTAGACTCTGAGTTGCTAACCCAAAGGCTGTATGTCTCCAGTGGTTCAAATCTACCAATGGGTCTGAAGGGGAAATAGAGCTTCTTCAGTTGGGGTTTGACAGCCTTGGAAACCCAGGGGAAAGTTGCTATCAGTCTGAATTAATTTGATAGCAGTGAGTGAGACAGACTATTATCAGAAATAATCATTATAAGAACTCAGGGACACAGGAAAACTTTGGAAGGTTTTGAGCAGAGGGCAAACAGAGACTTTAAAACAGGGTCATTCTCGCCAGCTAATGATCTAAAGTCCAAATTTATGGAAGAGCTTGTTCACTCTCACTACTTGGTGGGCTCTCTCCATGTGTCTGTCTCACTTCTGTTTTCTTTTGGAGAAGATTCTTGCCTCACTTTTGTGAGTGCAGTGCTCCTTAGTTTCTTGGTGATCCTTAGATGTGCTTTTATGTCTTCTCCAATTGGTTCAATTGTCTGTGTATCTGTGCTACTCTTTATATCACTCAGAAGTGACTAGCTCAGGACATACAACGATGTGGCTTCAATAGTATAACAAAAAAGTTTATTCCCAAATTTACATCCAGGGGTACAGAGGGGTTAAGATCCCAATATATATTTGGAGGACACAGTTCAGTCCTTCACAAAGGGCAAAGGAAAATGGGGTGCTAGTTGATGGAAGCAAGTGATGAAAAAAAATTTTTTTAAGACAGCAAAAATAACATAGTCACATGCTGATAGGAGTGAGCTTGTAAGAAGAGAAGAAATGATATGAAGGAGGTATAGAAGGGCTCTCTCTCGCTTTCTCTCTCTCTTCTTCACTGATAAACTGATAGAGGCCTCAAGGGCATTTATAGGCGCTTTACACAGAGGACAAGCTTTATCCCTGCTGATAACCTGCAAGATGGTTGACTTTTGTAAAACAACCCAGTGGTAGATGGAATTTGGTCCAGGACTTAAGAACAATAAATGGCGTAGTTGAGCCTCTACATCTTATGGTTCCTAACCTCTATACTATAATAGACAAAGTGCTAGTCAATGGGCCTTTTATTTTAAGAACTACATTCCCGCTGTAACTTTATTTGTGCCACTGTTAGAACCTCTACTTGGAATATTATTGCTTTTAATTTTTGATTCATGTACTTTTAACTTGTTAAATTTGTGTCTTCTAGGCTGCAACACTTCCATGATGCATCTTCAAGGATATGAAAATGTATGGCTAAGCACAATTGATAACAGTGTGTCTAAATTCCAAAATCAATCTCCATAATAGTCTATGTGTTTCCTACTGCCGAAGGGGTCCTTTAGAGTAGTGAGAGAAGAGCTTCACCCAGAAACCTACAGCGTCCCTTTTCAGCAGGAAGCAGCTAAGAGAATACGCCATCCCCTTTTCCTTATGAATCAGGGTGAAATCTCTCTCAGGGAGGAGTGATAGGGAATGGCAAAGGACAGACTGACAAAGGAGATTAATCAGAACTGGCTTTGACAAGCACTGTGGCAATGGGACAATTAAGACAGACTTTCAAGGGGGAAAAAAGAGGAACGAACTGGGGGAGGAGGGTAGAGAAAATAGTGCAACAATGAATCGAAACGCAAAATCTCTGTAAATGTTCATTAAAATTAATAAAATTTAATTTAAAAAAAAAAGATGGTTGGCTTTGTCCTTCTGGTGTGAACAGCATAATCACTCATATCATCCTATATGACAATTAAGGAGAGCTCCTTTCTAAAGAATTAATTGACACTGAAAAATTTCAAGAAGTACCATATGAACAGGAACCAATAGTAATGAAGAAGGAAGTAGGAGGCACCTTGAAGGCACTGGCAAAAATAAGGCCCCAGGAATCAATGGCATACCAATTGACTTGTTTCAATTAACAGATCCAGTCTTGGACATGCTCACCAGTCTATGCCAGAAAATTTGGAGGACAGCTGTCTGGCCAATAGATTGAAAGAGGTCCATTTTTGTTCCCATTCCCAAGGAAGGTGATCCAATAAGTGGAAACTATAGAACAACATTATTAATATCATATGCAAGCAAAATACTGCTGAAAATCATTCAAAAATGGCTAGAACAGTACATAGAGAACTTCCAGAAGTTAAAACAGGATTTAAAATAGGACTTGGCACCAAGGATATCATTGCTGACATTTGATAGATCCTGGCTGAAAATAAGGAATACCAGAAGAAGGTCCGTTTTTGCTTTATTGACTATGCAAAGGCATTTGACTGTGTGGACCATAACAAGTTGTGGCTGACATTGAGAAGAATGGGAATCCCAGAGCACTTACTTGTGCTCATGTAGAACCTATACCTGCACCAGGAGGCTGTTGTGTGAACGGAGCACTGCATGGTTTAAAACTGAGAAGGAAGTACATCAGTGTTGTATTCTCTGTCAATATCTGTTCAATCTGTATGCTGAGCAAATAATCCAAGAAACTTGACTCTATGAAGAGGAGTGTGGCATCAGGATTGGAGTGAGACTCATCAATAACCTGCATTATGCAAATGACAAAACCGTGCATACTGAAAGTGAGAAGAACTTGAAGCACTTGTAGCAAAAGACCAAGGAAAAAGCCTTTGGTATTGATTGCATCTCAATGTCAAAAAAACAAAGATTCTTTGCACTGGATAAACAAGCAGCATCATGATGGATGGAGAGGAGATTGAAATTGTCAACAGCTTCATCTTGCTTGGATCCACAATTAACATACTTGATACTAGTTGTCAGGCAATAAGGAGATACAATGCACTGAAAAAATCTGCAGTTAGGGACCTCTCAAAAATATTGAGTAATAATGATGTCAGTTTGAGGACTAAGATGTGTCTGACTCAGACCATGGTCTTTCCAGTTACTTGTTATGTACCTAAAAGCTGCACAATGAATAAAGATGACAGAAGAAGAATTAATGCTTTTGTGCTGTGGTGTTGGAGAAGAGCACTGAACATCCCATGGACGGCCAGGAGAGCAAATGGATGTGTCTTGGAGAGGATGCAGCCAGAGTGCTCTTTAGAGGCAAGAACGATGAGGCTTCGCCTCACATCATTTGAGCATGTTGCTAGGAGGGGCTATTCCTTGGAGAGGGACATGATGCAGGGAAGGGTGGAGGTTGGGCAAAGAAGAGGAAGACTCTCAACCAGGCGGATTGACATATGACTGCTGCAATGGGCTCTTGTGTGTCAGGAAGGGTGAGGATGGCACAGGATAGAACAGGGTTCAGATGTTTTGTTCATGGGGTCACTATGAGTCATACTCAACTAGACGGCACCTAACAACAACAACTACCTTTGGTCCAGTGATTGTCAAACAGATTAGCACCACCTTATTGTGGTTGTTGTTGTTATGTGCCGTCGAGTTGCTTGCAACTCATAGCAACCCTATATACAATAGCCCTAAACTCTGCTCTGTCTGGTGCCAATCTCACTATCAGTGACACACCCATTCTGATTACCCCAGTCACCAAATCAATCCACCTCCTAGAGGGCCTTCCCCTCCTGCACCTGCCCTCCACCCTCCCAAGCATGATGTCCTTCTCCAAGGACCGGTTCCTCCTTACAACATGACCAAATCATGTGAGACGAAGCCTCAGAATCCTTGCCTCCAAGGAACAGCCAAGTTTAACCCTCTCCAGGATGAATCTGTTTGTTTCTTAGCAATCCATGGTACCCTCAATACTCT
>NW_006399937.1:302273-303897 GCF_000299155.1 Elephantulus edwardii | reverse complement strand
TGATACCCTTGATATCCTCCCACAACTCATCTGGTCTTTGCTCATTCGTGTTCAAGGCCTCAAACCTGTTCCTGAGATGGTTATGAAATTCAGGTGGGATAGACTCAAAGTTACATTTTGGTTCCCGTGGATTCAGTTTAATTTTCCTCAGCTTCAGCTTGAACTTGCATATGAGTAGTTGGTGGTCTGTTCCAGAATCAGCTCCTGGCCTAGTTTCACAGCTGATATTGAGCTTCTCCAGCAATTCTTTCCACAGATGTCATCAATCTGATTCCTATGCATACCATCAGGTGAGATTAATGTGTATAAACTGTGTTTATGTCTCTTTTTAAAAATGTGTTTGCAATGAGTACGCCATTGATTGTGCAAAATTCAATCATTTTATCTCCAGCTCCATTTTTGTCACCAAGTCCGGTTTTTTCCAACTACTGAATTTTCTTCTCTGTTCTCAACTTTTGCATTCCAGTCATCCATTATTGTCAATGCATCTTGATTGCATGTCCAATCAATCTCTGTGAAAGTTGGTAGAAATCTTCTATTTCCTCTTCTTTGGCTCTGGTTGTTGGTGCATATAACTGAACAATAGTGGTATTTACTGGACTTCCTTGTATGGGTATGGATATTATCCTGTCACTCACAATAGTGTACCTCAAGACGGATCTAGAAATGACTTTTGTAACTATGAAAGTAATCCCATCATTTGAAAATCTAGGAACGGTACTTGTGTTTAGTACCTAAGAGAAGCCACTGACGGTGAAAACAAGTGGTGCTCACAAAGCCTCCAATGATGCAGGTGACAATGCTGCATGAAAGACTTTTCTTCTCAAAATGACAAAAATGTCTTTATTGAGAAAATTCTACATATACCTGTTCTTGATCTTGGTTTTTAGCTTAATTTCATCTTGCTTTTCAAGGAAAAACTCTTTGTCTGAAGTGATACGATAACTGGCCGTTAAAAGGACTCATCGACATCCATGGACAATCCATGTTTCGGGGTACTGTTGCTGGGTATGAGAAGGGAATGGTACAGAGGTAAAAAGGATGAACTCTTCTTAGAAATTCCAAGATTAAAATTCTATTTCTGCTAATGTCCACATGGTTCAGTTTCCCCATATGTCCATGTGAATAATATTTTCTCCCTCATAGAGTTGTTATGAGGATTAAAGGAGATAAATTATTTACAGGATAAGGGATGAATAAATACAGTGAATTTTACTATTTGAGAAATTCATACCAAGTTTATATTAAATATGGATTTAAAGGTTTCAAGAACAGAGATAGTGTGCTAAAAATGAGACAGGGATTGACTGGGATTTAGAAAATCAAGCTTCAAAATGCAGAATCTTCTAAGAACATGAAAATATAGAGTGCAAAAGTTTATCAGTAGTTACCAAGGGCAAGCAGTGAGGGGAGGGGGGACCTGGTCAAAAAATGGTGATAGGAAAATTACATTAGTCAAAAGTAGGATTGCACAACTATAACCAGGAGAGAATAATATCAATGACTGGGATCTTCTGAATATTAAGTCCCTGTGTCGACCAATAACTTTTTCTAATAGAGTGAAAAGGAAACCTACTGACTGTCAAAAAACATTTGGCAATGCCATCTCAAAGACCTCATAATG
>NW_006399937.1:300845-301373 GCF_000299155.1 Elephantulus edwardii | reverse complement strand
TTGAACATAGAAATTCCATAGGACATAGAACTCACCTACTCCACTTACAGGAATATATGCTGAGGAAATTGGAACTTAGACACAAATGGAGATTTGTGCACTGATGTTCATAGCAGTTTTATTCACAATAGTAAGAAATGGGGAAAGCCCAAATATCCATTAACAAAAAATGGATTGAGAAATTGTGGTATGTTCACACAATGAAATATTGTATACCACTCAGGAACAACTATTAAAAAAAATACCACATAACTTGGGAGAGACTGGAGAGCATTATGCTGAGTGAACTAATTCAGTCTCATAAGGACAAGTGCCACATAACACAATTATTGTAACAATAGAAGGATAACAATAAGATGTGAATAAAAGTCCAAAGGAGGAAGGGGAGGAAATCACAGGTGACAGAGTTTGATGGGTGGAGAAAGGGGTGACACAATAGGAAAAATCCAGTGGGAATATAAAAAGATGAGGTGACAGTTGGCATAGATCAATGGTGATTGGTTTTATAAAATGCAATGTGTGGGAATT
>NW_006399937.1:289471-298795 GCF_000299155.1 Elephantulus edwardii | reverse complement strand
ATACTTTGGACATGTTGCAAGGAGGGACTGGTCCTTGGAGAGGGACATCATGCTTGGTAGGGTGGAGGGACAGCGCAGGAGGGGAAGGCCCTCTAGGAAGTGGATTGATTCAGTGACTGGGATAATTGGGATGGGTGTGTATATCGGAGACAGTGCAATTGACACAGGACAGAGCAGAGTTTAGGGCTGTTGTACATAGGGTTGCTATGAGTCACAAGCGACTCAACAGCACATAAGCACATAACAACAACAACCAGTTATTACTGAACATTTTTATAAAAGATTTCACAAAGGAATCCTCATCAGGAGTTGGGTAAAGTTCTCATGGACTTCAGGTTTTAAGTAGCAACAGAAGGTGGATGAAGTCCTGAGACCATTGCCCTTAAACGCAAACTTTTTCCTAAAATCTTAAGACTGAACAATAGTAAAACTAGTTAGAAAGGTGTATCTTGAGCATTATGCTTTTTAAAAATCTACATGTATGGAGTCAAATTGACAAGTGTGACTCAGAAGCTTAGAGAAGAATCTTAGGGAGCAAGGATTTTAACACAGAAACGGAGGGCGAGAATGGATGTAGATCTGAAGAATGCAACCCACGTCACTAAATGGTATCAAGGGCAGAACCTGTTGGATTAGTGTGTATTTTAATGTGTAGATTCTTAATAAAAACAAAATAATTCTTCTAGGAAAATTAAAACCTCTGTTCTACAAAATACACTGCTAAGTGGAAAGGTGAGAAATTATGCACAACTGGGAGAAAATCTTGGCAAAGCAAATATCTCATAAATGATTTGTACCTTTTTAAATCCAGCAAGAAGACCAGTGACTCATTTAAAAGGTGAGCAAACAGTCTAACATCTTACCATGGACTGCATACATACGACAAATAAATAAATGAAAAAGTGTTCAACATCATAAGTAACTAAAGAATTACAAATTAAAACAGCGATGGGAAATCACCACGATATATCTTTTAAGGAGGTGGGGAGGGGAAAACTGATTGCCATTGAGTCAATTCTTACCTTCTCTGGTGGCCAAGTGGTAAGAAGTTGTGCTGCAATCCCAAAGGCACGCAGTTCGAATCTACCAGCTGCTCCACAAGATGAGCAATCTCATTCTGTGCAGCTGTGGGTTGGTCCCAACTCAATAGCAAACATAATATCTGATGACCTAGTGTTAAGAAGCTATGCTGCAATCCATACAGTTCAAATCCACTATCTGCTTCATAGGAGAAGGATGGGCAATCTCCTTCTACATGATTCACTAATTTATCACCTCTGAAAAGCCACTAGAAGGTCAGTTATGGATCTGTTTGATGTGATGGCACACAACAACAAATCTGGTTTCTGAGACTGTAAATATTTATACAAGGAGTTTTCCATATTTCTCCCACAGGGAAGCTGGTAGATTCAAACCAGCAACCTTTCATTTAGTAGCCAAACACATTATTATAGAGTATGTCACCTAAGGCTGTTGTTGTTGCTGTGCTGTTGTGTACCATTGAATAGAAACGGACCCATAGTTGATCCTCTGTTGGGTTTTCAGAGGCAGTTAATCACACAGGAAGAAATTGCCCATCCTTCTCCTGCAGAGCAGCTGGTGGATTTGAACCACATGCCTTTAGGATTGCAGCACAGCTTCTTACCACTAGTCCACCAGAGCTCCCTAACTAAGGTCCTTAGAATGGTTAAAGTCCAAGACACTGACAGCACTAAATGCAGGCAAAGATGTGGCATTTTCATTGCTGATGGGAATGAAAAATACTGACACTTTGGAAAACAGTTTAGCAGCTTTTTACAATGCTAACCAGTCTTCACACATGATCCAGTAATCTAATTTCCAATTATTTTCCCAAATGAATACAAATGTATGTCCACACAAAAACTTGCATACAAATGTTTACAGTAATTTTGTTCAAAATTGCCAAAAATTGTAAATAACCATAAGTCCTTTAATAAGGACACGAATAAACAAACAGCCAGCCGTACAATGGAGTTTTACATAACAGGAAAATTAAATGACCTATAGTGCCTAAGTTAAAAATGTCAGTCTGGAAAAGCTACATACTGAATGATTCCAACTTGATAACATTGCGGAAAAGCCAAAACTACAGAGACATTCGTGATTGCTAGGGGTTTGGGCAAAAGGTGATGAAAAAGAGAAAGAGAAATGAATGACATGTGGAACACAGGACATCTCTAAGACAGTGAAAGTATCAAGTGTAGGTCCATCGAGTATAACAAATGTGTCACAATAATGCAAAATGCCAATAGCGGAGGAAATTGAGGGAGAGGGATATATGGGATAGGGTGTTAAATATTTTTTAAAAAATGAAACTATCTAAAAAATTAAGTCTAGTCATTTTAAAAGTTAAAGAATATTAGTCTTTTTGGGTTGAGCAACACTGGTGGCCTAGTGGCAAGAAGCTACACTGAAATCTCGAAGGCACGAGGTTCGATTCCACCAGCTGCTCCACAGGGGAAGGATGGGCAGTCTCCCTCTATGTGATTAACTGCCTCTGAAAACCTGCTGAAGGCTCAGCTATTGGTTGGTTCCAATTCAACAGTACACAACACTAACAGCTATTTTAAAAGTTAAAGAATATTATTAGTCTTTTTGCATTGAGCAAATCTGCTGTCAAGGACCTTTTCAAAGCACAAAAGAGCAAGGATATTCCTTTAAAGATTGAGATGCACCTGATCCAAATCATGATATTTTCAGTTGTTTCATTTTGGTTTTGTTGTTAGGTGCCATTGAGTCCAGTATGACTCATAGCGACCCTATGAACAAAAGATCTGAATGTTGTTCTGTCCTGCACCATCTTCACACTTTCTGACACAAAAGAGCTCATTGAAGCAGTCACCATGTTAATCTACCTGGTCTAGCATCTTTCTCTCCTTCGCTGACCCTCCACCATTCCAAGCATCATGTCCTTCTCCAAGGAATAGCTCCTTCTAGCAAGATGCCCAAAGTATATGAGGCAAAGCCTCATCATTCTTGCTTCCAAAGAGCGCTCCAGCTGCAACCTCTCCAAGATATATTTATTTGTTCTCTTGACCATCCATGGGATGTTCAATGCTCTTCTCCAACACCACAGCTCAAAGGTATCAATTCTTTTTCTGTCATCCTTATTCATTGTCCTGCTCTCAGATGCATAGCTAGTAATTGGAAAGACCATGGTCTGAATCAGATGCACCTTAGTCCTCAAACTGACATCTTACTCCTTAATAATTTGGAGAGGTCCCTAACTGCAGATTTTCCCAGTGCAATGTGTCTCCTTATTTCCCTGACTCCTGGGTGTGAATTGTGTATCCAAGTAAGAAGAAGCTGTTGACAGTTTCAATCTCCTCTCCATCCATCATGATGCTGCCCATTGGTCCAATGGCAAGAATCTTTGTTTTCTTGACATTGAGATGCAATCCACAATGAAGGGCTACATTCCTTGATCTTCTGCAGTAAGTGCTTCAAGTCCTCTTTGAGTTGAAATCACGTTTCAGCAAGCAAAATTGTGTCATCTTGCATAACGTAGGTTATTGATGAGTCTTCCTCTGATCCTACTGTTGCATTCTTCTTCATAGAGTCCACCCATTGCAGAAAGGTTTTAGTAGAGCTCCCAGATTAAGACAGACTTCTTAAAGGGGCCTTTGAAAACACTATAAACAAAAGAAGAACACAGATATAGTAGTGTAGTGGTAGAACTCAGATTGAAAGTTAGCTGAAATAAGGAAATAGTAATTGGATTGTGGTATTGAATGTGTCATTGCCTACCAGAAGAGCAAACAAAAATCCATGTAGAAAGAAGTGAAGCCAGAGTGCCCCTTAGAAAGAAAATGGTAAGATTTCATTCTATGTACTTTAGATCTGTTTTCAAGGGAATCAGTCTTTGAAAGGGGAAAGCATGGTTGGAAAGGTGGTGGTGGTGGTTGTTGTTGTTGTTGTTAATGCTGTCGACTCATAGACAACTTATAGTGACCCTATAAACGAAAGACCTGAACACTTGTATAACTTTCATTGTTTCTCCAAGTTCATATAGTTTCCAGAGGCAAGCTAGTATGGAAGTGGATGCCATTCCAAGCTTATTTTAATCAGGGAGCCCCACCAAACACTGTTCACCATAGGTAACCATTATCACATTTGACACATCAGTGTCACAGTGTTCAGCATCACAGCAACTACGAGTTACCTCTGTACAGCAAGTGGACAGACCAGTGCTTTACCACTTAGAAGAATGTCTGACCAAAAATGAAAGGTGGAAGATTGGCTAAAAAAGAGGAAGAATCTCAATGCAATGAATTGGCACAGTGACTGCAATGATGGGCTTGAGTGCAGGGGAGCGTGTGAGGATGGCACAGAACCGAGTAAGTTTTCCATCTAGGAACTCGTAATGTTGCTATGAGCCAGAGTTGACTTGACAGCACCAAACAACAAACCACAAAGTTATCTAGCTAATATACTCTCTCTTGCCAGTCATATTAAGTTTATTTAATCATTTGAAAGTTCATCACTTCAGAGTGTGAAATTAATCTTTCATGCTTTAGTGCAACATTTCATTCTTAAAATACTAAGCACATATTTTTATTTGACTAGATGATATCTTTCCAACACAAAAAGTACAAAAGTTACATCTATGCAAAGAGTTTGCCTACATTTCAAAATGAATGTTTAGGTTACTAATAAATCTGAATGCCATGCTTTGCTCACACTAATGCTGCTGTTCTGATGATTAAATGCAATGCAATCACATAATCATGGATCACATACCAGTTCAGAGATGCCAAAAACAGCTTTGAAGTCAGCATCAAGCATACAGCCTTCCAAAGACCAAGCCCAAAGCTGAAGCCAAATACTAGATCTAGATTGAGTACAAAGACCCAAGCCGACCTTTGGTATATCTCTAACTTATTCCTCTCTACACTATTTAAAAATGTTACAGGCAGCATGTATTTAGCATGCGCGCGCGCGTGCGCGCACGCACACACACACACACACACACACACACACACACTACAGGAAAAAAAAAGATGTAGAAGGAGGAACAATAGAATGGGTTTCCAAAGAGTTCCTAGCCATTAGCAAAGCGCTGTTGTTGATCCTGATTTATTATGGTTCATATAATCTTAGAGTTTCAAGTCCACTCAGACCTAGAGACCCAAACTTTCAATAAATTTTGTGTGAGAGGATAAAGTCTAACTTCTTAGAATGTCTTCCAAAGTGTGGCCCAACTCAGACACTGGCCCCTTGCAAACCATGTTTCCAGCATCCTGGCCTAGGAAACACACAAACTTCTGTCCACACTGTTCCCTTCCCCTACAGTGGTCTTCCAGGTGAGCTCATACTTGTTGATAAAGATCCAAAGACAATGTCACCTCCTCAATGAAGCCCACTTCTACCATGGCTCAGTAGAATCCCTTTCTCCTTGCTGGCTATGCTGACAGCTAGCCTGATGTATTTCTGCATGACCTAATTTAAAACTTCCAGTAAACTGGTCCTATAGTATGTACTGTTTGTGTCTGACATCTTCCTTTCAACAAAATATCTGGAGCTTCGTCATTTTTGGTGTATTTTTTTTTAGTTGCTGCAGAAGCCAAATAAGAAGGAATTAATTTAGAAAGCATAAATACAAAAATATATGAGGTCATAATACCACTTCCAGCCTAGATAACAACTCTCCAGAAAGCAAAACTCACCTCTTAATGACTTTTGTCACTCCATCCCTTAAAAGTATGCCTAGCTTAGTAAATGCTGGTTGAATTGAAATTATTATTATTTTATAGACCAGCTGGCTTTGTTGGGCTCCTCTCACCTCCCCAGCACACCTCTGCCCTGTTGAACTCTGTCCTTTGTTTTCCTCCCAGGGCTTTGCCCACAGGGTCAATCGCTGTTTCCTCCACCTCCAAACAGTGGAACATGACTCACAGGGATAGAGGGAAGGGAGCTGAGAGGGAGTGGGGCTGGTTTTAGCTCAAAAGCCTAGAGTAAAAACTGTCAGGAGAGGACCCTGGTCAGGCAAGAGACAGGACTGCAAGCAATGAGACTAGACAGAGTGGTGGGACAGCGGCAAGGCGAGCCCAGCCCAGTGGGGCCCTGGCTGGGGTTTCAGGCCCGGGATCCATGGAGGCCTCTGGGCTCGTCTGGGGCTCCCAAACTCGCCTCCTAGAAGTGTACCGTGGCCAAGTTTACAGCTCACCCCAGCTGCTGGGGCACACTGTCACTCCAGCTGTTACTGAGCAATGGATTCCTGTTGCCAAGATATGGATTTGGTTTTAATAACAGTTAGTGCAAACACTGTAAATTTACTGCTGCGAGAGAGAGTTTTTGAAAACGTCCACTCTGGCTATAATTTTTCAGCCGCGCCAGCTGTTTGTGCTCAGCTCGTACCTGACATGGTGCTTTGAAATAGCAATCACTGTATTTATAAGAAGGCAAGGACTCATAAATATGTCACAAGTGGAATATACAACGCCATATTTCACCATTTTCTATTTTAAAA
Source organism: Elephantulus edwardii (assembly GCF_000299155.1). NCBI lineage: Eukaryota > Metazoa > Chordata > Mammalia > Macroscelidea > Macroscelididae > Elephantulus > Elephantulus edwardii. The sequence goes on along the minus strand of NW_006399937.1, from coordinate 292,305 downwards.
TTGTGAGTTATGGCTGCAGAAATGCACGCCCATTAAAGGTGATATGATGTATTTTCTGCCCTGTTCAGGAGTCCATCCATCATCGAGACAATAAAGAAAACCGCACTTACTTTTTTCCTGTCGTCTGTAATTTATGATCCCCAAAAAGCTGTAACCTTTTGGCAGGCTTTGCAGAAACCACTGCACTGTTAGCAACTAAATAACCTTTTATAAGGTTTTAAATGTGTTGCTACAGTCTCAATGCACTTGCTGTATTGATCCAGAAGATCTTGGGGGGAAAAGAAGGTAGGGGGAGGAATGGAAGAAGATGATCTATAACAAGATCGATAACAGCATATAGATTGTTGAAAGATGCTTCTAATGATTTTTGCCAGCCATCATCTTTCAGCACGCCACGCCCTGTCTCTTAGGCTTCGGTCTTGGCTCAGAATTGATTGACCTTGCGTTCTGGCTGCCTCTCTCCCTCCCTCCCGTAGAGCAGCCAGCCGGGAAGAAGCAAAATGCATTGGCCACCACCAGCTAGTCAAAGAAAAGCCCTGAGAATCACAGAGCTCGAAGGCACCTCTATCTCTATCTCATCTGCAGATGAGGAAACTGAGGCCAACCAGCTGACGTGACTTGTCCAGGGTCAAACAGCAATTTACGAGCACAGCTCAGAGTAGGATTCCTGCCCTACTTCTCAGGTTTGCCCCAAAGGAGCAGGGTGTGGATGGGGCCGATGAACACATTCTGCTGATCCAATGAATCTGCCTGGCAGTGAGGTGTAGTGGAAAGATAATGAGCCTGGGAATCAGATAAAGGCAAGCTTGAATCCTGATCTCACCTTTTTCTCCCTTGGGCAGATTACTAATCTCCTTGGGTCTCTGCTACTCCACCTACAAAATGGCAATAGTAATCCACCCTGTAAGGTGACGAAGTACAGAGTGAGATGTTTGGCCTTCTTTGGACATGGTATCAGGAGAGACCAATCAGTAGAAAAGGGCTTCATTGTTGGTAAAGCAGAAGGGCGGCAAGAACCTAGGACAGTTTCATGAAATGGATTGATCCAGTCACTGCAACAATGGACTCCAGCACACCAGCAATCATGAAGGTGGCGCAGAGCCAGACACAGTTTCAATCAATTACAAGTAAGATAGCCGTAAATCAGCAACAGCTTGACAGCAACAGCAATGTGAAATGCTTAAGTCCAAGCCCTGTAAGTAGGTAGTAGGTGAACAGCAGAAACACTCAGATTCTGTTGTATCCAGTCAGCCTCCTCCCATCCCAAGCCTTCTGGATTCTCCTTCCTCTCCCTTCACCCCAGTCTGTCCTCCAGGACGATGTGATCGAAACTTCCAGGGAAGAACCAGCTTCAAAGGAAAATAGGATGGCTTTTCAAATCGCAAAATCTTTAGTGCAGAGGCTTCTCTTTGATTATCATAGCTGAAAGTCACTAAAGATATTACACACACACACACACACACACACACACACACACACACCCTTTGCTTCTCCCTCTCCCCTTCTCCCGAGCTCACCCTTTTCCTCTTGGCCCCAGCCAGATGGTGTACTGGGTACTATATCAGGCTGCTAACTAAAAGGTCAGCAGTTCAAATCCACCAGCTGTTCCACAACAGAAAGATGGGCTTTCTCCTCCCATAAAAATTTATAGCCTCAGAAACTGGATGGAAGATTGCTGTGACCTGGAACTGACTTAACAGCAGGGGAGATTTTTTCCGATATAAACCACAGCTAGAGTGCTCCTTAGAAGTGAGGGTCCTGAGACGTCACCTCACATCCTCCGGTCATGTTCTCAGGAAAGGCTAGTCTCTGGAGGAGGACATGATGCTTGATAAACTAGAATGCAAAAATGCATTGCCACTGAGTCAGAACCAACTCATAGCTGACCCTCGAGTGGGTTTTCAGAGACTGTAAACTGCATGGGAGGAGATTGCCCTCCTTTCTCCCACAGAGCAGCTGGTAGATTCATACCACCTCTTACGGACTGGTAGCACGACTCCTTACTCACTAAGCCAACACAAGAGGGTGAACAAAAAAGGGGAAAAAAACGCCCAAAGAGATGGACTGGTGCCGTGTCTACAGCTATGGGTTTAAATACGGTGATAATTTGAGGCTGGTACAGGACCAGGAAGGGCCTCATTCTACAAAGGGATTGTCCAAAGGGCTAGCAATTGTCACTAAAGGGAACCTACTCAATGGTGCTTAACAACAAAGCATAAACTATAACCCCTAGGTGGCACAAACATTTAACATCCTTGACTACTAACCAAAAGGTTGGAGGTTCATGTCCACTCAGAGGTTTCTCAGAAGAAAGACATAACAATCTACTTCTGTAAAGCCTTACCTCCTCACACTTTACTGGAGATTGTTCTACTGGGATGCACACAAGAGCCAGGCTCCCGGAGTGGAGGGACCAGCCTGTGCTGTTCCCTGTGGAGGTGCCCACTGGAAGCCACATGTAACTGAGCTTCTTAACACTTGGTGATGATAGTTTGCAGGTTTGTTTGGTGTGGTGTTTTGTTTTGTTTTTTCTTGTGAAGCAACTAGACAGTGCAATAGTGTCGTTTCTCAGCATTAACCCCATCAGGAGACATTCAGATATGCAGTACCAAGTTCTCAAAAACAATATTTTTAACCCGATGGAGTGTAGGATCTGTAGGACAAACCTGGTACTCCTCCTGTTTTTTGAATCAGGTTTCACTAGAACACAGCCTCGCCTGTTCGTGGACATTTTGTTGGCTGCTTTTGTGCTACAAGACAAACTCGAGCCTTTGTGACAGAAGCCATATGATGCACCTTTAAAAAAACATTTTAAGGAGAGAGAGAGAGAGAGA
>NW_006399937.1:245200-289371 GCF_000299155.1 Elephantulus edwardii | reverse complement strand
AGAAAGAAAGAAAGAAAGAAAGAAAGAAAGAAAGAAAGAAAGAAAGAAAGAAAGAAAGAAAGAAAGAAAGAAAGAAAGAAAGGTAAAGCCTTGCTCTAAATTCTACCCAACAATATCAAATGCCAGAAGAAGCTTCAAAAGGGCAAAAATGCCCATACGAAGCCATGGTAGAGTAGGGATAAGGAACTGCGCTACCAACCCAAAAGCACACGGTTCAAATTCACCAGCTGCTCCACAGGAGAAAGATGGGCAACCTCACCACACCCCAGGCCACCCTCATGCTATTTACAGCCGTTGAAAATCTGCTGGAGGGTCAGCGATGAGTCAATTCCGACTCAACAGTACACAACAACAGCAACAATGATCACATGAACAGTGGTTTATTCTTTGCAAGGTGCTTTTGTAAACAGGACCCTGAAGAAATGTTGCATCAACCCTGGGAGATGGAGATTCGAATTATTCCTTCTCTGCAGAGGAGCATATCAAGGCCCAGAGAAGCAGAAGCATTTGCCTGAGAACACACTGAGAGTCACCTGCAGGGTTGGAAAATAAGCCAAGGGTAAGTGACCGCAAGAAGTCTCTGGGTGGCACAAACAAGTCTTTGGTTACTAACCAAAAGGTTGATGATTCAAATGTACTACTGAGAGGTACCTCAGAAGAGAGGCCTGGGAATCTACCCTTGCAAACCAAAAAGCTACCAGAGCATTTCAACATTAAAAGCAGGCACAGACCAGCCACTCTTGGCCCCCTTGTCCTGTGGGCTCCATAGAGACAGCAGTCTGAAAGGCCCAAAGAGATGGCACAGCCTCATTAATAGTGAGCTAACCCTCACATCTGCTGGGAAGGGTGGTTGAGGGCAGATAATAACATAGGTAAGAGCAGTCATCCTTTGTCATAGTGTCCTACCATCTCGCTGCATCGAAGTGACTTCCTGCACTTTCCCGGAGCACCCCTTCAAATTATTATTAACATTATAAATAAAAATGAGAGGCAAGTTATTAAATGTAAAATATGCGAAATTCCTCCCAGAACTTGCCGGGCAGTTCATAAATGTGACGGCTTAATTTCGCTGCTGATCCAGGCAGCTGATGAAGCATCTCTAGCTCGGGAACTAATTGAAGTTGTTAACGAAGTGGAGGAGAGAGATGATTATGGGGCAGCGTCTCTTCTGCCCGCAGGAGGATCAGAAAAGTGATTCTGGGCTGAGATGCAGCCTGCAATCTCCGTGTCACTGCAGCCACCCTAATCAGGAGCCTAGACAGGCAGAGGGACCGCCTTCAAGCATCACCTCCTCTTCCTTAGTCTGGCTCTCAATGCCTTCTTCTGTTTAAGAACTGAGAAGAGTCCCTTCTCCTCACTTAGAGAAAAGCATTTGCAAACAGGTTAAAATAAGTCTAAAAAGTGTTGGTATTCAGCCAGCTAGAGGGATTCTAGCTCTCCACAATTTTTATCCTCAAGACCCAGGCTGTATTTAACTTGGCATTTCCACATCTGAAGTCAAGTGGAACTTCTCTTCATAGGCTTCTAATTCTCCAACTGAGAAAGCTGATCAGAATCTAGCTCCATGATCCTGGCCCGCTGGATGGAAAAAGGATAACCTAAGGCCCCTAAATTGTGCTCTTCAATCCAGCTATACATGAAAAACATCTTCTAGCCTTGTGCCTCAACTTGGAGAGCAAGGGGAAAGGGGGAAGGGCAAGGAAGCCTTTGGGAGACTACTGTAAGCAGAAAGAATAAATAGTTTGGCATCAAAAGAATATTATAACAATCCTAGTTCTACTACAGTCTATTTGTGTATACTTATTTCTCTTAGTCTCTGAAGTTCAAAGGACGAAGACTTATTGGTGCCTTTGAATTCTGATAATAGAGAAAAGCATTTAATATCCTATGATGCCAGAAGGACAAATAAATTTGTCTTGGAGGAAGTGAAAGCGGAGTCCTCCTGAGAGGTGAGAATGGTGACATTTCACCTTATGTACCTTGGGCATGTTATAAGGAGAGCCCAGTCCTTGGAAAAAAAAAACACATCATGCTAGGGTAGGTGGAGGACCAGAGAAATAGAGTAAGACTTTCAACAAGATAGATTGACCCAGTACTAAACTACAACAATGGACTTGGCCATGACAGAGATAGTGATGATGGTATTGAATAAGCAAGATTCAGATCTGTTGTTTATAGGGTCATTATGAGGCTTAGTCAACTCAAAGGGCACCCAACAACAACATTTTCTTCATTTACATAATAGACATGGTAATATTTGCCTTGCTTTTTTATGGATTTGTCTTAAGTATCAAATGAGAACTCTTATATTATTGTTATCTGTAATTCTTTAAAAGCCAGTGTTTTATTCAATAAATATTTAGTAAGTGCCTTCAGTAAAGGGTAAGGGGTCATACTTCCAACCCAAAAGCAGCTGTTACTCTAATGCACCAGTTACTCTATGGGAGAAAGAGAAGTACTCTCCTCTTGTGCAATTTACAGCTTCAGAAAACTCACTGGAAGGTAAGCTATGAGTCAGTTCCAACTCAATGGCAATGAATGAATGTGTGATGCTGAAGATCTAGGCTTAATTCTCAGCCAATACATTTTCACGTGCAGCTACCAGCCATGTATCTACCAGGGGAGGATAAATGCTGCTACGATGCTAAATAAGCATCAGTGGAACTCTCAGACTAAGAGGGACAATGAAAAAAGGTTTGGCCATCTATTTCTGAAAATCATCCAATAAAAGTAGTATGGATCATAACAATACAAACTGCAACCAATCATGGAGATGACAAAGACCAGGTAGCATTTTGTCCCATTGTGCATGGGGTCACTCAATTTGACTGCACCTGAAAACAGTGAAATTTGTATCACTCTGCTAAGTAGCACTCACATTGTAAAGGAAAGGAAGTGGGAGCAGGGTGGAATAGAGAATAAATGTAAAACATAATCCCTGCTCCTCATTCTGGAAGGCAAAACTAGCATAAATGTAATAATTAGAAAGCAATAAACAGTCATATCTAATCAATACTGGTATAATCCTTGAGGAAATAGAGAGTTTTTTAAATGGACAGCGTAAGATGTTCAGAGAGCACTAGCTTGAGAGAGCCTGGGGACATAGATTTTAATTACACTCTGCTGGTATTATGAATTGAATTGTGTCCACAAAAATATGTATCAACTTGGCTAGGGCAGGATTCTCAGTATTATGTAATTATCTTCCATTTTATGATCTGCTATAATTATCCTATGTGTTATAAATCATATCCTCTATGATGCTAATGAGGCAGAATTACTGGTAGTTATAGTACTGGTGCAGGATACAGTCTATGGGATTAGGTTTTTTCTTGAGTCAATCTCTTTTGAGATATAAAAGAGCTTAAACAGCTGTGAGTTTTAACAGAGATCAGAGAGACCTGACCACCACCAAGAAAGAAGAACAGGAGCAAAGTAAATCCTTTTGACCCACAATCCTTGTGCTGAGAACTTCCTAGACCAGGGAAAGCTTGATATCAAGACACATGGAGATCTGTAAAGGACATTGAGCCCACAGATGTTTCAAAGAGCTTCCCTCAGAGCAAACAGAGAGAATAATGCCGTCTCCCAGGCGGGACACCCTAATTTTTTACTTATGCCTCCTCAATTGTGAGAGAATGAATTTTATATAAAAGAAAATCTCTTTTATATCTCAAAGGCGATTGACTCAACATACACCCCGTAGATTGTATTTTGTATCATGAATATAAATGCCTCTAATCCTGTCTCATCCATTTGTGGTATTTCTGTCATAGCCACTGTAGATGAACAAGACACCTGCCAACTCCATGATCAATTTGGGAATCAATTAAATTTTGGCTTTAGTTTCCTCATTTTAAAAATGAGAGAGCTAGGTTAAAAGCCTCCAAAGAACTTCATTGAGTTTGCAGGTTATGTGACTGGTTTTATGCCTACTTGCTGATAAAATATTATCTAATAAAGATTTTTGTGTGTATGAAGAGGGGAAAGTCCCCAAAGATCCTTTCTAACTTTAAAAGATTGATACTAAGCAAAATTAAAAGGCAAAAGACAAACTATAAAATGTACTTTTAATACGTATGTCAGAAGATTGATGACCTTAATATGTAAAGGAGCTTTAAAAAAATCAATAGGAAAAGATGATTACTCCAAAATAAAAAAAGAACAAAATATTTTCTAGAAATATTTTCCCTAATTATAATAAACAAAATTGAAAAGACTAAATTCAAAGCAATAGAAGAATAGTTTACATTTTAATTATTATATAGTCATGATAACCATATTTTTCATAATATTTAATGCTCAAAGAAAGTTCTCATAATAAAAGCAAAGAAAATAATGAGAGCCTACATGATTCAAGTTATTTTTTAAAAAAATAAAGATACAAATAGATGATAAATAAGTGGAAATTAACAACAAAACAAGCCCCCAGGATGATACACACCAAAAAGTTAACGGTAGTTATCTCTGAGTGTATGTTAATAATTTTGTTTCTCTCCTGTACTTTCTATTTTTTTCTAGATTTCTAATTTATAAAAAATAAATTTAATCTATCCTACAACATAAAAGCAAATTTAGATTTTTACATTCAGCTCCATTAAAATTTCATTTTGCCATCAAAATGATAAAACCCTCACTAAAATAAATTTTCAAAGGTTATTAAATACAGCTATTATTATTCTGTGGGTGTTTCTCTGTAACAGTATCTATCTCTCTGTATCTTAATTGTTCATTAACCTCCCTGTATTCTCAACTATACAGGAGATTCTTTGAATTCATTCACAGCACCAAGTACCATAATAGGTGCTTGATAAATGTTTGTTGAACAAACGGTAAGTAAGAATTAGAGATCATTGGTCTGGGAGAAACTGGGCATGAGGAGATGGAAAATTAGGTGAGTTTTGAAGCATGGGTAACAAGCAGTATTTATAAACTCATCTCTTTATTTGGTGACTAGTTTTGTAGTAAGCCGTTCTGGTGGCATAGTCCACTGAGAGCTGTGTTCCTAATCCAAAAGTCACACTTCTCTGATGATTTGTATTCACCAGAGTTCCATGGTAAAAATAGATGGCCAATCTCCTGTTGTGCTGTTTACAGCCTGTAAATCCAGTTATTATTGTTACGTACCATCGGGATGTGTCCTATCTCCATACCTTTTCAACCTGTATGCAGAGCAGATTATCCGAGAGGCTGGGCTCTATGAGGAGAAGCGTGGTGTTAGGATTGGTAGAAGATCTATCAACAATCTGCGTTATGCAGATGACACAACCCTGCTCGCTGAAACTGAGGAGGACCTCATGCACTTACTGCAGAGGGTCAAGGACTGCAGCCTTCAGTATGGATTGAGGCTCAATGTCAAGAAGACAAAGATTCTCACCACTGGACCAATTGGTAGCATCAGGATGGATGGCAAAGAGATTGAGATTGTTCACAGCTTCAGTTTGCTCGGCTCCACGGTCAACACTCTTGGCACCAGCAGCCAGGAAATCAAAAAATGTATTGCAATGGGAAAGTCTGCGGTTAGGGTCCCCTCTAAAGTACTCAAGAGCAACGGTGTCTCTCTGGAGACTAAGGTCCGCCTGATACAGGCCATGATTTTTGCAATCACTTGTTATGCATCAGAGAGTTGGACAATGACTAGGGAGGACAGAAGGAGAATTGACGCCTTTGAGCTGTGGTGGTGGAAAAGAGTATTGAACGTACCATGGACTGCCAAGAAAACAAACAGATTCATCGTAGAGAGGATTAAACCAGGCTGCTCCTTGGAGGCAAGGATTCTGGGACTTCGTCTGACATACTTTGGACATGTTGCCAGGAGAGACAGATCCTTGGAGAGGGACATCATGCTTGGGAGGGTAGAGGGACAGCGCAGGAGGGGAAGACCCTCTATGAGGTGGATTGATTCAGTGACGGGGGTAATCGGGATGGGAGTGTCAGAGACAATGAGATTGGCACAGGATAGGGCAGGGTTTAGGGCTGTTGTACATAGGGTTGCTATGAGTCACAAACAACTTGACGGCTCATAACAACAACAACCACCATCGGGATGGAAGTGGCTCATAGCTGACCCTCCAACAGGTTTTCAGAGGCAATAAATCTCATAAGAGGAGATTACTCATCTTTATCCTGCAGAGCAGCTGATGAATTCGAACCATATGTGTTGTTTGGGGACGGCTGTGCTGCTCCTCATATAGCCACTGGAGGTTCAGTTATGAGTTGGATGCCACTCAACAGCAAAGAGCAAGTGGATGAGTTTTCTCATGCCTGCTGGGTCCTGTGAGCTAAATACAACACAGAACCTCACCACGATAAGCTTGCAGCTTAGGAATGGAGATGAACACATGCAAGAAATAATGGGAATTAAAATAATAGCACATAGCATAAGGAGCATAAAGGAAGAAGTTACCCATTCCAGTAAGAGCAGGAGGAAAAGTGAGGAGAGTGGACAAGTCTCTATGGAGAGTGAAAGACCATGAGTAGAGAGACGGAGGGACAAGAATTTCTCAGAGAGAGTAGTGATAGCAAAGTCTAGGATGCTGTGAAGAGGTGGGTGTAGGAAACAACATCCCTCAGAATGCAGAACAACTTTGCATCCTTCCCCACCACCCACATCTACACACAGTTTGCAAGCAGGGAAAGCAAGGCACTAGGAAAATGCATGCCTTTTAAGGGGAGCTTAACCACGTACCTGATATCCCCGGTGCTAACTCAGCAAGTGAACCCAATGGACTTCCTTGCGACCAATCTTTGAGTCTCAATGCCCAAGGAGCCTCTTTACCCAAATGCTGAGCTAGGAATATGTGCCTAACTTTGTCCAAGGTACTATCGTAAGCTTGAGAGGAGACAGTTCTTAAAATGGGAAATTGATAGTCCTACCACTTGTGTCATTACACCATCACCCATCTAATAGTAGGGGTAGTAGAAGGGAGAGGGCTTTCTTCCTGGTTTACTTCTTTGCTTTAAAATGAGATCATTCCACCAGTAAAACTTCTCCCAAACAGTGCCCTGAAAGCAAACATAGCACACTGTCTTTTTCTCCTGGATACAAAAAGAGTTGTGGGGTTTTTTCCATTCGAGAAAAAGCAGCCTTGAGCTCAGAGGAGCTCCTGGCGCTGATCTGGAATGTATTATTTGAATGCAAGCAAATGTAAATTAATGTAGTCTTCAAGCTGAGCTTCTCAGCAAGGTAACAAAATGTTGACATCAGCCTGAAAGTCAAATTAGGCTCTGCGTTATGTGGTGTGACCTGAGGTGTTGACACTCTGGCCCTCTGCCTTCCAAGCTTCAGGAAAGCATGTGATTGGGAACAGAGCTCATGACTTCAACAGACTTCCCAGAACTCCCCTGAATGGAGAAGAACCCTGCGTGAACAGATCTGGGATGTTACTTCATCGTCTGTCCAGGAAATATACATGATTCTCAGTCATTCTTCATACTGATACTGCTTGTCTACTAAATGTCTGACTGTGTTAGGTCCTAGGGAAGGGGCTGGCCTGTAAAGATAAAGTAGATATAGATCTATCCTACAAAATTCATCAAAGACCCACTGTCATCTCTACCCACCATATTTGTTACACTAGATGTCCTCACCTCTTCACTTCCAGATCCCCCCCTCAGCCCATTGTCGGCTGGCTTCTGCCACCACCTTGTACACTGAGTCTCTCTTACTGAGGGTTTCAGAAATGCCCTCATTGTCAAACCCAGTGGATATGATTCACTCCTCTTACTATCTTCGTTCCATTGTTATCATGTTAACACATCATTTCTTTTTCCAATTCTTTTCTCCTTTCTATGTCACTTTGCGGTTTTTCTACAGTATTTGTGACACATCCATCCTCTCAAAGTTCTCCTTGTGGCAGACATCTGTAGAACTCAAGGTTTTCTTGACTGAAAGGCCTTTTTGGTGCGTCTTTTGTCAACCTCTGAGACGCATCTCTCCTTGCTACACCTCCTCCCTGTATTTAATCTATAGCAACCTGAAACACATGTCATTTCCCTCCAAAACACATACTGTTTGTTACCTAATGCATACTGTAAGCATGATCCTTCTCTCTAGCCATCTCTACCTGGAGGCCCATCTGCTGAAACTGAATCACTCTTCAAAAGCTACTCGGTTGTTATTTCCTTGAGGAGATCTTCCCTGACCAACTAACTCCCAACCCTGTTTACTTATTACCCTTCCTCTGGGCTTTTTCTTTGCCTTACACTCATTTCCCTATCCTCCCCATCACAGTGCACTTGCAATGTGTCTGTCTCACTCACTGGTGCTAAACTTGTTGAGAGTTCAGATTTGATCTCACTCTACTCTGTATCCTCAGCCCCCCTCAAAGAATGGCACTTAAACTCAATTTTAAAAATATTTGTTGAATAGCCTTTAGAAGATTTTCCTGTATAGAGATGTTTTAAGTAGCACAATGTCCTCTGCAAAGAAGTCTACATATTAATCAATCTCTGAACCCTGTGGATATTGGATTTAGTACGTACTAAGGAATTAAGGTTGCAGATATCATTAAAATTAAGGACCTTGGAATAGAAAGATTAGCTTGATTGAGTAATGTAATCACATAAATCTTTAGAAGTTAACAACTTTCTCTGGTTGAGATCAGAGATAGATATAACAATGTAAGAAATCAGAATAATTTAATATTGCTGACTTGGAAGACAAAAGGAGATCACAAGCCAAGGTATGTGAGGAAGCTTCTTAAAGCTTAGGTGAGAAAATGAATTCTCCTTAAGAGCCTCCAACCCTGCAACACCTTGATTTAAGCCCCATGAGACCAATGTTGAACTTTTGACCTACTGAACTATAAGATAATACATTTTTGTTGTATTAAGCTACCAAGTTTGTGAAAATTTATTATAAGGTCAAAAGAAAATTAATACAAAGAAGATAATGCACAACTATTGGTCTCTCCTGTTCAGAACAAAGAAGAGAGAAGAAAAGCAAAGATGCCTAGCAACAATTAACTCAAAGGATTATATGGGCCATATGAACTTTATCTCCCATAACCCTGAGACCAAAAGAACTGGATGGTGCCCAGCTACTACCATGGACCCCTCTAAAAGGGCTCACAGTAAAAGGTCCTGTGAAGCATATGCCGATGAAGTATTTTGTTACTGTTATTACATGCCTTTGAGTTGGAAACAACTCATAACTGACCCTCCAGCAGGTTTTCAGAGGCTATAAATAAAATGAGAGGAGATTGCTCATCTTTCTCCTGTTCAGCAACTGGTAAATTCAAACAATGTGCCTTTGGGTTGACAGCACAACTTCTTACCAGTAGGCCACAAGAGCATCTGAGTAGAAGGATGTTGTTGTTGTATGCTGTCAAGTTAGATCCTCTATAGAGCTGACCTATATAGCTGATCTTCTCATAGCTGACCCTCTAGTGTGTTTTCAGAGGCAGGTAATCATATGAGAAGAGATTGCCCATCCTTCTTCCATGGACCAGTTGATGATCCATGTTCGTGCCATTGGATTTGCAGTGCAGTTTCTTATGACTAGGGCATCAGAGCTCAGTAGAAAAGAGTGAGTGAAAAATGTGGAACAAAACTCAAAACCATAAAAATGTCCAGACTTACTAGTACAACGGATACTGGTGGAACTTCCAAAACTATGACCTTCAGGCACCCTTTGGACCTGGAGCAAAATTCACCCCCATAGTTCAGCTTTCTGCCAAACAATAGACAGAATTATAACGCTAATAATAGCATGAAAGTGGTACTCACCCCTTAGAATAATCTCCTACATGAGATCAAAAGGGCAACATTTGCCCAGGAATAAAACTCAGAAAGCACAAGGTGATAGGTTAGAAGGATTAATAGAAATGAGAATTCTAGAAAGTGGAAAGAGTTCACATACTGTGGATATTGTGGATACATGCAACAAATGTATATGGAAATTTCAAAATCAGGAAGGAATGTGTCCTATCTCCATCTTTTAAATCTATATGCAGAACAGATCATCCCAGATTCTGGGCTCTCTGAGGAGGAATGTGGCGTCACGATTGGAGGAAGACTCATCAACAACCTACGTTATGCAGATGACACAATCTTGCTTGCTAAACCTGAGGAGGACCTGAAGTGCTTGTTTCAAAAGGTTAAGCTCGTGGATTGAAGCTCAACATCAAAAAAACAAAGATTCTCACCATTGGGCCAATTAGCAGCATCATGATAGATGATGAAGAGATTGAGATTATTAATAGCTTCAGTTTACTTGGCTCCACAACCAACACTCTTGGTATCAGCAGTCAGGGTATCAAAAGATGAATTACATTGGAAAAGTCTGCTGTCAGGGATAGCTCCACAGTACTGAAAAGCAATGATGTCAGTCTGGAGACTTAGGTGTGCCTGATCCAGGCCAGAGTCTTCATAATTACTTGCTATGCATCAAAAAGCTGGACAGTGACTAGGAGTGATAGAAGGAGAATTGATGCTAGGAGAGCAAACAGGTTCATCCTAGTGAGGGTGAAACCAGGCTGCTCTTTGAAGACAAGGATTCTGGAGCTTCATCTGATATACTTTGAGCATGTTACAAGGAATGACCAGGCACTGGAAAGGGGCATCATGCTCGGGAGGGTGAAGGGACAGCACAAGAAAGGAAGACCTTTGATGAGATTGATTGTTTCAGAAACTGAGGTAAATGGGGATAGGTGCATCAGAGGCAATAAGGTTGGCACAGTATAGAGTAGAGTTCAGAAATGTACACAGGGTCACTATGAGTCACAAGTGACTCAACGCACATAACAACATAACATAATAACATAACATGGAAAGCTGAATGGAAAACTGATTAGGTTTATAAGCTTTCACTTAAATCACAATAAAAAGAAAAAATGTCTAATAAAAAGTGATTAGAGTTGTTGTTATGTGCCATTGAGTCGCCTGTAAGCATAGCGACCCTATGTTCAGCAACTCTGAAGACTGCCCTGTCCTGAGCCAGTCTCACTGATTCTGGCAAATCAACCCTCATTGCTCCCGTCACTGTATCAATCCATCTCATCTAAGGTCTCCCTCTTCTGTACTGTCCCTCCACTCTTCCAAGCATGATGTCCTTCTCTAAGGACCGGTCTCTACTGGCCATGTGCCCAAAGTATGTGAGATGGAGCTTCAAAATCCTAGCCTCCAAGGAGATACTTGGTTTCACCTTCTCCAAGACAAACCTATTTGTTTTCTTAGAAGTCCATGGTATGTTCAAGACACTTCTCCAGCACCACAACATCATCAAAAAGAGTGAATGTGATGCCAATGAGATCAGTGAAGGGAAAGAGAATTTCAGCTGGAAGAACGGGCTATAATTTCTGGGAAAGATGTCAAAAGCGTTTTTAATGGATTTAAATGTTGTTATTGTCTTTGTTAGGTGCAATAAAGTCATCTCTGACTCAAGGTAACCATGTATATAACAGAGTAAAACATTGACCTGTCTGCAGTTATCTTCACAATCATTGGTAGGAAGTACTTTGGAAAGATTTCTATTTCTATTCTATTCTATTCTATTCTATTCTATTCTATTCTATTCTATTCTATTCTATTCACAAGGAATTAGAGAATATAAGAACTGTCGTTAGAGGAAGAAGCAAGAAGAAAAGCTCAGAGAACAGAAACAGAGAAGATATGGGGGACTTGCGGAGTGGAGGGTTGGTTTCTCCCAAATGAAGAGAGCACTCAGGGAAGGATGGGGGCACGTCTCCACACAGGACTCGACAGACTACAAAACAGAGGTGCAGCATAATCCTCAGGAAGACTGGCTCATTCTTGCCAAGGACCCTCATTCCACAAACTAAACTATTATTTTATCCTGGTTTCAAATAGTTACAAATTCTTGAGAAATCCCCTCCCCAACACTGTAGGACCCTGGAGAGGGGCTGGCATTTATAGTCTGGCTGGTCAGAATAGACTTGCCCACAGGAAATAATTAGAGAACAAAACAAGACAATCCACAGTCTAAGAGCTGACTTGAATATCACTTGAGTGCCAAATGTATGTTTTAGGTAATAAATGCAATGGGAGGCCAATAAAGAAAGACATCATTGTTGGCTGTTTATTCCCAGAACATTTTATGGAGGTGGTGAGACTTGAGGAAAGCTCTGAAGGGAAAGACTGCTTTCTTCATAAAAGGGAGAACAATTTCAGGCAGGGGGATTAATACGAAACGAAGTACAAGGAGAAAATTATTCCGTACCAGGGGGCCCTTTAGCTGTGTGTGTGTTGAAGTGGGAAGGGAGTAAGATTCGTTTCTTTGGCTGTGACAGTCCTTCCAACAACTTCGCCTTATTGGAAAGGCTGCTGCTGCCTTCCTTTTCCCCATAAGAAATGCTAAGGGGTCCCTTGGTGAAACCCAGTTTGAGCTCATGTTATTTGCAGTGTCCAAAGGTGATAGGGAATACCTAAAATTGGAATCATATTCACCCTCTATGGTACCTCTGGGTGACATTATAGATATGGGAGAGCCACATTGTAAGAGGGCTAGTCTACTTACAGCATAGTCCCCTGTTTTAAGTGTTAGAAACAGCAGGTCCAGGGGAAATGCCTTACCATTGGGCACCCAATGTCTCTGTTGGACACTGAAATAACAAACAAAACAGAGAACTACACCAAGTAGGCATTAGTACCAGCATACTTGAGGTCCACAAAAAAGATAGAGGAAATGAGTTACTGAGTGAACAAGAAGTCAAACTCAGACCATATATATAGTTGAGCAGGAACAGGAGAGAGTGTGGGATTTCTTTGACACAGCCATCCTGGAATTGGCCACAAGATGGAAAGTCAAATGTCATGCCGATTGAATCACACCAAAGTGCTCATAGTTTTCCTACCTTTTTATTTTCTATCTAGACCAAATTTTGTCGTTTTTTTAAAATACTGCTACAGGATAAATAGAAGCATGACTTATGTTTCACAATTTACACAGTAATTCCATGTGCATTTGACAGTTGGAGCTTGTTTCCTGCTGTTGTAATTTTTTTCCCATCTGGAAAGCTGGAGGGGGTTGTGTTCATGCCCTCTGCAACCATGGTCCTCCAAAGTTGTTATGCCAAGTTCGCTCTCCCCCAACCTCCCCAACTCCCAGCCCCACTAAAGAGCAGTAAATCATGGAGGCTAAGCACCATTCTCATGTTAGTCCTTGTCCATCCCCTTGGGACAGATACCATTAAAAACTAAAACCAGCTGTGTCCGAGCGATCCAAATTACAGAAGGACAGATCACATCAATACATCTTTCAAAACTCTTTGAGAAGGTAAAAGCTTGGGTTCGCAGAAAAGGCCAGATAACTTTAGACACAATGAAGGGCTTTTCAAAAGTGGCATGAGAAGTGGGAGTGGATGAAAAAGAAATGTAGGAACCCAGTGCATAACATTATGCTTTAAACCACATGCCTTTTTCCAGACTGGGTTATTAAATTAATTCAGAACTTATGCTCACACTTAAAAGATTTCTGTCATATTTTATGAACACGATGATCTCAGAGTAATTTGCACTGGAAATGTGTCATATTAAATCAGGGGCACTAATAAACTTTATTACTTAAACTCCACATGGATCAGACATGGCAGATAAACTATCCTACTTTTGCACTCATATTCATACCATCAAAATATGGTTTCTCCTATGGGAAAATATAAATAAACTTGATAATATTCCTCCTGCCCCACCATAAATGTACCCTCTTGGGCAAGAGGCATCAACTGCTGGTCCTGTTCTCCTACACAAGCTCTTGATATAAGAGTGGAAAAGATCTGATCCAAACAGAGATATTTCTTTGAATTTTAAAATGCTTTGACTTCTGTTGCTTTATCACCCGTCACACTAGCAGGGTCTTTAAACTAGCCTCACAATACCTGCTAAGAATCGTTTCACAGGTACCGGGAATATAGTATAAAAAAGGCTGGATTATGAATTGTAAGAACAGAATTTCTCTGGTTTGATTATCAATTGACTTTGTGATCTGAGCACAAATCAGACAGGATGGTATAATGGAAAGAGCATAGTCACTGGGATCAGAAGTTTATTTCCATTTAGAAAATGTCCTCAAAAAGCCTATCATGGTCCAGGTCCTGTCCAAGTTAAAGGAATCTCCAATGAATTAGAGGTAAAAGACAATAAAACGGAAAATAAAAGCAGAAAAAGTAAGAAAACTCTGACATAAATTTAATCAGCCAGAAGCCAAATAACAAAAGTTTCATAAAAATTTGAGGGAGGAAAATTATAAAAAGAAAATTACTGAAGAAAAAATAAAACAAAATTCCCCAGGACAAAAAAAAGTATTACAAAATGGCTAATACAGTGAATGGAACTCTAAAGTTCACCTGAGCCAAGCCATGATAATTTCAATTGCTTCATGAGCATGTGAAAGTTTATTCTCTTTGATTTTCATCTGTTTGATTTTTTTGACTGCTGTTTCCAAAATTCCATTTCCTCACCAACAATAATAATTCATAGTTATAAAAATATATAAAATCAAATCCTTTGCAACTTTACAATATTTTCTCCATTTATCATGATATGGAAGATAAAGGACTGCAGCCTTCAATATGGTTTGAAGCACAACATCAAGAAAACAAAGATTCTCACCAGTGGGCAGATTGGGAACATTATGATAGATGATGAAGAGATTGAGATTGTTCACAGCTTTCATTTGCTTGGCTCCACAATCAACACTCTTTGTATTAGCAGCCAGGAAATCGAGAGACGAATTGCACTGGGAAAGTTGGCTGTCAGGGACCTATCCAGAGTACTGAAGAGTAAGGACATCAAGCTGGAGACTAAGGTGTGCCTGATCGAGGTTGTAGTCTTCACAATTGCTTGTTATACATCAGAGAGCTGGACAATGACTAGGGATGATAGAGAATTGATGTCTTTGAGCTGTGGTGCTGGAGAAGAATGTTGAACCATGGACTGACAGGAAAATAAACAGTTCCATCCTAGAGACGGTAAAACAAGGCTGCTCCTTGAAAGCAAGGATTCTGAAGCTTCGTCTGACATACTTTGGGCATGTTGCAAGGAGGAACTGGTCTTTGGAAAGGAACTTAATGCGTGGAAGGGCAGAGGGACAGATGAAGAGAGGGAGACCATTGATGAGATGGATTGATACAATGAGTGGGTAATGAGGGTAGGTGTGTCAGAGACAGTAAAGTTGGCACAGGATAGAACAAGTTTCAGGGCTACTGTATAACAGGGTCACTATGAGTCGTAAGCGACTCGACCACACATAACAATAACAGCAACATTATCATAATGTTTATTGATACGAAGATTTCTTGTTTCCTTTTGTTGAGGTGAAATTTATACTGTAGTCTTTGATCTTCATCAATAAATGCTTCAAGTCCTTATTTTTTGTAAGCAACAAATGTGTCACCTGCATATCACAGGTTGTTACTTCCTCTAATACAGCATTTTCCATATAGCTCAGCTTCTCAAATAATTTGCTTAATTTACTGAACGAATCAAATATCAAACTCAAACTTATTGCTGTCAAGTGGGAACCAACTCGTAGTTGACTTCTAGTCAGCTTCATAAGCTATAATCACAGGAAATTGTCCATCTTTCAATTCCACAGAGCATATGGAGCATGAGAATTGCCAGAGAGGTACCATCTTTAGATTAACAGTCTAACTTCTTACGGACAACACCTCCAGAGATCTCCGCAGATTTAATAGATATGGTGAAAAGACACACAAAAAACCTGATACATACCTCACCTGATTCAGAACCTTGTTCTGTTCAAAGGACCGCCTCTTAATCTATGTACACGTTCCATATGAGCACAACAGTGTTCTAGAATTCCCATTATTGTCATCTATAACGTTATCCATAATTTGTTACGTCCTACATTGTCTAATACCTTTACACAGATGATAAAACTCCGGTATTCTCTACTTTCAGCCAAGATTCATCATATATCAGCAATATCTCTCATTACATATCCTTTTCTGAACCCAGCTTGAATTTCTGTCCATCTCTTCTCAGTATACTGCTTTAGCCATGTTTAAATTGTCTTCAATTTTGTTATGGTATTGTTCTGTGTTTTCCAATTTCTGATATATCAACCTTTCATTAAATGGAACAATTGGTTAGCCAGGTAGAGCTGTCTTCGAAATTTCATGATAAAGATCAGTAATGTCTAGGCCTACATCCATTTGTAGCAATATCTAAATTCTTTTCAGTCAATTCCTGGATGCCACCCTCAGTCTCCTCCTCTTTGGCTTTAGATGTTGGTGCATATATTTGAATAATAGTCATATTAATAGTTCTTCCTAGTATGTGTAAGAATAGTAGGATTGTACTTCAGGATGAATCTTATCATTGTCTTTCGTAAACATTTTTATTTTATACTGGTTTGCATACAAAATTCATATACATTGTGTTTCACATTTGCCATCATTCACATTGTGTTTTATACAATCATTCCCACACATTGTGATTTATAAAATTAATTCCCATTGAGTTATGCCAATCATTACCCTGTCTTCTCAGGTTCCTTATGGATCTTTCCCATTTCCTTTACCCTCTCCCTCTACACATCAAATTGTGTGACCTTGTAATTTCCTCCCTGCCCACCCACACCTCTCTGCTCCCATCCCTTCCCGCGTGAACCATCACACACATTTTTTAGTTATCATTCTATTTTTACAATAATGGCATTATGTAGTATTTGTCTTTATGAGACTCAGCATAATGTTCTCCAGTCTATCCCAAGTTATGTAGTATTTTTTTTAAATCGTTGCTCCTGAGTGCTGTGTTGTATTCCACCATGTGAATGTACCATAATTTCTCAATCTATTCGATTGTGGTTGGAAATTTGAGCTGTTTCCATCTTCTTATTACTTTGAATAATGCTGCTATGAATATTGGAGTGCAAATCTGTGTCTCGGTTTTAATTTCCTTAGTGTATATTCCTTGCAGTGGAATACCTTGGCCATATGGAATTTCTATGTGCAGCTTTTTGAGGAAACACCAAACTGCTTTCCAGAGTGATTGTACCATTTTACAATCTAACCAACAGCATATGAGAGTTCCTATCTCTCCATATCCTCCCCAACATTTATTGTTTACTATCTTGTTAAACTTTGCCACTGCTACTGGGGAAAGATGGTATCTCACTGTAGTTTTAATTTGCATCTGTTTTATTGTAGGTAATTTTGAGCATTTCTTCCTGTGTCTGTTGGCCATCTGAATGTCTTCCTCTGAGAAGTCTTTCGATGTCTTTCACCCCATCTCTAATTGGGTTAGCAGTTTTTTTCTTGTGGAGGCACTGTAGATTCTGTAAACTTTTATTATAAGACCCTTTTCTCAAAGGGTATTGCCGAAAGTTTTTTTCCAGTCAGTAGATTTTAGTTTCATCCTATTAGAAAAAGGTTTTGATGCATTACAGGGATTTAGTCTTTACAAGGTCCCATTCATCAATTTGTGGCTGTATTCATCAGCCTATTTATACCAGAGGCTAGGTCTTGTAAGTTTCCTCTCATTCTGTCTCTTATGATCTTTCTGGTTTTGAGCTTTACCCTTAGGTCTCTGATCCAACTTGAATTGATTTTTGTGTATGATGTGAGATGTGGATCCAACACCATTTGTTGAAGAGATTATCATTTCCGCATTTGATAGGTTTTGTTTCCTTGTCGAATATTAGTTGACCACAGATAGATGAGTCCATTTCTGGGTTCTCAATTCTGCTCCATTGATCTATGTGTCTGTCATTGTACTAATATTATGCAGCCTTGAATGCAGTCTATGCCAGGAACTTAGGTGAATGACTGTAAGGCCAACAGATTGGAAAAGGTCTATATTTGTTCCCATTCCCAAGAAGGGTGATCTAACTGAATGTAGAAATTATCAAACAATATCCTTGATATCACATGCAAGCAAAACACTGTTGAAGATCACTCAAAAATGGCTGGAACAGCACATAGATGGAGAATTGCCAGAAATTCAAGTGGGATTTAAAAGAGGCTGTGGCACCAGGGATATCATGCTGATTTCATATGCATCCTAGCTGAAAGTAAAAAATACCTGGAGAATGTCTATTTGTGCTTTATTGACTAAGCAAAGGCATTTGACTGTGTGGATCATGACAATTTGTGACTGACATTAAGAAGAATGGGAATCCCAGAGTGCTAGCTTTTTCTATCACAGAATCTTTACATGGATCAGGAGGCTGTTGTGCGAATGGAACAGGAGAACACTGCATGGTTTAAAATTGAGAAGGGAGTGTGTTAGGGTTGTATTCTTTCTCCATACCTGTTCAATCTATATGCTGAGCAAATTATTCAAGAAGCTGGATTCTGAAGAGGAATATGGAATTGGGATTGGAGGGAGGCTTATCAATAATCTGCATTATGAAGATGACACAAACCTTACCTGCTGAAAGTGAGGAAGACTTGAAGAATTTGTTGCAGAAGATCAAGAAATGCAGACTTCAATATGGATTGCATCTCAATATCAAGAAAACAAAGATCCTTACCACTGTACCAATAGGCAATGTCATGATGGAGAGAAGATCGGAACTGTCAACAGCTTCATCTTTCTTGGATCCATAATTCACACCCTACCCTTGGTACCAGCATTCAGGAAATAAGGAGATGCATTGCACTGGGGGAAATCTGCAGTTAAGGACCTTTCCAAATTATTGAGGAGTAGTGATGTCAATTTGAAGACTAAGGTGCATCTGACTCAGACCATAGTCTTTCCAATTACTAGCTATGCATCCAAGACTGCAATGAATAAGGACGACAGAAAAATAATTGATGCCTTTGAGCTGTGGTGTTGGAGAAGAGCACTGAACATCCCATGGATGGCCAAGAGAATGAACAGATATGTCTTGTAGAGGGTGCTCTTTGGAGGCAAGAATGATAAGGCTTCACCTCACATACTTTGGAAATGTTGCTAGGAGGTGCTATTCCTTGGAGAGGGGCATGATGTTGGGAAGGGTGGAGGGTTGACGAAGGAGAGGAAGACCCTTAACCAAGTGGATTGGAACAGTAACTGCTGCCTTGAATTCTTGTGTGTCAGGAAGTGTGAGGATGGTGCAGGACAGGACTGGGCTCAGATCTTTTGTTCATGGGTGGCTATGAGTTGTACTTGACTCGATGGCACCTAACAACAACATAGTAAATGGTATGGCTATCTGAGGTTTCCTTCTCTGCATTTTCTTCATTACTATAAAGGAATCTCACTGACTTTTCTATATTAATCTTGTATCCTGACACTCTACTAAATTGGTCCACTAGCCATGACAGTTTTTAGTTGAGTCCTTGGGGTTTTCTATGTACATTATTATACCATCTGCATATAGTGACAGTTTAACCATGTCATTGCTGATCTGGATGCCTCTTATTCTCTTCTCTTGTCATATTGCCCTAGCAAGTACTTCCAATACCACATTGAATAGAAGTGGTGACAGGGGGCATCCTTGTCTGGTCGCTGTTCATGAGGAAAATGCTTTTAGTCTTTTTTTCTCCATTGAGAATTATATTGGTGCTTGGTTTTGTGCACATTATTTTCACATTATTGAGGAAATTCCCTTCTGTTCCTATTTTACTGTGTGTTTTGATGAGATAGAGGTGTTGAATTTTCAAAGGTCTTTTCTGCATCAATTTCTAGGATCATATGGTTCTTGTTATTTGCTTTGTTAATATGGTGAATTACATTGACTGCTTTTTTATGTTAAACCATCCTTGCACACCTCTTATGAATGATTCCCACTTGGTCATGATGAATTGGGGGTTTTTTATGTGTTATTGGATTCTACTGGCCAAGATTTTAAGGATTTTTGCATCTATATTCATGAGATATATTGGTCTGTAATTTTCTTTTTTGGTGATCTCTTTGCCTAGTGTTGGTATTACTGTTTTGCTTGCTTCATAGAATTACTCTTAGGAGTGCGCCTTCTTTTTCTATTTTTTTTTTAATTGGTGACAGATTTACTCTGAATGTTTGATTGAATTCAGCCATGAAGCCATCTGATCCAGGACTTTTTTTGTGGAGAAGTCTTTTTCATTACCTATTTAATTTTTTCTTTGTGATGGATCTTTTCAAGCATTCTACATCTGTCCATGTCAACCTACACAGTGCATGAATTTCAAGGAATTTGTCCATTTTCTATAGGTTTTCAAATTTATCAGAGTACAACTTTTTATAATATTTCAATATTATAGATAATTTCAAGGAATTTGTCCATTTTCTATAGGTTTTCAAATTTATCAGAGTACAACTTTTTATAATATTTCAATATTATAGATTTAATTTCATCTAATTCTTTTGTGGCGTTATTTCTAATAATTTCTTAATGAAGTTATTTGGTTCTTCCTTTTTTTTGTTAAGTTTTCAATGGCTTGTCAATTTAATTGACCCTTTGGAAAAAAATAGCTCCTTGTCTTCTTGATGGTTTCAATTGTTTTTCTGTTTTCTACCTTATGATTTCAGCTCTTGTCTTTATAATTCCCTTTTTTTCCTAAAAGCTGTGGGCTTAGATTGTTGTCCTTTTTCTATATGATGGAGGTTTTTCATTAGATCATTGAATTTGCTTCTCTCTTCATTTTTTATGTGTTTGCCTATTGCTATGAACTGCCTTCTAAGTACTGCCTTAGCTGCATCCCACAAGTTTTGGCATGTTCTATTTTTATTTGTTTTGATGAACTTTTTTTATTTCACTCTTTATTCTTCTGTAACCTAATCATGTTCTATCAGGGTGTTAGTTACCTTCCATGCAGGTGGTTTTATAAGCTTTATCCTCTTGTTGTTAATTTCTAATATAGGCATTATCTTTCAATGTTTTTTTTAACTTGTTAAGGTTTGTTTTGTGTCCTAAACTATTATTAATTCTGGAGAATATACAAAGTGCAATTGAGAAGAAAGTGCATTGACATTTAATTGGGTGCAGTATCCTGAATACATCCACAAAGTTGATTTGGCTAATTATATAGTTTAGATCTTCTGCATCTTTATTTTCTTTTAATTGAACTATCTTTTGGTGAGAGTACCATCTTAAAAGTCTCCTAACACTATTGCTGCACTATTTCTTTAACAGTATTTCTGTATCTATTTCTTTCTTCAATTCTGTTAACCATTGTTTTATGTATTTTCTTCCACAGTTGTTCAATATCATAGATATAGTTCTTCTATCTCCCTGTCTCTGGCGTGTTCTCTTTTAAAGATTTCCATTGTTTCTTCCATAATTTGCACTTTCTTCTGTAACTGTTCAAATAACTCCATATCAACATATTTCTTCTGATTATCTGTGTCTGTGGTATTCACTGGGTCTGCAATATGCTCTGTTTTTTAGAAGGCTTATTTTGTTTTTTCATAATGTTTGATACTGTCTGCTGCTTTTGTGACATTATATGAAGGTTTTATTGGTAGATATTAGGTTGTTACAATTATGCAATGTCCCAGGGGAGGGTGATGTTCTGTCAGGAACTTATATATTGGTACTCCCCTCTCAAATACCTGGAAGTGGGACAAGTACTTGGATCAGAGAGGTAGGTATACTGCTATTTCCCTTGGCTTAAGAAATTCCAAGATTTATCCATAGAGTTTCAAGTCAGGAGGGTTCCAGAGCAGAAGTACCTAAATGAGAGAACACAGGGGTGTAGAGTACTCTGGAAAACAACAGTGGGTACACTGCCATTCCCCTTGGCTTAAGAAATTCCTGAAATTCTCTTTTTAACAATGAATGTAACACCATTTTCCCTCAGTTTTTCATTCTTAACGTATGAAGCAGAATGTAGCATCAAGACTGGAAGAAGATTCATTAACAACCTGTGTTATGGAGATGACACAACTTTGCTTTCTGGAAGTGAAGAAGATATTAAATGTTTGTTTGCTGCAAAAGATCAAGGATTATACCCTTCAGCATGAATTACATCTCAACATCAAGAAAATATCCTTGCTACAGCACCAACAGTCAACATTATGATAGACTGAGAAAGGATTGAAGTTGTCAATTATTTCTCTTGCTTGAATCAACAATCAACACACTTGGCACCAGGATTTGGGAAATCAGGAGACGTATTTCATTGGGTAAGTCTATTATTGGAGATCTCTCCTAAATGCTGAGGAGCAATGATGTCAGTTTGCAGACTAAAGTGCACCTGACTCAAGGCATGGTTTCTCAATCACCATCTATGCACAAGAGAGCTGGACAATGAATAAGGATGGCAGAGTATGAATTTATTCCTTTGGATTGTGGTGTTAGAGAAGATCCCATGAACTGCCAAAAGGATAAAAAGATATGTTTGGGGTAAAGTGCAGCCAGAGTGCTCCTTGGAGACAAAGATGGGGAAGCTTTGTCTTTCATTCATTGGACATGTAGCTAGGTGAGTCTATTCCTTGGGAAAAGACATCATGTTTAGAAAGATGAAAGGTCAGTGAAAGTGAATAACAGCCCCAAAGAGATAGATCGACATGGTAATTTTAGCAATGGGCTCTGGTGTATCAGAGATTATGAAGATTGCACAGAATAGGGCAGAGTTCAGGTCAGCTCTTCATAGAGTCTATGAGTTGTACTCAACTCAATAGCACCTAACAACAATAACAACCACAACCATTTTTGTGTCTAATTTTTGCATTCTAATCCCTAGGTTTTATTTATGCATCTTCATTCCACATGTGACCTTTTTCAGATGGCTGACATTGGTAGAAACCTTCAGTTTCTTCATCTTTGGTTTTAATGGTAGGTGTACAAAGTTAAAGAATATTCATATTAATGGATACTCATATAATGTATAGATATGGATTTTATCTTATTTCTAATTGAATTGCACCTCTGGATGAAAAAGAAGATGCTATTTCTTTTCAACATGTCATACCTGGCATTGTAGACCATAAAAATGTCACATTCAAAATTTCTAATATCACACCATTTCCACCATGATAGGAAGCTCTGGTGGCCTAGAAGCTGCACTGCAATCCCAAAGGCACACGGTTCAAATCCCAACAGTTGCTCTGAGGGAAAAGAGAAGGCAATCTTCTCCCACACAGTTACTCACTCTAAAAAAACCTACCATAGGGTCACCTATGGATCAATCCTGACTTGACAGTACATAACAACATCTAGAATATTAAACTTTATTCCTTTCTTTTCATTTTTTACAACTTCCAATTTTCCAATATTCATACTTCACACATTCCACATTCCAAATATTAATGGATATTTGCAGCTGTTTTTTTCTCATTTTGAGTTATGTCCCATTAATAATTGAAAATCTTCCATGGTCTGAATGCTTTATTGTACCCACATCATTAAGGTAAACACAAATTTTAGCTACTTCCATCCCAACAGCCTCTTCTTCCAGCTCTATATCAGCCCATGACCCACTACTATTCTGAAGTTTTCCAATAGAAGAGTGTTGAACATACTGTGGACTGCTAGAAGAACAAGCAGGTTTGTCCTGGAGAGGGTGAAACCAGGCTTCACCTTGGAGGCAAGGATTCTGAATCTTTGTTTGACACACTTTGGGCATGTTGCAAGGAGGGACCAGTCCTTGGAGAGAGAGGTCATGTTTTGGAGGGTGAAGGGACAGTGCAAGCAAGGAAGATCCTCGATGAGATGGAACGGTTCAGTGATTGGGGTAATGGGAATAGGTGTGTCAGAGACAGTGAGGTTGGCACAGGATAGACAGGGTTTAGGGCTATTGTACATAGGGTTGCTATGAGTCTCAAGCGACTCAACATCATGTAACAACAACAAAACATTATTTCTGAGGTGGATAGCCAAGGCTGCTTATTCATCTGTCTTCATTTATAAGCACCATTGAAATCTATAAGTTAGCCTCCTGGTATTTTAAATATAGGTGATATAGATCCCAGTTCAAGTCACAACAGTACTACAGACCAACAGATGAGTGACAGTGTTTTGTCATCTGAGAAATCAAATTAAAACCACTTGATAACACTACACACCCACCAGAATGGCTGTAACAAAAAATACTGCAACACCAAGCATTTACAAAGATATAAACAAGCTGGCACTTGCGTGCATTTCTGGTAAGAATGTAAAATGGAACCAGAAAAAAAAGCTTGTCAATATCTCAGAAAATTAAACATATATTTACCATATAATCCATAATTCATGCCTAGGTATTCAAATGTCCACAAGAATGAAACCGTTTGGTTGCCTCTTATAAAAAGGTAAACTTGGACTAGCATTTCTAAACTTGATCCCAGTTTGTCTCTTACGAATGTTATAGTTTTGGGCTTTACTCCCCAGTCTCTGATCCACCTTGAGTTAATTTGTGTGTATGATGTGAGATGTGGATCCTG
The DNA here is from genome assembly GCF_000299155.1 of Elephantulus edwardii. Taxonomy (NCBI): domain Eukaryota; kingdom Metazoa; phylum Chordata; class Mammalia; order Macroscelidea; family Macroscelididae; genus Elephantulus; species Elephantulus edwardii. The sequence goes on along the minus strand of NW_006399937.1, from coordinate 265,116 downwards.
TTTCAGTTTTCTGCAGGTAGCAGTCCAGTTTTGCCAGCACCATTTGTTGAAGAAGTTGTGATTTCCCCATTTGATAGCTTTGATTTTCTTGTCAAATATCAGTTGACCACAGATAGATGGATCCAATTCTGGGTTCTCGATTCTGTTCCATTGGTCTGTGTGACTGTCATTGTATCAGTACCATGCTGTTTTGGTGGCTACTGCTGTGTAGTAGGTTTTAAGGTCAGGGAGTGCTATGCCTCCAACCTTATTTTTGTTTCTTAGAAGTGTTTTGCTTATTTGGGGTCTCTTGTCTCTCCAAATAAATTTTATAATTTCCCTTTCAATCTCCATGAAAAATTAATTTGGTATCTGGATTGGGATTGCATGTGAATATAGATTGCTTTTGGTAGGATTGTCATTTTCACCATAAGAGGATAAAATTGGTGCATGGGACCTTCCAAAGATTAAAACCCTACGAACATCAAAAACTTTTTCCAACAGAGTGAAAAGAAAACCTACAGTCTGGGAACAAATATTTGGTAATACCATCTCAGACAAGAGTCTTATAACAAAGTTTACAGAATACTCCTAGGCCTCAACAAGAAAAAGACTGATAACACAATTACAAAATGGGCAATAGACATGGAAAGAATTTTCAAAGAGGAAGATATTTGAAAGGCAAACGGACACATGAAGAAATGCTCCAAATCACTGGCAATAAGAGAAATGCAAATCAAAACCACAGTGAGGTACCATCTCACTCCAGTAACAGTGGCAAAGTTTAATACAGCAGCAAGTAATAGATGTTAGAGAGGATGTGGCGAGAAAGGAGCTCTTATACACTCTTGGTGTAATCCCACTCTTGGTGGGATTGTAAAATGGTGCAATCATTCTGGAAGGCAGTTTGGCGCTTCCTCAAAAAGCTGAACATAGAAATTCCATATGACCCAGCAATCCCACTATTGGGAATATACCCTGCGAACATGAGAACTGAGACACAAACTGAGATATGTACACCAATGTTTGTAGCAGCATTATTCACCAGCACAAGAACATGGAAACAGCCCAAATGTTCATCCACAAACGAAGGAATTGAGAAATTATGGTGCATTCACACAATGGAATACTATGCAGCACACAGGAGCAATAACTTTGTAAATAATTTCCTAATTTGGGAGGGACTAGAGAGCATTATGCTGAATGAACTAACTCTGTCCCACAAGGATAAATATTGTATAAAACCATTACTGTAGAATTAGGATAAGGATCCAGGAGGGGTGGGAGAGACTGGAAGCAGAGGGATGTGGATGTGCAGGGGGAGGGAGAATTAATCATTGGGTTGTACAATTTGATGAGGGGCGTGAGGTAAATTGAAAGAATTTGTTCGAATTTGTATTCAAGTTTTGTAAATAAACTAGTAGAGAGAAAAAAGAATGAAATCATTTGCCCACACAAGTATTTTTTTATGTGAATAGTCATAGCAACATGATTCATAACATCCCAAACCAGGAAAAAACTCAAATATCTATAAGCTGGCAAATGGATACACAAAATATGGTTTATCCATAAGATTCTGTATTAATCAGAAAGAAGAAAGAACAAAATCTGTTCCATGGTATATAATAATGTAGATGAATCTAGGGGGAAAATTATTCTAAGTGAAAGAAGCCAGGCATGAACAACAATTGTATGAGTCCATTTATGTATTTCCAGAAGCGGCAAATCTATAAAGATAGAAAGGAGATCAGTGGTTGCCTGGGATTGGGGGTGGGAGTGGGTATTGACTGTAAGAGGACACCAGGGAGCCTTTTGGTATGATAGAAGTGTTCTAAAACTGGGCTGTAGTGACGGTTGCACAACTGTATAAATTTACTAAACTCATCAAACTGTACACTTTAAATGGGTCAATTTTATGGTATGTAAATTATACCTCAATAAAGCTGTTAAAAAATAAAAAGTGGCTCAAATCAGTTATTCCTCCCAACACTTACTGTATTATCTAAATGGCTTTGTTCTGGAATCCTGAAACTGAGCAGGGAGGGGCTGCAGGGTGAGGCAGGACTAGGTGAAATGAAAGGATCACATTGTCCAACAAAGTGCTTTATGACACCCAAAAGAAAGAACTGTAGGCTTTGGGGACTGCATCGTCATAATAAAGGAAAAATTAGAGCCATGGCTGAGCCAACGGTTCCTCCTCCTGCTGCAATGAGAGAGAGAGAAGAGAGAGGTGGGAGGGAGGAAGGAGAGAGGAGAGAGAGAGGAGAAAGAGAGATGAGAGAGAGATGTGAGAGAGAGGGGAAGAAGGGAGGGAGGGAGGAGAGAGGAGAAAGAGAGAGGGGAAGAAGGGAGGGAGGGAGGGAAGAGGAGAAAGAGAGAGAGAGAGAGAGTGTGTGTGTGTGTGTGTGTGTAGGAAAGCCTGCAGGTGTTCAACTTCCAACTTCCAAGTGCTCTCTCTCAATCTCCCCTCAGAGTGTCCATGAGAACACTAGTGTTTTCATGGTAAAGACAGCCCTGGGGAGAGAAGTAGTATTTCTCCTCATTCTCCCACTGTCAATGCACACCTGAGGAAGAGAGAAGGGGTCATTACCTAAGGGGGAGTAGAAAACTGGAGGGTGGGTGTGTGTGAGAGAGAGAAAGAGAATACAATAACACATACATCCTCATTGAAACAAGCTCATTTGTACCTGTGTGGGGAATAAATGGTGTGAAATATTAAGTTTCATTGTAATTATACTATGGTGGTTTTTTTAATCATAGGGAAAAGACAAGAAGGTAATATACTCAAATGCTATTCTTGGCTAGTTATTCATTTTTAAATTAAGAAATGAGTGTTAAGGGGGCGGGGGAATCTTTTACATGGCTTGGCCCATAACGAATTTAGCATCCAATAACCCTTGGAAAAGTAGAGGGTTGGTGATAGAGAGGAAGACACAGTGAGATGGGTTGACACAGTGATGACCACAATGGGCCTGAGGATGACAGAGGTCATGAAGAGGCCTCCGGAGAGGGTCGGTTCAGATCTGTCATTCATAGGGTGGCTATGAATTGTATTCAACCTGATGGCACCCAACCACAACGTTATACAACTAAAGACAGTGCGTACCCCAAGTGGTTGTGGAATGAGATTCATTTTAACACAAACATCATTTCAAAAGAAACAGTGAAAACAGTATGGAAAGTTCATTTGAAATTTTGAAATGTTATAAAAAAGCAACTATTAGGGAGGAAAATGTTTAACACTATAGGAATGGAAATCCAAAGTGTCTGAAAACTTATAATAAAATTCCAATTTTTAAAAAAAAGAAAAAGTTAACTAAACAAATATTAAAAGAAAAGCCTATTAGCAAACAAGAAAACAAATTAATAATATTTCCAGTGGGTTGCAAGAAAAGCTTTTATTCACCTCATTGGTTTGGTTTAAAAATCAACATTCTTTAACCCAATGAGGTGGGGGTGGAGGGGTTGTTGTCATTTTATTTGAAGATATCTTCATAAGATGAGGAAGACTGAGAAAAGTTAAGAAGTGTCTGTGCAGATGAAAAAGCTAAACACTGTTCCCCAAGGATCATTCTTTTGCTTATATTTCCAGAGTGGCTTGTTCCATAATCAGATTGGCCAAATATTTATTTCCATTATGCTATTCAGACATAACAAAGGGAATAATTAGTTTGCATGAAATTCCATTGAAGACAAACGTAGAAACTTTGTTTGACTACAGTTTATACATGCTTACAATATGGAAGATATTCTCAACCTCTTGTTGTTTCAAGAACTAAACGTTGTGATATTTAGTAAAGCTTTTCCCGCGCAGAGGCTACTCAGGAATTACAGGTCTCTTCCATTCTGTTCCTTATGTTGTCATCTACTGCCCATTGCGTTGCACACACACACACACACACACACACACACACACACGTGTACACATGCACACACATACGCTTTATAAGTTTTACTCTGAGAAGCTTTGCTGATACTTCTCATGAATTTTTTTTAAAGGAGCCATTTTCAAAACAAAAAAAAGAATCCTTTTCAAGGGGGGGAAAAAGGTTGACGTGCATATATGATTCAGCTTTGTAAAGGGCAGTTCTGCTCCCAGCAAGGAGCTGGTTACTGACAGTTGTTGTTACTGTTAGATGCCATCATGTAATAACCCATGAAAAGTAAACCCATCACTGTTGAGTCCATTTCCAATCCACACGAACCATACAGGAAGACCAGAACGGCCACATAGCGTTTCCAGTGTTGTGATCTTTATACAGGAAGCTTACTGCCACCATAGCTCTTGAGTTTGAAGTGTTGAATTTCTGTTAGCAACTGAGCTCTTACACAACATACCAGGAACCCCTGGAAGCAGCAAAGGGACATCTGATTTTCCCACCTCCATTGTTATGGCAGGAATCGAATTAGAAAATGGCAGGGTACCCTGAGATTTCCAGGTCACCCTGAACATGCCTGAGAATCTACTTCATGAAAGGCAGAGTCTGGGGAAGTGGGCTAGTAATATGGACAATGTGCATATTCAAGCCCCATCTCCCTCTGTTTCATTGCCGCTGAGTCAGACAGACTCACAGTTGCCCCTCCATTGGGTTTTGAGACTATAAATCACACAGGAGGAGAAGATTCCTCTCTTTCCATGGAGTCACTGGTAGATACAAACTGCTACAGAGTTGTGGCCTTTGGGTTAACAGAGACCAACTCCTTATGGGCTAGGCCATCAAAGCCCCTTAAGGAGATTAATTTATCCTGGCAACAGCTTCCCTCTGGGTCCAACTCACTCATGGGTGCCTTCTACTGTTTCAAGATAGAGAAGCCAAGTTGAGGGTGAGGAGAGTAAAAAAAGCTCTGGTGGTGTAGTCTATATCGAGTTACACTAACTCAAAGGCCAAGAGCCTCTGGGGGTTCAAATCCACCAACTATTCCTCAAAATAATGGTGAGAAGTCTCTTTCAGTTCCAATTTACAGCCTCAGAAATCCGAATGAGAGGAGTTGTGAATCTTAATTCTAGGGTAGTGGATTTGCCTTTTTGTCTAATGCAAAACAAAGTGAAAGTTAAATAAAATTTGTCCCCAGAATTAAAAAAAAAGAAAAAAACAAACACAAACACAACTTCAAAACAAGAGTTCCATTGACACTCATCAGGACAGACTTCTTTTTCAAATATCAGTACCTGAGAAAAGCCACTCAAAGCAGGACTCTGGAATAGGAAGGAGAACCTCATTATTGAGGGAAAACACTCAGCTACTCCAACAAACTCAAAATAGCAGTGCTTTAAACATCTCATATATAAAAAGCAAAGTGAGAATAATTATAAAAATCAAAGTGAGAGCAATTAAGAGAATAGGATCATTCCCACAGTAACAGGCACCAGGCTCCTTCTAACAGGATCAAAGTTCCACCTTAAGAATCTACTCCAAGGTGCCAAGTCAAAGGTAGGTGGCTCAAATCCACCAGCTGTCCTGAGAGAGAAAGATTGGCAATCTCTGCCTATGTAATTAGCAGCCTCTGAAAACCCACTGAAGGATCACCTATGAATCTGTTCTGACTCAATGGTAACAACAACAACAACATGAAAAATGGACAAGATACCACTCCTAGGGAGCTCTTGTGGCCTAGTGGCAAGAAGCTGCACTGCAATCCCAGAGATATGCAGTTCGAATCCACCAGATGCTCTGCTGGAGAAGAAGGGACAATCTCCTCCTGTACCAGTCAGATCCGATTTGACGGTACACACACAAAAAATAATAAATAATTAAAAAATCTAAAAATGTAAATTTTAAAAAAAAAAGATACCACTCTTCTCTTTCACAACTAGAGGCATGACTACAAAGTCCTACACACCTTACTTCTAATCTGTGGGGAATTTTGATACTAGCCCGGAGGCCACACCTCTCCACCAGCAGCTCTGTGAGAAAAAGATAAGCAATCTTCTCCCAGGTGATTTACAGCCTTGAAATCCTGATGAAATCTCACCTATGAGTGGGTTCTGACTGGAGGACAATGAGTAGTGTTTTCACCTTCCAATGGTCAGAATTTAGTCAGATGGGAGAAAATTACATATCTCACTGCAAGAGAAGCTGGGCAGTGTAGTCTTTGTTCTGTATGGCTTCAATTTGTTCTTGTTGTGCACCACTGAGTCAGAATAAACTCATAGCTGACCTGCTCTTGGGTTTTCAGAGACTAAATCACATGGGAGGAGACTGCCCATCTTCCTGCCTCAGAACGACTGGTGGATTCAGATCACCTTCCTTTGGCTTGGCAGTGCTACTCATCACCACGAGGCCACCAGAGCTCCCTTATGCTTAGTATAGCTGGGGAAATGAGAAAACGTGTAAAAGTTTTGATGGGAAAATTGTAGAGTGACTTCTGGAGAACAAGCCTACCACTGGATACCAAGAAATAACATCAACAAACACTCATTCTCATATTAGAATTCACATCCTCTTTCCAGTCTGCCTAGAAAAGATGACAACTCTTGATCTTTTAGACAAACCACACTTTCCTTTTGTCTTCCAGATTCATCTGTTTTATTCTCATTAATCTTACTCCTTGGGATGCCTGTCCACTTAGCCAAGGTCTACCCTACTTCAAGACTTGGCTACCAAAACTCTTTTTTTGTCTATCCCAGTCCTTAGTGTCTGATGGCGGCCACTTTGGGGAACAGGTCCAATCATCACATTTATGGATCCTAAGTATATTGCCATCATGGGCTCATCTCTCTGTTAAAAATTTTTTAAATTATTAAAATGGTCATATTAAAATTATATTTTTACATTGACATACAAATGGATATGTCATATTATAGTATTAACAGTGCATATTAAAAAGTTACCTTCCACGTAAATTATTCTTTTCTTATCATTTTAAATAAATTTAACATTTCCATGATTTTTTAAATTGTCATGGGCACCAGGTTCTGTTATATTATACCTGGTAGATCAGTTGATATAAATGGAGAAGACATTGAAAAATCCTTAGAGAAAGAACACCAGTGACCAGATCTTGTGGGAAGTGTTACCCACCTCTCCACACCCACTAACAGATTTTTACATATTATGTTCTCACCACCACAGAAACATGCAAGGAGGCTCCATACCACTCCCTGTTTTTAGGTCAGGAAAGATAACCTGCTTACCACACCTGAGACGCAAACATTACCCAGCCTGATTGAGATCCCACTACTGTTGTCAAACACAGTACAACTCAACAGTAGAAAGGCTTTCCCAAACAATACAATGAAAGCAAAGTCTTTATTTAGAAAGACTGCCCACTCTTTAGCACTGTGAACTATTCAACCCAGCATCACAAATCTGACTAATACCAAATCACAGTTCCTTCCAAATTAGTCTTCCTTACATGGGGCGTTTGTGATTTAGAGCCAGAATTCTTGCCTGTCATGAAGGAGATCTGGTGAAATCACAACGCCCTAGTCCCTCTGTGCATGAGTCAGGGGCATAGAAGATAACAGGACTTTTTCTATCCCCTGTAGATTTCAAACCTATTCTCTCTTGGTGTACTTAGTTTCCACTCATGAATTGCTTTGATAGACATATTTTCTAGGGTGACCAATTCATCCAGCTCTGTCCAGAACTTTCCATTTTAGTCCTGAAAACCTCATCTTAAAACCCCCTCAATCCCAAGCAGGCAGAGATGTTTAATCACCCTGTCATGATATGAGTGTAAGATTCTCTATTCGGCTATATTTTGTGTGGTTGGTTCAAGATGAAGAAAACATTAAGGGGAAAAAAATTTAAGTAGCAATTATAGCTCTTGAAAGTTCAAATACATGAAAGTCCAATGATACAACTCCACAAAATATGCTTGGGCACTGAATGTGATGAAATGAGGTCTCCCTGGCTCTTACACACACTTCAGTATGAATAGGAATGCTTGTGAGTCAGCACCCTCTTTTCTGGGCTCCTTGGAGCAGTCTCTTCCATAAATATTTTAAATGAATTGCCAATGGAGAAAAGGGATTTTAGGCATTGGTTCTCAAACCACAGGACACTTAAGAATAACCTGAGGAATTTGTTAAAAATAAGCATTTCTGGGCCTTCTCCCCTGAGAGTTCTACTTGAGAGTGGCCCAAAAAACACTCTTTTTAGTAAGTATCTCAGATAATCCTGATACATTAGTTTCTGAAGACCAAACTTTTCAAAACTCTAGATGACAGGGTGTTACAGTTTCTAGTGATGCTAGTATTCTGGTAACAGAAATACCAGAAGTAAGTGGATTTAATAAACAGAAAGTTATATTCTCACCATGCAAGAGGCCAGAAGTCCAAAATGTAGACACTCATTCTGTTATTGTGCCCCATAGAGTAGGAATCAACCTATAGTTGACCCTCTGGTGGATTTTCAGAGACAGTTACTCACATGGGAGGAGACTGCCCATCCTTCTTCCCCAGAGCAGATGGTGACCTCGAACCATGTGCCTTTGGGATTGCAGTGGAGCTTCTTGCCACTAGGCCACCAGAGCTCTCACTTGCTCTATTGTTGTTATCAACTGCCTTCAAGTCGAGCACGACTCATAGCAACCCTATCAACAAAAGGACTGAAACCCCTCTACAATTACTGACATTTATCAAAGTTCATAGTGTTTCCGGAAGCATGTTACTTAGGAAGTGAATGCGACTCCTGCTTCCAAACCTGTCATAGTATGTTATTGTTGTTACGTGCCATTGAGTCACCTGAGATGTATAACAACACTTGTACAGCAGCTCTCAACCTTTCCATGTCCTGAGCCAGTCTCACTAATTCTGACACACACACACACCCATTGTCCCAGCTACTATATCAATCCTTCTCGTCTGAGGTCTTCCTTTCCTGTACTATCTGTCCACCCTTCCAATCATGATGTCCTTCTCTAAAAACAGGTCTCTCCTGGCCACATGCCAAAAGTAAGTGAGGTGGAGCTTCAAAATCCTAGCCTCAAAGGAGAGACTTGGTTTCACCCTCTCTAAGACAAACCTATTTGTTTTCTTGTCAGTCCATGGTATGTTCAAGACTCTTCTCCAGCACCACAACTCAAAGGTATTCTTCTTCTGTCATCCTTAGTCATTGTCCAGCTCTCTGAAGCATAGCAAGTAATTGAGAAGACCATGGCCTGGATTAGGTGCACCTTTGTATCTAGACTGACATCGTTGCTCTTCAGCACTCTGGAGAGGTCCATGACAGCAGATTTTCCCATTTCAATTCATCGTTTGATTTCCTGACTTCTAGGGTTAAGAGTGTTGATTGTGGATCCAAGCAAGCTGTAATTGTAAACAACCTCAATCTCTTCTCCATCTAATATGGTGCTGCCAATTGGCCCAGTGGTTGAGAATCTTTGTCTCCTTGATGTTGAGCTTCAGTCTACATTCCTTGACCTTTTGCAGCAAGTGCTTCAGGTCTTCTTCAGTTTTAGCAGACAAGGTTGTGCCATCTGTATATCATAGGCTGTTGATGAGTCTTCCTCTAATCTGATGCCACACTCCTCCTCATAAAGCCCTGCTTCCTGAATGATCTGTTCTGCATACAGATTGAAAAGGTACAGGAACAAAATGGATCCCTGACACACTCCTTTCCTGATTTTGAATCATGCAGTGTTTCCTTGCTCTGTTCTAAGGACTGCTTATTGGTCCAAGTATAGCTTTCATATAAGCATGATCAAGTGTTCTGAGATTCTAATTTTCTTCAAGATTAGCCACAATTTATTGTGATACACACAGTCAAATGCCTTTGCGTAGTCAAGTATAGATAGGTTCTATATAAGCACATTCTAGTGTTCTGGGATTCCCATTTTCCTCAAGGTAAGCCACAATTTGTTGTGATCACACAAATGCATTTGCATAGTCGATGAAACACAGATAGACATTCTTCTGGTACTCTCTGCTTTCTGTCAAGACCCATCTGAAATTGGCAATAATGTCCTAGTGCCACGACCTCTTGTAAACCCAGACTATTTCTGATAGTTTTGTATTTCTGATAGTTATTTATTAATGCACTGTTCAAGTCTTTTCTGGATAATTCTCATCAGGATTTTGCTGGTGTGTAATATTAGTAATATTGTTTGATAATTTCCACACTCTGATGGGTCACCTTTTTTTTTTGGAATGGGAATAAGTGTGGATCTCTTCCAAACAGTTGGCCAAATAGTTATCCTCGAGATTTCTTGCCAACAAGTTGGTGAGCACATGCAGGTCTGGTGGCATAATCCTAAAGTTAGTTACACTACTAACCACACTTCTGCAGAGATTCAAATCCACCAATAATTCCAGGGAGAAAGACAGTCTTTTCTCACAATTTCAATGCATCTCCATCAAGCTGTAACCTCGGACCCTCTAGGAAATCACATGGTAGGAGATCTTTCTCCCTTAGAGATGCGAGTGGATTTGAACTATGAGAACTAACCTGTGAGTTAGTACTGCAACTCCCTAGGGCCCACATCATCAGGGCTTCCTAATTGTGATTTATAGCCTTCAAAATCCAGTGAAGGGCAACTATGAGTCAGAACTGGTTGGTCAGCAGTGAGGTTTTTTTAAATGTAGGAGAAGTCTCTTTCTCTGGGGCTCAAGGTCGAAAATCGTGTCTCATTTTCTCCTTCTCTCAGTCCCTTAGTGATCTACAAGTGCCATCTATCTTTTCCCCATTTGCTTACTTATCTATATCTAATCTGCTTTTTATAACACAAAAGTGATTAGGTTTTAAACACACCCTGTGAACAAACTGGATATACCATCATTTCCATAATAAAGAAAACCTTATTCACAATAGGATTACACTTACAATTGTAAGGGTTAGATTTCTAAAACATATTTGAAGAAAACATGATTCAACATAACAGTGGGGAAGCCATGCACATTGCCTTCTCTCTTATAATATGTAAGGTAGGACTAGAGCTAACAGTAAAAGAAGAGGCTACCGAATACAGAATGAAAAGAGGAGCACTTAATGTGCAGACAATAATATTGTGTTGTTGTTCATAAGTGCCATTGTGTTAACTACAACTCACAGCAACTCCATGAACCCTGTTCTACCCTGTGCCATCCTTATCATCTCATATATTTGAGCCCATTAATACAGTCGCTGTGTCAATCCATCTTGTTGAGAGGTGTCTTCTCTTTTTCTGAACCCCCCCATCTTTCTCACCATGTCTTTTTCCTAAAAACAGGCACAAAGTATAGGAGACAAAGTTTCACCATTCTTACCTCTCAAGGAGAACCCTCATTGCACTCTCTCTGAGACAAACTTGTTTGTTCTTTGGCAGTCCACAGGATAGGCAGTACTCTTCCTTAATACCACAGTTCAAAGGCATCCTCCTGTCATCCTTATTAATTGGCCAACATTCAGATGCATAGCAAGTACTTGAAAAGACCATGGCTTGGATCAGGTGCACTTCATCAAAAATAAGAAATAATCTACTAGTCTTCCAAAATTCTGTCCTGTGATATCCAGCATAGTTTCTATCACCAAGGCCACATTTCACAAGAAGTAATGGTTTTTGTTTGATTCCAACTTGCACATTCCAAGCATGAGTAATTATCAATACATCTTGACTGCATGTGTAATCCATTTCAGAGTGCAGAAGTTGGGAAAATCTTCAATTTCTTCATCTTCAGCATTAGTGTATAGAGAGTAGATTTTAGTAATAGTTATAGTAATAGGTCTTCCTTTCATGTATTATCACTGAACTTCGTACTTCAGGATGTTGTTGTTTTTATGTGCCATCAAGTTGCCTGCGACGCATAGCAACCATAAGTACAACAGCCCTAACCCTGCCCTATCCTGTGCCAATCTCACTGTCTCAAACACACCTACTCCATTACCCCAGAGACAGAATCAATCTATCTCATCAAGGGTCTTCCTCTCCTGCGCTGTCCCTCCACACTCCCAAGCATGATGTCCCTCTCCAAGGACTGGTCCCTCCTTGCAACGTGTCCAAAGTCTGTCAGATGAAGCTTCAAGATAGATCTTGAAAAATCCTTTTTGGCAATGAATTAGAACCATTTCTCTTCAACTCATCATTCCTAGCATAATAGATCTTATGATTTTTCTGATTCAAAATAGCCAATATATGCCCAGTCCATTTCAACTCACTAATGTGTGGGGTATTGATTTTTATGCATCCCATTTCATTAGTCATTCCATTTCATTTCTGAAAACTTGCAATTTTTCTAGATTCACATTTCAAACATTTCATGTTCTGATTATTAATGGATGTTTGCTGAAGTTTCTTTCCATCCTGAGTCATGCCACGACATTTTGAAGATCCAAAAACATCAAGGTAGATGTTATAAGGAGGCAGCTCTGACCCAGTCATATTTTGAGTGTTTTCCAACTCAAAGTGCTCATCTTCTGGCACTCTATCCATTTTTCACCACTACTCATGAGGTTTTCACTGGCCAATTTTTTTATATTTCAAATCTTTTTGTCTAATCTATCTTAGTCAGGAAGGTCCATGGGTGACCTAGCCGTTATTTGGACTCTATGGTATGTAAATACCATTGGCACAGTTTCCAGCATCATAACAATATGCATGTCACCTATCTGTGATAGACTGATAAACAAGTGGAGGATAACTCAGATGACAGCCACTAGAGTGGCCAGTATATAACAGGCACCCAACAGTATGTAACAGGCACCCAACAAAGACTTATTGCTATCACACACACACACACACACACATCACTTGGGAGCTCTGATGGACTAGCAGTAAGAAGCTGTGCTGCAATCCCAAAGGCACATAGTTGGAATCAACCAGCTGCTCCCTGGGAAAAGGATGGACAATCTCCTCCGGTGTAATTTACTGCCTCATAACAACAACAATAAATCAGTAGTCTCGCTTTGACCATGTTAAGTCTGAGGTGGCAATTGTTGTTGTTGTTAGGTGCCATCAAGGCAAGTATGACCCACAGCAACTCTATGAACAACAGATCTGAACCCTATCCTATCCTGTAGCGTCCTCATACTTCCTAGAGGCCATTGCTGAAGTCACTGCATCAATCCATCTGGTTGAGGGTCTTCCTCATTTCATTGACCCTCCAACTTTCCAAACATGATGTTCCTTTCCAAGGAGTAGCCTCTCCGAGCCCAAAGTATTCTTTTTGCCTCCAAAGAGCGCCCTGGATGCCCTTTATCTAAGACATATTTGTTTGTTCTTTCAACAGTCCATGAGATAGCCAGTACTCTTCTCAAACACCATAGCTCAAAGGCATCAATTCTTCTTCTGTCTTCCTTATTCATTGTTGACTCTCATATACATATATGAGACATACATATAGCAAGTAATTAGAAAGATCATGGTTTGAATCAAGCCTTAATCTGATTATCACACACAAGCAAAATACTGCTGAAGATCATGCAAAAACAGCTAGAACAGTGCATAGATAGAAAACTGCCAGAAGATCAAGCAGGACATAGAAGAGGCCATGGCACCAGGGATATCATTGCTGATATTTGATAGACCCTGACTACAAGTAAAGGATACTAGAAGTAAGCTACAAGATGGCAATAAGATAGCCAAATAGAGCTGTCAGACAGGCAGTTGGATATAGGAACCATGTGGAGTTAGGTCAGGAGTCAGATTAGGTCTAGAGATACAGATTTAGGAAGTTAACGTCAACCAACCTCCAGAGTATCAGTAAAACACGAGACACAGGGGCTGTGGCTTTGAAGTCACAGGAATGCTATAGATCCCAGGGCTTTATTAAGCATGAGCTGGGCTGCGTAGAGGAAAGCAAGACCCTCGAGAAATTGGCCTATCCATAAACAGAAATTAAAACACCTTTGCTCATGAACTCAGAGAACAGCTCAAAGGCATTGGAGGACCTTTTTTTTTTTCATTTTAAAGTTGTTATTGTTATTGTTGCTGTTATTCATTACCGTTCAGTCTCTTCCAACTCATGGTGAGCCTAAGAACACACAGGGTTTTCAAGCCTGATTATCATGCCTGTCTTCCATAAAAACTCTGATTCAAGTTATCATCAGTGCAAAAACCCTTAAGCACCAGGAACAGGCAGGGAAGTGCTCCATAGGCAAGCTCCACAGCCCAAGACATAAACAACAGAAATAAAATAAAAATTTTAAACATGAAAAAGTATCCCACAGTCAAATCCCCATGGGAAGAAGCACTCAGACTGAAATCACAAAATATATGAGCAAGCCCCAAACTATGTTAGGCAATCAAAAATCCTAAGCCTCAACTCCCACAACAAAAAGGAAGAAATCCCATCTTTGGAGCTAGTGATAATAGAACACTCTGAAAGAGACTTTGAAACCAGAGCAATAAGAAAAAGAAAATCAGATAAAGGTTTTGAGAAAAAGCAAGACATGTTGAAACTGACGTTTTAGAATAATTAGAACAAAAACAGGCAGAGTTAAATGGAAAGAAGTGGTGGGGGTAACAAGATAAGTTAAGAAGCTTCACAGACGGTAATGAAGGGCATGGTTTAATAGTGATTGGTTTTATAAAACATAATGAATGAGAATGATTATATGAAGCACAATGTGAATGAAAGATCGTGTGAAACACAGTATATACAGACTTTGAATGCAAATCAATGTAAATTTTTTAAAAAAGAAGCTTCACAACACATGCAAGTAATATTCTCTCCCTCCTGTAAAATTACATAAAACTTAAACTTAACTGGCACATCTCTTGTGACTTCATGACCTCATCACTTTATTGCTCATTGTATAGCTATGTTCCGATATTTAAGCCATGAAAAGAAGCCTAGTGAACAGAAAGTTCCTTGTAGGCACTGTATATATTTAGATACAGATACAGAGTTGTTGTTGTTGTTGTTGTAGGTGTCCTCGAGTCAGCTACGACTCACAATGACCCTCTGAACTTTGCTCTACCCCACACCATTCTCACAATCTTTGCTATGTCCGAGCACATTGTTATAGTCACTTTATCAATCTATCTTGTTGGAGTCTTCCTCTCTTTCTCTGACCCTCCATCTTTCCAAAGGTGATATCCTTTTCCAAGGACTGTCCCTTCCTGACAACATGTCCAAAGTATGTAAGATGCAGTTTCGCCATCCTTGCTTGCCTCTAAGGAGCATCTTAGCTGCACTTCCTCCAAGATAGATTTGTTATTGCTTTTGACAGTCTATATAGGATATTCAATCCTCTTCTCCAACTTCACAACTCAAAGGGATCAATTCTTCTTCTGTCATCCTTAGTCATTGTCCAGCTTTCATATGTACAATGCCTGACCCAAAGATACAGGTATAGATACAGATATAGATATCTGTGAGAGATATACAAAAGTTTCTTAAGAAATGTATAAGGAAATGACCAAGAGCTTGGTAGAAAACTAATTTGTACTGGGGCACAAAACCAATTTAATGGCACATCATTAGTTCATTTCCCAAGGACTTGATAAGTTCCCTAAACTGTTTCTCTTTTTCTCAGTTTCACTGTCCAGCATCTGTCAATGCATTTAAAATGCAGCTGAATTTAGTGATAGCATCAAGCCCTGTAGCACTGATGAAAATCTTTCTTTGTGTGTGGATTTCTCTGATGCACATTGCTATGTAATCTACCTTCCTCTTCAAATTGATTGCCAATCCATAGATATTTGACTATACATTATAGAAAGCTTTGCCTTAAATCTCACTATCTCTACTTCTAATTAATTAGAGCCTTTCCCTTTCTCTGTCTGAGGAGAAAGCCCTACTTTAATGACCAAGACAGGGGAAAATTACTAATTAAATAATATTCATAGGGGAGCAAACAAGCCAAGCCAAATAGCAGAATAATAAAGATTTCAGGAGACATTCAGAGCTCTGTGTATCTCCAAATCTTTCCTAGATGATGATGGTGGTGATGAAGATGAGGATGATGGTGATGACAACGACGACGACTGGAGGGGAACGTATTTTTTATTGAGAATCTAATATTGACAGGCTACGTACTTATGCTGGTATTTATGCTACGTATCTTTAGCACAAGTGGATATATAAACTTCCTAAGAAACAAATAAGTATGGAACTAATAAGCCCATTATAAAGATTAAAAAGATTAAACAAGTCGTCAATTGAAATATCTAGTAAGAGTCAAAGTCAGGATTTAAACCTAGGTCAGTCTGTATCCATTCCATGTTCTTTCAACATCTCTACACTGCTTCCACCGTAAATCCCCAAGCATAACCTAAAAGTCAATATCATCCAGCCATTTTGGATAACTGACTCAAACACTTCAGATCATGTGTATGAGTTTTGGAACTTGAATTGCTTCCCAGCAGACTAGAATTATACACAGACACCAGTTTCCCGAGTTTTTATTTTCATCTCATGCTTCAAGAGAAAAACTAAACAAATCTGGCCTTATCAAACTGCTTCCATGTCACGCCACTGGGAATTCACTAATCCAGTCTAGCTACTGAATTTTTGTGTCTCCAGTGTGAGGCCAATTACTCATCCAACAAATAAATATTCAAAGTAACTGCAAATAAAGACCTCTTATATTGTTAACACTTTTTGATAAAGCAGAATAAGGTCATCATAGAGAAATAACATTCATTGTCCATTCCAAGCGTCACATCATTGGAATGATCCATTGTCAGCATGGTCTAAACACATTGTCCTGGTTTGTTTTCAAGGCTTAGAATAAATACAGAATTAATTCTTTGAAATGCTTTCAGGAAAGTAAAGATGAGTTAAAGCAATCACTTTCACAAACAGCGTGGCCATAAATAAGTTGAGGAAGCAGACAGTAGATCATTCCCACTATGGTCTACAAAACACTTAAAATGAATGAATTATAGCTACTTGTAACATAATATTGCATTCAAAAAGCAAACCCTATAAATACATCTACAATATGTGCTGATTCTAAAAGATGTTAGTAAATTTCTAACATTGCACCCTTACAAATATGCAGAGTAATTGAGCTCTACTTGAATGCTGGCCAGTCCTGAATACCACACAACAAAATGTCCATTAACAGTAGAATGAATAAACTTTCAGTGTGATGGCTGACTGGATAGACCAGGAAAACACTCTCTCCAGTAGGACACCAAAACAGAAAGAAAAGAAGCTACGGATAACAATTGTGGCATCTTGAAATCTGGGGAAAACCATTGAGAGGAAAATCAGACACAGACTGTGGGAGGAAGTTGGGGGTAAGCATGCACTGAACAGACAGACGACACAGATAACTATGAAGGAACCCAGTACAATGCATCTGATTTGAGAACTCCTGCAAGAGGCTCTCAGCGACCCTGCAATGACCCCAAGCCCCAGCAATGAGTCACCAGTTTCTGGTTTACATCAAGGAAACAATAAGAGCAACTTCCTTACCTCCTATTCACCTCTGACAATCAGCATAGGGAACTTTCATCTGAACAGATAGGATTCTTCCTGGCCTCAAGTCAGCATCTCTGGCAAAGAGTTGTTGTTGTTGTTGGGTGCCATCGAGTTTGAACTGATCAATAGCTGACCCTCCAGTGGGTCTTCAGACGAAGTTAATCACATGGGAGGAGATTACCCATTCTTCTGTGGAATAGCTGATGGATTTGAAGCACATGCCCTTGGTACTGCAGCACAACTTCTCACCACTAGGCCACCAGAGCTCCTTTACAGATTTTATACCATTTAAAATCTAGCACTGGAAGGACCCACACAGAAAAAGGGTTTCCTCATTCCCAGTGAGCACTGATGGGCTTTACTTAAAGACACCATTTCCCCAACCCCCAGGTCATGTCCACTGTTGATCTTGTCACCTACAGTGCCTGGCAACCTCATGTCATGCCTGCCCACTCTGAGCCACAGTTCACCAGGGCCCTGGCCCCACCCAACACTAGTTCTCCATCACCCCACCATCTCCATGACTCACATCATTCTAGTGCCCTTGTCCTACACTCATTCATTCTCCATAGTTCAGTGGCAGACTTGAGCTGGTCAAAAAGAGTGCAGATGCAGTGGTTCTGAAACTCCAGCAAACACATCACTTTGCTGGGTGGCACGTGTGAAAATACCACTTCACCAGCACCCAGACCACATCCATAACTAAACTCATCATGCACCATGCCTGACATTAGTCTAGCAGCCTAGTGCCATGCCTGCTCATGGTCATACAGACCCAGATTCCTGAGCCACAGTTTGCTACAACACCATACCATACCTGATACCAGACTAGTGACCTTGTACCACAATCATCTGTGACCTCTTAGCCCAGCATCACTTTTGAGCTAGCCTACCACTCATAGGTGCAGTAATTCAGAAATTCACGTATTCACAAAGATTTGTGGATTCACAGAAGTTCAGTGATTCAGATATTCAGTAGTGCATCTGGTCTACTACACATCGGTACAGTGGTGAAAAGACCCCAGTAAACATTGACTCCATTAGGTGACACTGGAGTAAAGCAAGGGATTGTCTGTTCCAAATATGGGCCTATTCCCACACCACACATTCTGTAGGCCCCAGAATATGCTGGATTTGTTAGTACATGTATTTCAACAGAGCAAGGATCAGCATTTGCTCTACTTGACCAGCATTAGATAGCAACCATTACCAACCATCCTCCACAAACAACACAATACTCAAACAATGAACAATAATTACATGAACACTTCATCTGCTATCACAAAACACCAGAAGACAGGAGGTAAAATACCACAAATTCAACAGCACCAAAATGTTGTAGAAGCAACAGGCAACTTCAAACCCTGCAAAAAGCCTAAATGAGATCTAAAAAAAAAGATCAAAACGCAGAACCAGTAAATTTTTCCAAATAAGAAAGGCTATTGGAACTTTCTGATAGGGAATTCAAAAGATGATATCCTACTATCTTCAAAGGATGGAAGGGAAAGTATGAAAAATTAGATGAAACTACCAACAATAATTTGGAAGACTTTTAAAAGTCAATGCAAGACAGAATAGATAAAACCAATGGAATATCAGATGCCCTGGGAAATCAGAAAATTGAAATTTGGAATGTTGCTGCTGTTTCTGTTGTTGTTGTGTATTGTCACATCAGAACTGACCCATAGCTGACCCTTCGGCAGGTTTTCAGAGGCAATAAATTGCATGAGTGGAGATTGTTCAATTTTATCCCACAGAGCAGCTTGTGGATTTGAACCACATACCTCTACATTGGCAGCACAAGGCCAAATTTCAGAAATTATTAGCAAGCAGGAAGGACAAAAGAGGAAAATTGAGTGCAACAATGAATGAATGAAAACCCAAAATCTCTGTAAATGTTCATTAAAACTAATAAAATTTAATAATAGTTAAAAAAACAAAGAGCAACAATGAATGAATGGAAGTCCAAAATCTCTGTAGATGTTCATTGAAATTAATAATATAAAAAATTTTTTTAAAAAGTTGAATTAGAACTTTAGAAACATCTGATAAAAGAATACACCTAAATAAATTTAGTAAATCAATAAAGAGATTCTTTTTTCCCTCCTAAAATGACTGAGAGGAGGGAGGAAGAAAAAATGGCATGAGAAATTAAAAACTCAAATATACACACACTGAAAAAAATATGCACAATCAGGATGACAGAGTATTGAGGAAAACAATTATTGATATTTTAATGAAAGTTTATAGAGAACTTGGATTTCCACTCACTCATTATTGCACATTCTCTTCCCTGTCCCCTTCGTTTGCTTTTCTCTTTGATTAAAAGGGGGGCAAAACAACTATGAGATAATCATCTCACCCCGTAAGAATAGTAAAATTTAACAGAACAGCAAACATCAAATGCTGGCGAGGTTGTGGAGAAACTGGAACCCTTATTCACTGTTGGTGGGAGTGTGAAAGGGTGCAACCACTATGGAAGGCTGTATGGAGCTTTCTCAAAAAGTTGAAAATAGAAATACCATTTGACCTAGCAATTCCACTACTGGGAATATATCCTAAAGAAACAAGAACTGCCACCCAAGCAGATATATGTACACCCATGTTTATTGTGGCTTTGTTCGCAACAGCAAAGGGCTGGGAA
>NW_006399937.1:188057-245100 GCF_000299155.1 Elephantulus edwardii | reverse complement strand
TAATAAAAATTGTCACAGTAAGAAAAAAAAGAGGAAAATTGAAGAAATTAAACATAGGGTTCATGAAACCGAAGACAAAGCCCTCAACACTAATCTGTTAGCATAAGAATTACAAAAAGAAAGGGGAAAAAATCATAACAAAGGGAGGAAAATTTTAAAAGTATGAGGATTTTGTAGGATAACATCAAGAGACATAACATACATGCAATCAGAATTACAAAACAAGAAAGTATCCCCTAACCAAAGCACTGAGAAAATAATTGAAGATTTATTGGAAGAAAACTGCCCAATAATTATGAAAAATGAGAAAACTGATGAACCTCATACAGATAGAAAAAGAGAAACACCAAGACATATAATTAAACTCTCCAAAACCAAAGACAAAGAAGGAATACTTAAAACAGTTCTCAAAAAAACCGACGGGGGGAGGGGAGGGCAGGGAGAAAAGTGCAACAATGAATGAATGGAAATCCAAAGTCTCTGTAAATTTTCATTAAAATTAATTTTAAAAAAGAGGAAATAATTGTATAAAACAAAATATACATGAATGAAATAATAAGTATGAATGATGTACAAAACACAATGTGTGTTTAAAAAAAACCTACAAGGGAGAACCAATAAGATGATGCTCCAATTTTACAAGAGAAATCATGCAAGAAAGAAGAAAACAGAATAGCACATACAAAACTTTGAAAGACAACAACTTCCAACCAAGAATCCTTTAACCAACAAAATCATCCATCAAATCTGATGGTGAAATTGGGACATTCTCAAAAAAGCAGAAATGAAGGGACCAAATTTAAAGTAAATACTGCAGGGAGTTTTCAACACAGAGATATCACAGAAAAGCAGATGGAACAAAGTAACCAGCAAAACCACCAAAAAAAACCCCTAATAATTATAATGCAACAAAATAGCAGTAATAAAACCGTGTCTATCCATAATTACACAATTACATAGAATGTGAATAATTAAATGCACTAGTTAAGATAAAAAGAGCAGCAGAATGGATAAGAAAGCAAGACCAATCAGTATACAAGTCTACAAGACACATAGCTTAGACAAAAAAATAAGCTAAATGTCAAAGGGTGAGAGGAACATAAATCAAGCAAATGGAAATTTTAAAAATACAAGAGTAGCAATATTAATCTCCAATAAAATAGACTTCAAGGTAAAAACCAGCATGAGACAAGGAAAGACATTACATAATGATTAATGTGTCACCAGAAAAAGAGGACATAACTACAATTAATATTTATGCACCAAATGATAAACCTGTAAAATACACAAACCAAACTTGAACAAATTTGGGGGGGAAAAACACCCAGATACCATACCACAATGAAAGTAGGAGACTTCTGTATCCTCTATCAAAGACTCAACAAAGATGGAGAAAAACTAAACTATTCAATTAAGCAACTAAACCTCGCAGACATATATAGAACATTCAACCAAACAAGAGCTCAATGTACATTCTACTCCGTGCACATGGAACAGTCTCCAAAATAGACCATATTTTAATTCACAAAGCAAGTCTGAATAAATTCAGAAACGTTGAAACACTACAAAGCATCTTCTGAAACCACAATGCTACAAAATTAGAAATCAACAACAGTAGGACTAGGGTGGGTAGGATGTACTTAGAAACTAAATAACATCCTCTTTGAACACCATTTGGTAATAAAGGAAATTAAAAATTAAATTAAAAAGTTCCTCAAAACAAATGAAAGTGAAAACATAAAATACTCAAACCTCTGGGACACAGCAAAAGCAGTACTTTGAGGTCAATCTATAGCAAAAAGCAAAGAATTTTTTTAAAGCTGGATTAAAAACCAACATCTTAACTCATCATCTCAAACGATTGGGAAAAAGAACTAAAATACCACAACTAAATCCCACAACTTCTAGAAGAAAGGAAATAATAAAGAATAGAGAAGAAATAAATTAAATAGAAAACAAAACCAATACAGAATATCAACAAGACCAGGAGCTGGTTCTTCAATAAAATTGATAAGACATTGGAAAACCTAGCAAAAGGAAAGAAAGTGAAGACAGAAATAATGGAAATAAGAAATTAAATGTATATCATCATAACAGAACCAACTGAAATAAAAATGATAGTAACAGAATACTACAAAGAACTATACTGAAACAAATTAAAAAACTTAAAGAGAATGGACAAATTCTTCAAAATTCATACCCTAACTAAACTAACACAGAAAGAAGTAGAAAACACTTAAACAGACCTATTGAAAAAGAAAAAAATTGAACAGGTCACAAAAAAGTTGTCAATTTTAAAAAAAAGCTCAGGGAGGAGTGATAGGGAATGGCAAAGGACACACTGACAATGGAGATTAATCAGAACTGGCTTTGACAAGCACTGTGGCAATGGGACAATTAAAACAGACTTTCAAGGGGAGGGGAAAGAGGAACGAACTGGGGGGAGAGGGTAGAGATAATAGTGCAACAATGAATGAGCGTAAACCCAAAATCTCTGTAAATGTTCATTAAAATTAATAAAAAAAAATTTTTTAAAAGCCACAGTCCAGATGGCTTCACTGGTGAATTCTACAAAATATATAGAAAATTGTCACCAATCCAATTTAACTATTCCAGAGTATAGAAAAGATGAAACATTCTCAGAGTCATTCTAGAAAGTAAGCACAACTCTGATACTAAAACCAGGTAAGACATCACTAAAAAGAAAAATTATACACCAATATCTCTCAGGAGCATTGTTGTTGTTGTTCTTGTTATGTGCCGTCGAGTCATTTGCAACTCAGAAGCATAGGTGTAAAAAATCCTCAGCAAACTCTTAATAGAATCCAACATCATATCAAAATCATGCATTATGATCGAGTCATATCACCTTTGCAAGGATGATTCAATATAAGGAAAACTACCCATGTAATACATCACATGAATAAAATGAAGGAAAAGAACCACGGGACCAACTCAATTAATGCAAAAAGGACATTCGCAGAATTCAACACTCCTTCTTGATTAAAACATTCAATAAAATAGACATGGTTAGAAATTTTATCAACATAATTAAGAATATAAATACAAAACTAATAGCCAACATCACCCTCATGGCAGAGAAATTAAAGGAATTCCTCTTGTAAACACATGTTGTTGTTGTTGTGTGCCATCGAGTCATAGTGACCCTATGTACAACAGCCCTAAACTCTGCTCTGTCCTGCATCAATTGCACTATCTCCAACACACCCATCCCGATTACCCCAGTCAATGAATCAGTCCACCTCATAGAGGTCCTCCCCTCCTGTGCTGTCCCTCCACTCTACCAAGCATGATGTTCCTCTCCACGGACCGGTCCCTCCTTACAACATGTCCAAAGTATGTAAGATGGAGCCTCAGAATCCTTGCCTCCAAGGAGCCACCCAGTTTAACCCTTTCCAGGATGAATCTGTTTGTCCTCCTATCAGTCCATGGTACCCTCAATACTCTTCTCCAACACCAAAGTTCAAAGGCATCAATTCTCCTTCTATCCTCCTTAGTCACTGTCCGACTCTCTGATGCATAACAAGTGATTGCAAAGACCGTGGCCTGTATCAGACGCACTTTAGCCTCCAAAGAGACACCATTTCTCCTCAGTACTTTGGAGAGGTCCCTAAGAGCAGACTTTCCCATGGCAATACGTCTTCTAATTTCCTGGCTACTGGTGTCAAGAGTATTGACTGTGGAGCCAAGCAAACAAAAGCTGTGAACAATCTCAATCTCTTCACCATCCATCCTGATGCTGCCAATTGGCCCAGTGGTGAGAATAATTGTCTTCTTGACATTGAGCCTCAATCCATATTAGAGGCTGCAGTCCTTGACCCTCCGCAGCAAGCGCTTCAGGTCCTCCTCAGTTTCAGCAAGCAAGGTTGTGTCATCTGCATAACACAGATTGTTAATAGATCTTCCACCAATCCTGACACCACACTTCTCCTCATAGAGCCCAGCCTCCTGGATAATCTGTTCCGCATACAGGTTGAAAAGGAATGAAGACAGGACACATCCCTGTCGTACGCCCTTCCCAATTTTGAACCATGCAGTAATTGTAAACACATGCCAGACAAAAATGCCTGCTATCACCACTCCTACTCAATACTGGAGTGGAAGTCCTAACTAGAGCAATATGACAAGAAAAGGGAATAATAGGCATTCAGTCTGGCAAAGAAGAAATAAACTATGTTTTCAGATGCCCATCCTATACCGTCATTGTATATCAGAGATGATGAGGATGGCACAGGATAACAGGATTCAGATTCATTTCTTATAGGGTTTCTGTGAGCCATAGTCAACTCACCGGTACCTAACAACAATTTTCAAATTATATGATCATATGTATAAAAAAATTTCAAAGATGTAACAAGAGAATTATTGGACCTACCTAACTCAGCAAAGTGACAGGATACAAGATCAATATTTTTTTTAAAAAATTGGTTTTCTCCACCGTAACATAGTGAACAGTGAAAGAAAATTAAGTTTCATTAAGTGCATTAAAAATTTATAATTAATGATACAAAACAAAATGCATTGGAATGATTGAATGATTTCTGGGAGGGAAAAAAGCCACAGTAGAATGAAGTGTGTATTAATAACTATAAGGACGTGGTTGTTATTGTTATTGTGTTATCTTGTTGACATATTCCATCAAGTGAACTACAACTCATATCAACCCTATGAGCAATAACTCTAGCCCTATTCTGAGCCAATATCATCTCTGACATACCTGTCCCCATTGCTAAAGTCACTGTGTCAGTTCATCTCATCCAGGGCCTTCCTTTCCTGTGCTGACCCTCTACCCTTCTAAGTATGATGTCCTTCTTTTTTTTATTTTATTATTATTTTGTGTGTGTACGTCAAATCAGATCTGACTAGTACAGGAGGAGATTGCCCCTCCTTCTCCAGCATAGCATCTGGTGGATTCGAACTCTGGGATTGCGTGCCTCTGGGATTGCAATGCAGCTTCTTGCCACTAGGCCACCAGAGCTCCCTATGATGTCCTTCTTGAAGGACTCATCCTTCATGGCAGCATGCCCAAAGCATGTGAGACAGAGTTTCAAAATCCTTGCCTCCAAGGAGTAATGTAGTTTCACTCTCTCCAGGACAGATCTGTTTGTTCTCTTGACAATCCATGTATATTCAATACTCTTCCCCAGCACCACAACTCAAAGGTATCAAGTCTTCTTTTGTCATTTTGAGTCGTTGTCCAGTTCTCAGGTGCATAGCAAGCAATTGAGAAAACCATAGCCTGGATCAAGAACATCTGGATCAAGATGCTGTCTCAAGACTGACATCATTGCTCTTTAGCACTCTGGAGAGGTCTGACAGCAGACTTTCATAAAGCAAATCATCTTTTGATTTTCTGACTGCTGGTGTTGATTGTGAATGCAAGCAAGATAAAATTGTTAACAAGTTCAATCTTTTCTCCATCAGTCATGATGCTGCCAATTGGCCTGGTGGTAAGAATTTTTGTTTTCTTGATGTTGAGATGCAATTCATACTGAAGACTGCAGTCCTTGACCTTCTGCAGCAAGCACTTCAAGTCTTCCACAGTTTTGACAAGCAAGGTTATGCCGTCTGCATAACACAGGTTGTTGATGAGTATTCCTCCAATCCTGATGTCACATTCTTCCTCTTAAAATCTAGCCTCTCCACTGATCTGATCTGCATATAGATTGAAAAGATATAGAGTCTCTTGCTCTCCTTTTCTGCTGGTAGCATGCTTGTAAGGTCTATTTTCACCCCATCTTTCCAGGAGTACTTAATCCTCTTCCCTCTTCTTTCTTTTCACTTTAACTCTTTTGCATGGCTTTCTTTACATTAGCTATGCCTCTTATCCCCTTGTTTTGCCAAAAAAAGAAAGAGAGAGAGAGAGAGAAAGTATAGAGAAAGAATACATCCCTAATGCACTCCTTTCTTGATTTTAAACTATGCAATGTTTCCTTTGCTCTGCCAATGCAACAGCTTTCTGGTCTAGGTACAAGCTTTACATGAGCACAATCAAGAATTCTGGGATTTCCATGCTTCCCAATGTGTCAAGTCTAGACAAAATAGAGTACTACTCAATAATGAAGAATAAACTGTTGATGTTTGTAACATAGATGAATCTCACAAATAAAATACTGATTGAAAGGTCATAAACAAAAGACTGATTGAAAGGAGGCTGACAAAAAAGCATGCTAAATGACTTCAGAATAATCTATGGTGATTTAGATTAAATAGAAGTTACCTCTGAAATTAGGGAAGAAGAACTAGAAAGGGGTGTGAGGTAGGTTTATAGCATTCAATTCCTTCTCTTGATCTGGTTGCAGTTACATAAATGTACATTGTTAAAAATACATTCAAGCTTTACATATAAGATTTGTGCATTTTAATTTTTACTCTTTAATATAAAAGGGTTTTAGAAAAACAAAATTATTTTAAATGTACACTTATTGATAGTGGTGACTTTGGAAGGACACAGAGCACTAAAATAGAAAAGGAAAACACAGATGCTTTAAATTACATGTATGATGTGTATATTCTCGAATGTATCAAATATTACATTTAATACTAATAAATGCATTATTTTAGTAAAAGTAAAATTATTCAGATGTTTTAAACCCATATTCTGAACTAGGGATGATTTTTTCCCCACTTTATTTTAATTTTATATTGGTTTGCTTACAGTATTTGTATACACTGTATACCATTCATGTACATTGAATTTCACACAATTCTACACCCACATTGTGTACAATCACTCATGTACATTATATTTTATAAAATTAATCACCATTGATCTATGCTTATTATTACCCCATCATTTCAGGTTCACATTGGCTCTTTCCTAATTCTTTCCCGTCACTCACCATACTCTTATCAGAGTATTCCCCCCTCTCCCCACCCTGTGCTCCTCTGGTCTGCTCCACTTCCTCTTATGGACTTTTATCTACAAATAGTGATGAATTTTAAAAGTGAAATAATATGACTGGCTCTTGTTGATCCTTAAATACAGAAGACAATCTCATTAATTTGGTAAGTACCTTCCTGGCATCATACCTTCCAGAGATCACTTTGTATGAGGCAGAGTAATAATAATGCAGCACATTACTGAGTATGCACTATCTGCTGGGCACTATTTAGAATGCTTTACCTGCGTTTAATTGTCATATAACCCTATGAGACAGGTGCTTTTATCACCCCAGTTTAACAGATGGAGAAGCACACACAGGGAGTTCAAGTGATTTGCCTGTGGCCTCCCAGCAGGTGAGCGGCAGAGCCAGCATTTGAAGCCTGGCAGTCTGATTTCAGAGTCTACTCACTTAACCTCTGGACCACTCTGCATCATATAAGAAGCACTTATCACAATTTCCAAGAGTTTTCAACCATACCTCTGACTCCTGACAAGACCCAGAATGAATCTCTAGAGTGATATAAACATCTGCCTCATATAAAAGGGTGATGTGATGTATCCTTAACTAAGATAACAATGAGTTACATTACCACTGTCATCAATAACAACAGCCATTAAGAACACACTGTACAATATTATACAGTACATTAAAATGTGCCATGATTGAGCAGTTGAACTGTTAACATGTTTAATTCCAGGCTTTCTTTAAGAAAGAAGTAGCCTAAGTAAATTATCTTCTCTCTCTGAACTCCTTCCAGTTTATGGCATCTACCACTCTATATAATGCATTAGATTTAACTATAATCTGTCTTATCTCTCCTCTTTGAGGATAATAACTGTTTCTGATTATTCACCGCATTCCTGTGGTGTCTATACCTTGGGCATAGTAGGTCTTTAACAAATGTCTGTTTAGCACATATATAAATATCAAGTAAATAAAAAGGAGATCAAACATCCAGTTCTTCGTAAAAACTCCCATGTATCCTTTGATCTTGCCCATCGTATCCCCTACTGTATCCAAGAAATTAGAAAAATGTAAGTCAGACACTGCTAGTTGTCAATGAGCTGGCTCCACTCATACGGCCATCCCAAGGTCAACAGTTCATCTTCACAATGGTTGGTAGGCTCAAGCCCACTTTTGCAGCCACTGTGTATTTTGTTGTGTCCTCCAATACAATATCCACAAGGTTTTCATTTTGGAAGCAGGAGTGGCATCTACTTCCTAAACAACATGCCTCTAGAAACTCTATGCACTTTGATAAATGATGATGGTTATAGAAAGACTTCAGGCCTTTTGTTCATAGGTCACTATGAGTCGTGCTCAACTCGACAGCAATTAACCACAACAATCTTCAGAAGTAGATCATCTGGAGTTTCTTCCTGCCCTGTATCTTCCTACCCTGCTAGATCCACTGATACTTGTTCACCTTGCAATGTGAAACGCTGGTGGCAGAGTTTCCAAATCATATAGCAATGCCCAAGCCACCACAAAGTACAACAAAGTGAGTGACACATGGATGTTGGTACAAATTGTAGGTGCTCACTAAACACTAAGTTTGTGTTTAATCCAAGTATTAATGCCTCATTTCTTCAAATTTAAAGTATCTGAATGTCATTTCTGCTAAAGGCTTCCCTGACACAGTGTGCCTATCAACTCAGAGAAATAAAAATAAATATGCTGGTATATGAATGGACCTTAAAGAGTTAATCTATTTAGAACAGTGTTGTAGGCAGCTGGCTTTTGAGAAACCCTGACCAGACATGCAGTAATGGTGACCTATCTGCAGGATTTGAAGTTAGCAGTTCTTCGTAACCAGTAGGGGAGCTGTGGATGAGCGTTACTGTCCTTAGTATCTTTAGAAATGTTTCTTCTGTTTAATAAGAGATTCCCACGGCTCCTAGGCCAAGAGTAGAGCTCTGTGGTAGTTGTTGTTGTTAGGTGCCATCAAGTTGAAGATGACAGAAACAGCCCAAATGCCCAAACACATTGGAATAGATTGAGAAATTATGGTACGTATGCAGCACACATGAGCAATGATTCTGTAAACTGTTACCTAACATGAGAAGGACTGGAAAGCATTATGGTCTCATAAGGACAAATACTGTATAAGACCTTTATTGTAGAGAAAGTATGAAGATCAGTGGGGGGGCAGGGGGAGTCACTTAATCACAGGGTTACAAAATTTGATGGGTGGAGGAAGGGACCAGTAAACAAAACGGAAAAGATCTGGCATAAAAAAAACTGTATATGAGGTGGATTGATTCAGTGACTGGGGTAATCAGGATGGGTGTATCTGAGACAGTGTGATTGGCACAGGACAGAACAGAGTTTAGGGTTGTTGTACATAGGGTCGCTATGAGTCACAAGCGACTCGACGGCACATAACAACAACAACAGATGAATTTTATGAACTTTGTATGTAAACCAGCATCAATTTTTTAAAAAATTGACTATGACTCACAGGAACCATATGAAAAACAGATCTGTACCTTGTCCGGCCCATTATTCCATTAACATGTCAATCTTGTTGAGGGTGTTCTTTTTCTCTAACCTTCCACCTTTCACAGCATGATGTCTTTTTCTAAGGACTGGCCCTTCCTGACATGATCAAAACATGTGAGTTGAAATTTTACCACCCTTGCCTCAAAGAGCACTCTGGATGTGCTTCCACCAGACAGACTTGGGTTTTTTGGGTTTTTTGTTTGTTTGTTTGTTGGGGTTTTTTGTTGTTTTTTTTACCATGGGATGGATATTCACTTCTCTTCTCCAAGACCACAATTCAAAGGTATCAATTCTTCTTCTGTCATTCTTACTAATTTTCAAACTTTCAGATGTGCATCAAGTAATTGAGAAAACCATGGCTTGCATCAGGTACATCTTAGTCTTTAAACTGATATCCTTGCTCATTTGCACCTTGGAGAGGTCATTGACAGCAGGTTTTCCCAATCTTGGATTTCTTGTCTGCTGCTACCATGGATGTTGACTGTGGATCCAAGTAAAATAAATCACTGACAACTTTAGTCTTTTCTCCACTTATGATAATGTTGCTTATTGTCTAGTGATGAGAATTTTTCTTATTTCTTTATGTTGAGATGTATTGATGGCTATAGTCTGATCTTCTAAGTGATTCAGGTCTTCTTCAGTTTGTGCAAGCAAGGTTGTGTTGTATGTAAAATGCAGATTGTTGATGAGTCTTCTTCCAATCCTGAAGCTACATTGTTCTTCATATAGTTCAGTGTCTCAGAATAATTTGCTCAGCATACAGATTGAATAGGTATGGAGGAAGGATTCAATCCTGACACACATCTTTCCTGACTTTAAACCATACAATATTCTCTTGTTCTGTTTGAACAACTGCTTCTTGGTCTGTAAATAGGTTTCACATTAGCAAAATTAAATATTCTGGGATTCCCATTCTTCTCAGTGTTATCCATAATTTGCTATGATCCATATAGTCAAATGCCTTTGCATAGTCAATAATACTTAAGTAAACACTTTCCTGGTTTTTTCTGCTTTCAGTCAAGATCCATCTGACATCAGCAATGATATACCTTTTACCACAGGCTCTTCTGAATCCAATGTGGATCTCTTAATGTTCCCTGTTGGTGTACTATTCCACATATTTTTTTAATAATCTTCAGCAAGCTTTTACTTACATATGATATCAATAATATTGCTGGATAGCCATCTTCCAAATGTCTTGGTGTAGATGAATGAGTATGCCTAGGGCTGCATCTGTTTTGCTGAAACATGTCAATTAGCATTCCCTCAGTTCCTGGGGTCTTATTTTTGCCAATATTTTCCATGCAACATGAGCTTCTTCCTTCATTACCATTGGTTCGTGATCATATGCACTTCCTGAAATGGTTCCGTGTCAATCAATTCTTTTTGGTACAATGGCTCTTTGCATGCCTTACACCGTCTTTTAATATTTCTCCCATCATTTAATATTTTACCCATAGAAACCTTCAGTACTGCAACTCAAGGCTTGAATGTGTTCTTCAGTTCTTTCAGCTTGAGAAATGCCAAACATGTTCTTCTTCCCTTTTTATTTTCTGACTCTAACTTTTTATATATTTTGTTATAATACTTCATCTTCCTGAGTTGCCCTTTGAAATCTTCTGTTCATCTCCCTTACTTCAGCATTTCTTCCCTTTACATTTTAGTGCAAGTTTCAGTATTACTTCTGGCATTCATTTTGATCTTTCTTCCCTGTCTTTACAATGACCTTTTGCTCTCTTCATGTATGATGTCCTTGATTTCATCACAAAACTTATCTGGTCTTCAGTCATTAGTCTTCCATGCCTCAAATGTATTCTTGAGATTGGTTTAAAATTCAGTAGGGATAGACTCAAGGTTGCATTTTATTCTCTTGACTGGTTTTCCTTTTCTTCAGCTTCATTCTGAACTTTCACATGAGTCTGCTCCATAGTCAACCCCATGACTTGTTTTGACGGCTAATTTTTCCTTCTCCAATGACTTTCCACCGTTGTGGTTAATCTAATCCCTGTGTAGTTCATCAGGTAAGGTTCATTGGTATAATTGCTATTTATGGGTGTGTTTTTTTAAAAAAAAGTTATTTTCCATGAATAAATCATTCATTTTATATGATTCTATCATATGATCTCCAACTTCATTTCTGTCACCAAATCTGTGGTAGGGTGAGGAGAAAGTACCTCTCTCCCATCTCCCTTTCCATCTCCTGCTCCTTTTGGAAAACTACACCTCTAGGCATGTGATGACCTTTTTTTTTTTTTATTTTTTTTTTTATTTTGTGTGCGTGTACCGTCAAATCAGATCTGACTGGTACAGGAGGATATTGCGCCTCCTTCTCCGGCAGAGCATCTGATGGATTCGAACCGTGTTCCTATGGGATTGCAGTGCAGCTTCTTGCCACTAGGCCACCAGACCTTTTTAAAACATGGAATATTACAAGTTAGAGTAAGCTATGCCTCAGGGTGCCTCTAGAATAGTTTTCAGAGAAAGACTCCTTGCCTTGCCTTGAAAAGCATTCCTTGTTCTTTCTAACTGGTTGCTTGACCTCCTTCCTCATCCTGGTCTCCTGCCCTTCACTTCCTACCCTTCTGCCTTTCCTTTGAGCCCAGAATACAGCTGTGTTGTCACTTCTTCCCTATTCCCACCTTTATTTCTGGTCTGCAGAGGGGAAAGCCAGCTGCGTGATGTCAGAAAGAACACACCAACCCATAGCCAGGAGAATTACCCTGGAACACAGTGTCTCTTGAGGACTCACTCAGCGAAGCATCAGAACCTGGCACTCCAGTCATGTTTGTCCATATCCTTTTATTGCCTATAATCAAGTCATGGACATCACACTCTTTCATGTCTGATGCAGGGTATCGTTTAGCAAAGCTCTGGACTTCTCTCTTCCCCACCACCACACACTGTACTAGAAACGAGCAGTCAGAGGAATCCACCGCCTGATGACCTTCATCTGTCACTGACTCTGAGCCTCTATCTCACCTCAGTCTCTTCGCTCAGAAGCTGGAGTCTTAGAAGGTCACTCAGACCTCCTTGTCTTCCAGGAGCATCTGTTCATTCCAGCATTATGAGGACGTTCTTATGGCACCTGACTCAAGCACTTTTGTTCCAGTGGCCCCTGGCTTCGCCTGTTTCCTCAGGCCCTATCCATGTCTCTCCACCTCCTTCCTCTCGGTCAGTGTCTCTTTGTGCGTCTGTCCAGCTGCAGGCCTCTCCCTACTGCTCTGCCTCTGTCCCTCTCTGCGTCCCTGGGCCTCCTCCTCCACCCTCGGGAGGACTCTGGGAAGTGCCCAGTGTAGCAGCGCAGTGTTGCACCACCGCTTTCATCCCGATCCAGGTGGCTGCAATCCAGTACAGGATTTACGGTGCCCTGACCCTGAGCCGTCAAGAAGGAACAGCCAGATTAATGGGGTGGGCGGGCTGGGGTAATAATCGTTTGTTTGATGTGACAAGCCTGATAGGCGTTGATTTACTTACAGACTGATGGGCTTTTAATTGAGCACCTCCATCCCAGTCACTTCAAAGGCAAGGGAAGTTGACAAGGGGCCCCTTTCACGAGGCTCTCTCGATGACTGACAGGCCCCCTCTGCTGACGCCCCGCCCCGCTCGGCCCGGGATTGGCCCGCGCAGCCCTTGCAGGCCTCTGGCAAAACTAACACATTTTCTGTGCAACTCGGAACCGGCCTTTTGTCTGCTGCCAAGGGAGGCAGGTCCTTCTCGGAAGGTCCTCACATCTTCCAGAAGGGTGAGGATGAAGAGCAGTGGGGGCGCTGAGGCAGATCTCAATCCGAGTTCTCTAGGGGAGTCAGGCCCTGAAGACAGCATGCACATTGCTGCTCTGCTCACCCCCAACGCCCTGCCGGCCTCCTTCACCTCCTCCTCTTCACTTCCTCCTCCCTTTAAATGTTTCTTTCTGCATTACCCTCCCCAGCTTTCAGCCCCTTTCTTCTCTTTCTCCTCCCACTTCCTCCTTCCTTATCCCTCCCAAGAAAGACCTGGAAAAGTGGAATGGCGGCCTTGTAGTGTCCCCGTTAACTCTAGTGCCCTAAACCCGCAGAGCCTCCCTGTGCCTCCCAGGCTACAGGCTGTGAGGCCTTCAGATTAGGGCAAACCCTTGACCTCCGTGGACCCCACCTCCTGCAGGCTACCAAAGAGGTCACAGACCTCCATGGCCAAGGCCAAAGGGCTCAAGTCCACTGAAAATGCCTGTTCTTTCTTATTTGCTCTGAAAGATACTTTAATGATCTGGGAATTATTATATTTGAAATGCTATTCTTTTTTAACAGGAAGTTCTGTCAAAGGGATTTGGGTTGGTTGTTACCGTGGTCATTAGGTGCCATGGAGTCAGTCGACTACGCCTCATAACCACAAACCTTGCCCTGTCTGTCCTGCTCCATCTTCCCAGTCTCCACATTCTCGAGCCCATTGTTAGAATCACTGCCTAAAGGGTGCCAAGTGAGTTTAGTTAATGAGCAGCTAACTAAGGATAATACAGATCACATCCCCTCTCCATGGTGCAGAGCCCCTGAACTCCTGGGGAGGGAAGCCCCAAGCTTCTCTTGGTTAGTGAGAGAGATCTCCAGCTAAGAAGTGCTTTGAGATTGAAAGCAAGTCCATTTCTGTGACTGTTACAGTCACTGTGTCAATCCATCTCCTTGATAGTCTTCCTCCTTTTCGCAGGCTCAACAAGATGTCTTTTTCCAATTACTGGTCCCTCCTGAAAACATGCTCAAAGAATGAGAGATGAAGTTCACCATCCTTGCCTTTCAGGAGCACCCTGAGATGCACTTTTCTCCAAGACAGATTTCATTTGCTTTGCTTGAATCCTAATTCTTGGAAGAAGATTGACCCAGAGCTTTCTCAAAGGGTCAGCTCACTTACCAGTAGCTGAGGGAGAGGGAGGAGAGCAAGTGAGTGAGGTCAGTGAGCAGAGACGTAAAGGGTAATAGAAATCCTGTCCCCGCCCCACAGTGTAGAACCCCTGCCTTCTAGAGAGATGCATGCAGCTCCAAGCTCCCTCACTAAATCGATGAGTCAATGAGACATCCAACCAAGAAGAGCGTTGAGATTGAAACCATGTCCCATGAAGTCATGATTGAAATTATGACTGCCTTGAAATTTTGAGGATGTCCTGTCTATTCCCCATATTCTTCTTCCCCGTGCCCCACCCCCCATTAATTTGTCCAAGCTCACACAGCAGTAAGGAAATGAAAGCAAATACCTAGCTAAAAGATAATTTGCATTTCCATGGTATCAGCTTGGCAAATATTTTCATATATATTATCACAAATGCTCTCTTAACAACTGGATGACATAGGTAGGTGTGATGTTTAATGCCCATTAGACAGATGACAAAATTAAGATTCAAAGGATAATGTATTCCTATTGGTGTTAAGTGGCATCAGGTCCGTTACAATTCATAGCAGACCCTGTGTACAACAGAATGAAATGTTACCCAGTCTTACACCATTCTTACAATCATTGTTATATGTTTGAGCCCAGAGGTATTCTCTTTTTAAAAAAATTGGTTTGTGCACAATAATTTACATTGTGTTACATTATGTTTCATTTTACATTGTGTTTTATGCAATCTTTTATTTACATTTTGTTTCATATAAGCATTCGTAGACATTGTATTTTACTTAGTAAAATATATATACTTCGTTACTGTTAATTTATGCCCAGTCTTTTTAAGTCCCCATTGAATCCTTCCTATTCCTTCAGCAGCCCCTCCTCCCCATCTGATCGCTAAACTCTGCTACCCTAGTAGTCTCCATCCTTCCCTTTTGCATTCTTAAAATGTATTCCCCAAATGTATTCTTAAAAAGGTCTCAAACTCAGATGCTTTTCCTCCATCCTTGACCTTTCTTCCCGTTACCTTTTCCCAAAGACTTTTAGTCCATTCTGAAACCCTTTCACTTTCTCTTCTCTCCTTTCCAAGTCCTTCCCTGACTCCTTTCCCTCCTGGTGTCCAGGAACAAAACCTTCACTTGTAGCTTCTGAAGGCCAAGCCTCTCCGTTTGTCATTTCCTTGAAGGCCACTTCCAAACCTTGCCTTGAAAGCACAGCATTCCCCTAAGACCGGTTGCCCCCAGCTTTCTTGCATTGATAGTAGCAGAATTGGTCATAGGTGAACTACCTCTGCTGGTAATTCTTTACTATTGATAACATGTTCATTCATGGTCCCTATCCTTTTTAAACACTCCTGGCAGACTCTTCTCACAACCAGAAAGCATGTATCACTCCTAACCTGCCTGAACTGCATTTTCTACAATGGAACTAAATCCTAGAGTAGAGGCGTCGGAGAAATTAATCATCTCTTCCTTCCCTGACTTGAATATATTTTCATTATGCACTTAACGCTCTATGGTTTAATGATTGGTTTACACATCAGTACCATCTCAGCACACACACCCCCACTAGAGTTAAGTCAGATCCTTTATGGCAGAAGCATATCTTCACTTTGATATCCTCAGGGACCAAGAGTGAAAATTCCATTGATATATATGTTGCTGAATACTTGTTGAAAAGCAGTATAGTTTATAGATAGAGTTGCATAATCTAGGACAATAATACCAACTCCATTGCTAATGCTCTGTGGCCCTAGATTGTCTGTGCCCATTTCAACCCATCAGTCAAATAGGATAAAATAGGACCTTCCATGTAAGGTGATTGGAAGGATTGAACATGTTAACATAGTTCACTAAATTTACAGTGCACCATTACTTTAGGTACTATTGAGAAAGAAAAAAAAATCCTGTCAAATAAGTAAAACTAAGTGTTTTCTAATCAATGTCAGAGATGGGAAAAAAATGTGGGAAATGCATCTTAGAATAAAGGAGATATGTCTTTGTAAAACACTTAGAACTGTAGCTGGCACAGAGTGTGTGCTGCACAATGAGAGTCCCTGTTATCTTTGCTGCTGAACTCTATATTTACAACCACCCTTGGATGAGTGGGTTAATCCTCATTTTACAGATGAGGAAACAGAGGTTCATTGAGATGAAGTAACTTGACCAGACTCTCACAGCCATTGAGGCCACAGCAGGCATTTAAGCCTGCCTTTGAGGTGCAATAATCTATAGTTATTACAATAGCTGGCAACCGCCCACCAAGCTACCAGGGAGTTAGGAGCTGGGTTTTGTTCTCAATTGCATTAGGTTTTCCTAATTTAAGTTTGTTCCCCCCTCTAGTATAATTACTCTCTTTTTCCTTCCCCTCCTCTTTGTACAGCTCTAATCTTTTTCTTTTAAGGGCTTCAGGTTTTACTGTATCTGTGTTTTGAATTGTAAGCAGCCACAAACCTTTTCTGTAGGTAGAAGGGGAATAAATAAATACCAAGATAGAAATTAGCATTTCGAGATGGCTTGGAGCAAGAAGAAAAGAGAGAGAAGGTGCCCGTAGTCACATGTGCAGATGAGGTTCCCATGTGGACAACTGCCCAGGGCTGAATGAACTGTACTAGGTACAGATCCATGAGACAAAGATATATCCACAAAGGCAGGGATAGTTGAACGTGGGTGTTCAACTACTCATTCATACATGTGTAGTTCATCTCTTACGACATCCAAGGAAGCATCCACACACCAAATCCCTTCCAATACTGTCTGTAGCTGAGCCTCCTGTGAGATAATCCTCTTAATGGAATATTTAAGAAATAGGATATAAATCGCCAACCTTTTATCTCACCTGCAGATTCAAATACCCCCTCTGTATTGTATATATGTCTATCTACAGACAAATGGATGCAGGTGCCTTTTTGAGCAGATGCTGTCATGTTTTGGGGTCTGGTATGTTTTTCAATGTCTCAATCTATTTATCTCTGGGGATGAAGGTGGAAAAAATAGAAATAATAGAGATCAGACTCCAGTAAATAGATGTACCTGGAAACATTTCACAATTCAAACACACACCCCTCTGAAAACTTCTTTTGTCATTTTCAACCAATAAAAACACCTATTGTTATGATGCACTCATAAATAACTTGATTTTGGCATATGCTTTCATACCAAACAGAAAATGAATAAATTAAACTTGATTTACAACCTTTTTCATTTTTATTAGCACTGCTCTGAAGAGTTTATGTAAAGGACGTGCCAGAGCAGTTATGCCAAATGTTTTAAGGCGTCGGTATTGATATTATATAAATTAAGGTGTTTTAATTTGCATTCTTTAATTAACTAAATACTGGCAGAAAAATAAAACACAAGGGCAGCCCTGACTTATTGCCTCTATTAAACTGCTGACATCTCAGAAAAAATGCTTTAAGTAATCCAATTCATATGAGGGGTGGGGGAGTAGGGAATATTAACACTCTCTTATTTGGCAAAACACACTGGGGTTTCAGAAGCCGGTTTTATGCTTTGCATGCAGGGATAGGTGTATTCTAAGAAGGTCTGAATTTGTCTCCTCAAGGAAATATTTGACCATATGATTTAACTATTCACCTGCCCAGGTCTGAGCTGAAAGGCTGAAGGGGACAGTCCAGCCTTGCCATGGGGCATGCACTAGCTCCTGAGGGCAGATCCTAGATACTTGTGCTGCCTGGGTTGTTTGCCTCCAGAGACTACATCATTATCAAATTGGGATGAGAGAAGGTGGTTAGATTAGTTGCAAAGACCCCCATATCAGCATTATTCTATCCAGAAGCCAAGAGGAGAAATATCCAAAGACCCTTCAGCATAATCAGCTCCTCCTGGCCAATCCTCCCCCATAACACCCAGGCTCATAGATCCCAAAGAGATGTTGGGGGCGGGGGGGATGTCTAAAACCGTGTGCTAGAAGCATTCCAATTCCCTTCCCTGCCATTGACTCCTGCTCACCATTTCCAGAGTTTGGGGGGGGGTTGTGGTGTTTGCTTGGTGTTGGTTATGTTTGGAGTTATTTTCCCCCATTTACCATCACAGTGCAAATTGTGGCTCTTTCTGGTCTAAGAGTTTACTTTGTTTTTTCTACTTTACCAATTCTTTATTTTATTGCTCA
This sequence comes from Elephantulus edwardii, assembly GCF_000299155.1. Classification (NCBI taxonomy): domain Eukaryota; kingdom Metazoa; phylum Chordata; class Mammalia; order Macroscelidea; family Macroscelididae; genus Elephantulus; species Elephantulus edwardii. The sequence goes on along the minus strand of NW_006399937.1, from coordinate 226,711 downwards.
ATTTCTCCACTCCTGTACAGTCAAAGAGAACTCTGGTGAGGTCTTACCTTCTGTAATTTTTTCCTCCAAACTTTTAGGAGAAAATAGCTATAAGGAGCAGATCAAATCTTACAGTTGTGAAGGGATTCACAAGGGATTTCTCCTCAATCACAGGCTGAGAACATTATACCTTACTTCCCTAAACCCACAAGGTCCCCAGTGAGCCATCTGGACAACAACCTTTACTATTTTCTTGCTCTTCTGTGATGGTCCATCTTGCATTCCCTGACTAGACCGGGAAGCATGTTATTAAAGGCAAAGATCTACCTGTTCCGTTGTCTTGAGATATCACACAGGGATAAGTGAGTGGGGGGGGGGGGGCTGAATTCACCTCTTTGCTGACCTTCACACTGCTTTAGTACGGGGTGGAGTCATCAGTTATGTACTGAGCTAACTGAAAGGCCAGCAGTTCAAATAGGCCCAAGGGGACTCTGAAGAAAGGCCTGTCACCTGCTTCTAAAAAATCAGCCTCGAAACTCCATGGCACACAGTTCTGCTCTGACAGGCATGGAGGTGCGGTGAGTCAGCATTAACTCAGGTGCCTTGCAAGTCCCTGGGTCATGCGTGCAGTTATCAGATACTCATCAGCTAACTGAAAGGTTGGCGGTTCTAGGCTCCCCAAAGGTGCCTCGTGAGAAAAGGCTTTGTGATCCACTTCTGGAAAATCAGTGCTGAAGTCTTCGTGGAACACAGTTCTACACTTGCACATGAGTCAGAATTTCTCTCCCCTTGATTTACACTGTATTCATGCCTTAAAGAGAGCTCTGGTGGCTTAGTGGTAGAGAGCTGTGCTGCCAACCCAAAGGCTCTCAGTTCAAATTCACCAGCTGCCCACAAGAGAAAGATGGGCAATCTCCTCCTGAGCAACTTACCGCCTCTGAAAACTCACTGGAAGATAAGCTACAAATTGATTCCCACTCAACTGCCCATAACAACTAATGGAGTCGTCCACAGGGAGTCCCATAACAACTAATGGAGTCGTCCACAGGGAGTCGGGCTGCCTTGCTCCTATGAAGCCACAGCATTTCTGAAGGAGAAGGAGGCAGTCTCCCCACATGCGATTTACAGCTTCTGAAAACTTAGTGAAGAGTCAGCTACAAGTCGGTTCCAACTTCTGGGCAATGAGCTGAGCTTATGCTTTCATATATCATCCTCTCTTTTAAGAAATCTGTAATAAGAAGCAGTTTACAGGGAACCCCAAGCTGAGTGCTCTCTTCCTAGATGTTGTTTGATTTGTTTTGGTTTTGGTTTTGAATTTGCTCAAGGAGTAAAACATGGCTTCCAACTTTCAATAAGAAAAATACTGCTCGCCTTTGCCAGCATCCAAGCCCCCCCTAAAAAAAAAAATATCGCACTTTCTTGTCATTTCCCATCTTGCAGCTCTGTCAGTTGTTTTAAAACAACTGTTTAAAACATGTCTCTTGTCATAAATAAGATTGTCAATATGCATTTTGACTGCAGTGGTGAAAAAGGCACTCAACTTGGAGAGAGTAGAGGGATCTGTGTGCGTCCCTCAGGCCTGATGTGGAGTGGGCGTGAAAGCAGCAAGGGCACATTCCACTTCTGATCTTCAGCTGCTTGCAGTTTTATTAGGGGTGTGTGTGTGTGTGTGTGTGTGTGTGTGTGTGTGTGTGTGTGTGTGTTTTAAATGGTTTGTTGATTTGTTGGTTTAAGGAAATGAATGGAGGAAAAAAGGAAATGAATGGGTAAAACAGACAGCCTGGCAGAAAGTGGCTGTTTGAACATATCCCTTACAGATCTAGGGAAGCTTAGAAGGTGTGTCTCAGGATATCAGATCACAGTTCTTCAAGATAGATGGGTGGCTGGCTGCAGAGAAGGCTGAGAGAAAGAAGTGAGGTCAAGAAACAGAGATACTCATCAAGAATTCTTATTAGAGCTTTACTGTGAAATCCTGAAATCTAAATTTATCCCTATTCCACCCACTCTAAACAGTCCCCACAGCTCCTCCTCAGATGTCACCAGGACAAGGTCTGTTGTTAGGACTGAAGGTGAAAGGTGGTGATAGGGTTCATGTTGTGGGTGTTATAATGAGAATCTGCATGGGATGTTCTGGTTTGCTTGTTGTTTGGCTAGTGATTGGTAAAGCAGAAAATTCTTATTGCCTCAATCTTTATCAAGAAGTCATACAGACACGCCTTTTTGTACCTGTGAATATTTAAAGAATATCTTTTTTAAAATAAGAACAAAAGGAAGGCAACTTTTCTGCCATTTTGAGTACTCTGTACATTGACAGAGAACCACAGAAGTTCACGCTGGATTTAGAAGAGGCTGTGGCACCAGGGATATCATTGCTGATGTCAGAAGGATCCTGGATGAAAACAGAGAAAACCAGAAGAATGTTTATTTGTGCTTTATTGACTATGCAAAGGCATTCGTTATACTGTGTGGATCATAACAAATTATGAGAAACATTAGTAAGAATGGGAATCCCAGAACACTTAATTGTGGTCATGTGACACTATTCCCTACCAAGAGGATGTTGTTCAAACAGAGCAAGTGAAGACTGGTATTGTTATGTGCCATTAAGTTACCTATGTTTCATGTTGTTGTTGTCATTATGTGCTGTCGAGTTGCCTGCGATTCATAGTGACTCTATGTGCAGCAGCTCTGAAACCTGCCCTGTGCTGAGCCAGTCTCACTGACTCAGACACACCTACCCCCATTGCCCCAGTTAATGTATCAATCCACCTCATCAAGGTCTTCCTTTCCTGTGCTGTCCCTCCACTCTTCCAAGCATGATGTCCTTATCCATGGACTAGTCCCTCCTGGCCACGTGCCCAAAGTATGTGAGACAGAGTTCCAAATCCCAGCCTCTGAGAAGAAACTTGGCTTCACCCTCTCCAAGACAGACTTACTTGTTTTCTTTGAGCTCCATGGTATGTTCAAGACTTCTCCAGGACCACACCCACATCAATTCTTCTACTGTCATCCTTAGTCATTGTCCATCTCTCTAATGCATAAAAAGTAATTGCAAAAACTATGGTCTGAATCAGGCACACCTTAGTCTTGAGACTGACATCATTGCTTCTAAGTACTCTGGAGAGCTGATATTCTGACAGCTGATTTTCCCAGTGCAATTCATCTTTTGACTTCCTGACTGCTGGCTTAGATTGTGGAGTCAAGCAAGCTTTAATTGTTAACAACCTCAGTCTCTTCTCCTTCAATCATGGTGCTGCCAATTAGTCCATTGGTGAGAATATTTGTCTTTTGATGTTTAGCTTCAATCTATATTGAAGACTACAGTCTTTGACCTTCTCTTGCAAACACTTCAGGTCCTCCTCAGTTTCAGCAAGCCAAGTTGTGTCATCTGCATAGTGCAGGTTGTTAACGAGTCTTCCTCCAACCCTCATGCCACACTCCTCCTCATAAAGACAAGACTACATAGTTCAAATTTAAGGAAGGAGTGTGTCAAGGTTGTAGCCTCTTTCCATGCCTATTCAATCTGTATGTTGACCAAACTGTTTGAGAAGTTGGACTCTGAAGAAGATTGAAGCATCATGATAGGAAGAAAATTCATCAACCTCTTGTGTTATGCAGATGGTACAATATTGCTTACTGAAAATTAGGAAAGCTTGCTTGCAGAAAATCAGAGACTACAGCCTTCAGCATGGATTGCATCTCAACATCAAGAAAATAATAATTTTCACCACTAGACCTATAGGTAACATCATGATAGATTGAGAAAAGACTGAAACTGTCGACTACTTCCTCTTACTTGATCCAAATCAAACACCCTTGGAACTAGCATTAAGGAGATCAGGAGACATATGGGGAAAGTCTGCAGTCACTGAACCTCTCCAAATAACTGAGGAGCAATGACGTCAGTTTGAGGACTAAGATGTGCCTAATTTATTTTCAGTTGTTTGCTGTGCATCTGAGAACTGGATAATTAATAAGGATGAGTGAGAAGAATTGATGTTGTTGAAGGATAGTATTAAACATGCCATGGACTGCCAAAAGAACAAGCAGCTATGTCTTGAAGAAAGTACAGCCAGAGGATAAAATACATTTTTGCTCCTTAGAGGCAAAATTGATAAAGTTTCATCTCACATGCTTTGGGCATGTTGCTAGGAGAGGCTATTCCTTGGAAGGGACATCATGCTTAGAAAGGTGGGGACGGTCAGTGAAGGAGAGGAAAAACTCTCAAGCAGATGGATTAACACAGTAACTGCTACAATGGGTCCAAGAGTGTCAAGATGATGAGGATGCCACAGGATAGGGTAGGGTTCAAATCTGTTGTCCATAAGGTTGCTGTGAGTCATGCTCAACTCGACAGCATCTAACAACAATATGTTATAATGCCATTGAAACAAAATGTTCAAAGTGAAAACTCCCAGTTACAAATAGAGATGAACCTCTACTGACACCACGAACTTACCCCATATATTGTCTTTGACACAAACTATGGGCAAAAATAAAGAAGTTCTAGATAATTCGGAGTTCTTATTACCTGACCTCACTTTGCTCACTGCCCTTAAGTTGGTTTCGAATCGCAGTGAATCATCGTGGTGTCTAAGGCTGTAAATCTTTATTGGCAGAGAATGTGCATGTTTCTCCCTCAGAGCAACTGGTGGATCTGAACTGCTGACCTTTTCATCAGCAGCACAGTACTACTTTACATAGTATTACAATGCATAGTTGTACACTATGCCACTTGGGCTGCTGTTAGGGTTCACTTATTAGAAATTTTTGTAATATTAAAAAAATGCATTTGTCACTATCCTGCATCCTTTTGGGTCAGTCTTGATTATCTCACTTCTTCTCTTTCTTTTCCTATTAAATGGCAGAGAAAGTAGGAAGGAAGGAAGCAAGCATGAGAAGTATGCATGTTTTTGTAAATCCAAAAATGGAAAGGGAGCCCTTTTTATATATGCCTTCAAAATTTTCCAAATTAATGTCACCAAAAGCTCTTATCAATATTTCCCATGTCTTCCTGCCTGAGTTGTCCCAGCTAACTCACTCAAAAGCTATTCACCAGCTTTCTTTAAAATGGATCTTTTTAAGTCCAGGCAGCTCTGACCAGCAATTCTGCCCCTAGGAATTTGTCCTACAGTTATGCTAGTGCACATGAAAAATGACTTGTGAAGTATCTGGCTTAATGACTATAAAGGGAAAGTTAATCTTTCAAATTATCCTTTCCCTTGCCTGTAAGATAAGACTCTGTCCCACCCCTTCTTACACGTTCCTGAATGCTTATACATTCACATTTGTGGATCTTTGGCCATCCTCCTGTTAAGAGGCCCTTTAGCCAAATTGAAGGAGATAATGTTAGAAAGAAACCAGTTCACAGCCTAAACAAGGAGGCAAGAAGGACCGGGGTTAAAGGGGAGCTCTGGTGACATAGCATCGAGGGAGCTGTGCTGGTAACAGAAAGGTAATATCTCTCTTGGCCATTCAAATTCACCTGCATCTCCTCAGGGGAAAGACAGGAAATCTTCTCTGCTGTGATTTACAGCCTCTGAAAACCTGCTGGAGGGTTAGCTATGAGTTGGCTTCAGCTCAATGCCAATGAGTTTGAGCTTTTTAATATGTAAGGTCACTCCAACCAGGCTACTTCTTGGAGGCAAGGATTCTGAAGCTTTGTCTTACATACTTTGGACATGTTGCACAGAGGGACCAGTCCTTGGAGAAGGACATCATGCTTGCGAGTGTGGAGGGATAGCGTAGGAGGAGAAGACCCTGAATGAGGTGGTTTGACTCAGTGACTGGAGTTTTGGGGGTAGGTGTGTCAGAGACAGTGAGATTGGCCCAGGATAGGGCAGGGTTTAGGGCTGTTGTACATAGGGTCACTATGAGTTGCAGGCGACTCGACGGCACATAGCAACAACAACAACAAAGTTATTCATTGAAGCAAAAGATTACAAACAATCCAAATGTTCATCAACAGGGGACTAGCAAGATACCCTGTAGTTTACCCAAGTAACAGAATGTCAGAAACTGAAGGAGGTGGGGGAAGACATAAAAAATCCTTATGCAATCTCTAAAATACTATTTTGTAAGAGTACATACAAAACAGAGCCTGGAGTGTGTTACCCTTTGTACATAAAAGAAAAATATATATTTGGCAATATATGAATAAAATATACTGGGAAAGTTGGACAATAAATTCTAAGCATTGACCTATTAGAAAGAGAAACTAGATGGCTGGAAGGAGGTTTCCTACTTTACGCTCTTCAGGTAATAGAATTTGAAGTTAAGGGAATGCATTCATAATAAATATATACATACACATAGTTGCCAGTGAAATGAGAAATAATTTTAATTCACTTTTCAAGGAGACTGATTATGTAAATCCCAGCTCTGAATTGTCCACTCTACTTCTGGCCATCCATTTGGCTAGATTTGTCCCTCAAGTCTCCTTTACGTAGAGTCTGGCAGAAAGCCAGTGAAATAGACACTCTTTAAAATATTTCTGGCACCTCGGAATACGTTTTATCAAATCCAACTTCTCTTTCCTTTTCTGTTTCTTGGAACTCCGTGTGTGTGTACGTGTGTGTGTGTGTGTGCGCGTGTGTGTGTGTGTGTGTGTGTGTGTGTGTGTGTGTGTGTGTTTGTCTTGGAGGAGGGTGTCACAGAAGTGCTACCTTGGCCAGAGCCCAGAGGCAGGGTCAGAAACAGGAGCTGCACAGGTTCCGTGAACTGAGATTCTTACTCACAGTCTGCGGCCCAATAAGATGCTCTGGAGGAACTGAGGCTCCAGTTTGTTCCGGGAAATGATAGTCCCATGCTTGGGAATGCCATCTCACTGGGTAAGCACTTGTCCTGTATCTCATTTCTGGAGTCTTTCCCTTTACTCCTGGATTCCTCTGTTAACCAAATGAGGGGGAAACTCAAACAAATTGTCATCAAGTTGTAACCAAGTCATAGCTAACCCTCCACACAGGAGGAAATGCTGGTTTATTCAAACTGCCAAAAACACAGGGCCTTTGATTAGCAGTACAACTCTCTATGGACTGTTACGCCGCCAGAGCTCCCTAAATGAGACAAGGTCCATGACAAATACGGAAAGGTGTCTAGCACTCAAAAGGGGTTCAATAAACGTTAGTAAAATCTTAATTTTTTTTTTTTTTTTATTTTGTGTGCGTGTACCGTCAAATCAGATCTGACTGGTACAGGAGGATATTGCGCCTCCTTCTCCGGCAGAGCGTCTGGTGGATTCGAACCGTGTTCCTCTGGGATTGTAGTGCAGCTTCTTGCCACTAGGCCACCAGAGCTCCCCAAAAATCTTAATTTAACTGTGAGTCAATGTACTCGGCAGCTGATAGATAACTGTACTGACAGCCTGATGGAAGGTCTCTATGAGGCAGAACCAACTCGACAGTGTGAAGCAGGTTTGGGAATTAAGAACAGAACTTGGAACCTGTAGTGGTGCCAACAATAATGAACTAGATTGCTAACTGAGAGGATGGTAGTTCAAATCCACCTAGAGAACTTGAGGAGAAAGGCTGGTGATCAACTTCCCACCAACTAACCACTGAAAATCCTGTGGAGTACAGTTCTACACTGACACAGAGTTGGATCAGTGGCAACTAGATTGTTTGTTTTGTTTTGTCATAGCATTTAAGAGGGCAGCAGTGGTTTCCTGTTGTTGTGTGCCATCGAGTCAGAACCAACCCGTCCCTGACCCTGTGGCAGGTTTTTGGAGGCAGTTAATCACATAAGAGGAGACTGCCCAGCTTTCTCCTGAGGAGCAGCTGATGGATTCGAACTGCATGCCCTTGAGATTGAAGCACAGCTTCTTCCCACTAGGCCACCAGAGCTTGCTGCAGTAGTCTGGTGGTAGAATTTTTTCCTTCTGTGCAAAAAACTTGGGATCAATCATCAGCCAGTGTTTCACAATACAGCCATGAGGATTCTGTCAGTGGACCCTTGCAAGTTACTATGATACTGAGCAGGCTTCAGCAGAGCTTCTGGACTAACAGGGAGTAGGAAGAAAGGCCTGGTGATCTGCTCTTGAAAATCAGCCAATGAGAACCCTGTGGGTCACAACAGTCCCATCCTGCTGGGCATGGGCACACAGGGGGGTATCAAGACAGCAGGTAAAAAATTAATACCTTGTGACTTTTTTTTAAGAATTTTTTTATTGTTGAATATTGTCTTCCCCACCCCCTAACGCACCCCTTTTCCAGACTGTTGTCATATATATAATGCCTAATCATATATTCCTTTCAGACAGTTCTTCTCTAATGCAGTTCTGTTCTAAGGCAGTGTTCATTATCTATCCACTATTTTTTACTTATTTAAATTCACAAGAAAAACACATGACGGACAAGACAGGCTGACCTGTCTTTCACAAGCTGCTGTATGGACATAACAGAGAGACGGAAGGCCTGGGGTCTCTGGATTGTCTTTACCCATAAGGGGTTCACCTCTAGCCTGGTACCTGGTCAATTACAGTAACTGAGTTACAAATCAATATTGCCATAGGCCGAATTTCCTTTCTTTCTTCTCAACTTCTTTCCCTACAACACTCTCACTCCTCAACTGGAAAGAACTTCATCCAGAAGACCAGCCCTCTGGAAAATCATGAAAGTATTTATCTTCAAGTTCTCTTTCTGGCCTCTCTCCATCTCTAGGCCTTCCTCTGTCTCAGTCCTGCACAAGCCCATGAGGAAGTGACAGCCTGGATTTGATTGCCAGCTCTGCCGCTTCCTAACTGTGTAATCTGAGCAAGTCACTGAATGTGTATGGAGAGATTAAGAGCCTCACCTAAGAAGGCAGGTACAGTGGTACCCACACTATCAGTGTGGTGTGAGAAGTAAATGATTACCACATGCAAGGTACTCAGAATGGTGTCTGGCACATCGTAAGTACTCAATAGATGTTGTTATCACTCTAGGAGAACTCAGATGACTAATCACAACGGAGGTGTTGACTGGTAACTAAGGTGTGATTCCTCCCAGTAGCATTTGCATCTTAAAAGAGGATTCTCTGGTAAACTTGAAGGGCAAAAGGAACAAAGTGGTCATGGGTGACTGCCCACTATCAGGGCAGGAGAACTTCAAAAGCACACCTACTGGAATCCCCCTCTTGGAGGCGGGCCCTGCTTTTCTCCCCCGGGGCTGATAGGAGATAAATGAAACCACTTCTTCAAAGCACACTACTCAAGGACAGGGATCAAACGCAACAGGCTTGAAAATAAGCTTCAGTCTACATTTCCTTTTGTCTATTCTGGACTTCCCACCACATCTCTAAAGGAAGTTCTTGGGAGAAGAAAAGGAGTTAATTCCTCTTTCCTTTTTTCAAAACAAGTTAGCTCCCCATGCACACAGCAACCAGCAGTGATCTCAGTCAATGGACAGAAACAGAAAAGGAGCTATTAGGGTTCCCTTCTCTATTCCTTTCTGTCCAGGTTTACTGAGTGAGTTAAGGGTCTTCCTCTAAATTCTCAGAGCTGTTTCCTCATCTTTAAACAGCAATAATAACACTTGCGCAAAACAACTTGGAAAATTGTTGTGAGACCAAAAAGATAAATTTAAGAAAGGTTAACTCAATCATGCTTATGCTGTGGCATGCTGTCAAGTCAGAGCTTACCCTCTGGGGGGTTTTCAGAGACAGTTAGATCCCACAGGAGGTGACTGCCTGTCCTTCTTGCAAGATGCGGCTGATGAATTCAAACTTTGGGATTGCAGGGCAGCTTCTTATCAATAGGTCACCAGAGCTTCCTACACATGCTTCTAAAAGTTACATTTTTAAAATCACAAAGTCACCTCAGAAGAAGACACAGTTTCATACTTTGTTCTCATTTTGTTTTGATTGGCATTTGCTTAATATTTCCTTGTTTTTAAATTAAAGTTCATATATATGTTCAAAAAGTAAAAAATACAAAGCTATCCATCTCAAAGTCTTTTGAGGAAAAGGTGAAAATATAAGCTGAGTCCATTTCCTCAACAAACCTTAACTGAGCACTTACTATGTTCAGACTGCATTTGCATGCCAGCCCCACCTCCTACCAGCTCAGACTTTGAACAAGTTACTTCATCTCTCCATGCTGCCACTTCCTCCTGGGTGAATTGGAAGAACCAACAGGTCTTACCTCATAGTGCTTCTGTAAAGATGAAATGAGATAACGCTTGGAAACTAGTAGAACAGTCCTTGGCACTCAGTGTTGGCTACTGCGATAATGATGGTTGAACACTCTGCTAGGCAATAAGAATACCAAGAAGATGAGGAAAACACAGAAGCATTCACAGTCCAGTGAGAGAATGGACAGAGTAAACACCCTGGCAGATGCCATGTGATAAAGTGCAATAATGGAGCCACAAAGTATGAACTATGAGAACTCAGAAGAGGGAGCCACTTCTGCCCTGGGGAAAGTGAGTCATGGGTGGAGTGGCTGTTCTTGCTCTGCCCTGTTTGCTTCTGCTGTTCTTCAATGCTCCTGTGACCCTCAAACGCCCCGGGCTGTGTCTGAAGCCGAAGGATGAGGCAGACGGAGGACGTGCCTCCTTGTGCCCTGAGCAGCGTGCTGAATCAGGGCTCCTGGCCAAGGCAGTAATTGCCAGCCGCTGAAAGATATTAAGCGCCAGGGAGGAAAACCAAGTTCTCTATGAGGCAGACTTTTCAGAGTTCTTACAGCTTGTAAAAAAAAAAAAAAAAAAAAGTAAATAGTTACCCAGTGAGATATTATTTCATGTTGTTGCCATTAGGGTTTGAGTGTTATGCAGAGAGCAGCGATCACTCAGGCAATTCTGCCTCAGTGAGGACTGGAAACTACACATTAACCCAACACAACAAATCTACCACCTCAAGCTCTCAACCTGACTCAGGCTTTTTTTTTTTCTGGATGGTGAATTTTATGTAAATGAAAGTTGAGGGGAGAGGGAATCTATAAATATTCAGAATTTCTTAAAGGATGCTAGGTAGAAGAGTTGATCTCATTTCCATGGAATTCTGGGGCAGCTTGGACTCTTCTTATCAGCTTCCCTAGGCTAGGACTGGCAGTTTAATGGATCCATATCAATAGCCTCACAAATGCGGCTGATGCTATCAATCACAACCATGTGCTTGCCTGAGCCAAGCATCATCTTCCAATTCTGAGGTGACCGCTTTTGTGTTTTATAGATGAGGGAAACTCAGGCAGGTCAATTTCCAAGGTCACCACGCTGGTATATGGTGGGGCAAGGATTCAAGCTTCGACCTCTTGGCAACTGAATTCTCTTGCAAAGGGAAGCACAGCCAAGTGGTTCAGAGTTTGCATCCCAGAGACCCAATTCCAGAAGCCTCTTGTGCCCCTGAGTAGTCAGGTGACTTCAGATAAATGACCTCTCCTGACCTCACTCTCAGCAGTAAATGGGGGGAGGGACTTGATGCTTATCATCAAATGACTGAATTGTCATTATTCACCACAATGTCCTGGAGCACTCTCAAGTGGTCCTCACCTCTAACCTATTTTGATGTTGCCCTCTCATTCCAGGGACAATCTAAGGTCTTGGACATAGGGAACCCCCTTAACCAGACATCTGTTACCTTTCTTCAAGAGGAGGACTGGTGCTGTATGTCTTGTAAAACAACATCTTTCGTGGTCTTTACAACCACACCCCTAACATAGTGCTCTGCCCACAGCTGGCCTTCAATAAACACGGTTCTGCTGAATGCTGACTGACTCATATTCTCTCCCAGGTAACAAGCTTTGCCTTTGAAAACCTCTTTGCTTTCAGGCCACTAAGGGCCCCATTTGGAGCTCTGTGTTGGTTAGAGTTTCAGCTAAGTGAACGTCAAATACCGCTTGTAATAATCCTCTGGTAGTGTTTTAATTAGGCCTCTGGCCTGGCTAAGTATGTTTTTCCGTTTCTTTCCTAAGACAACAGGATACATCCTGCCAAAGGGGCCTATAGCAGTCCTCCTCAGCACCTTTTCTCTGGAAAAGAGGACAATCCGCACCTCAAAGCTGTCTGACGCCCACTGTTCTATCACACTTCTGTGAATCAAGGGTGTTAAATGTTTTGGAAAGACAATATGTAATCACCTAAGTACACACCCCACCCCCTCCAGCTTGGCCATGATGTCTTTCACGATTCCTTTCTCCCTTCCAGTTGCTTCCTTTTTTCCTGCCCCAAATAGTAAATATTCTTTCTCTCCTTTCTGCTATCTCCTGTTCCTTCCTTTCCTTCCAAATTTTTAAGTGCTTTTCTTTCTCCCCTTTCCTCCTTCCTTTTGCTCTCAACTTATTTCCCATTAATCAACTCTAACACATATCTGCTTGGGTCCTACAAAGATTTCTTGGCTCCCTCTCACAGCTGGACTGGTTACAAAAAGCAAGAAGGAGTCTTTCATCTTTTACTGTCTCCTAGGCCCTCTTCCCTCCTCCAAAATGCTAGCCTTTTCCCCACTCAGTGTGGCTTCCTCCTACTGTTCTCTCTCTGCGTGGCAGTCTGTCTCCCTAAAGCCAAATGGCCTTGTAGATTGAAGTGGTCACTTGTGACCATTTAAAGGTGGCAGTGACTTAGAAAACACAGAGGCTGGCATGAGTGAGCTATCCCAGATGGTACAGTGGCTGCCTTACTGCCTTTTGCTACCTATACTATGGTTTCAAAATATAGGCCGGAACCAGCTGCAATGTGGCCAAAAACCTAGCCCACTGACCTTGAGTTGGTTCTTACTCATAGTAATTCTATAGGACAGACTAGAACTAACCTCCCTATATTGTTTCAAAGTTGTAAATCTTAACAGAAGCAAACTGTCATTACTTCCTCTTGTGGAACAGCTGGTGGGTTCCAACCACCTACCATTTGGTTAAGAATTGGATCCTTTACCACATGCCACTAGAGTTCTTGCAACATGTAGTGTGTACTAATCAGCCTTGAGTCTCATAAACAGGTGTTAGTCCAATAATAAATGAGATCATTTTTCTTTCCATCCTACACCTTCTTGCTGCAAAATAATGGGGAGATCTCCTAGTCTGAACATCTTTGATATTAGCTTTCATCTGGTTTTATCAGGATTAAGATTAGGAGGTGGGGGAAGTCTGTAATTTCTAAATATTGTTATTTGTTACCCTTAAGGCCATTCCAACCCACCATGACTCTGGGTGTGCAGAATAGAATTGCTTTACAGAGTTTTCAAGGTTATGACCTTTAGAAGCAGAACACCAGCCTATCTTGCCAGGCACCTCTGAGAGGGTTCAAACTGCCAACCATTCAGCTATTTGTGGAGCACTTAACCATTTGGGCCAGACAGGGACTGCTCTCTACAACGGAGAGCACATCTCCAGGAGCAGAATTAGTTTAATATGTGATTGATGTGGCTTGGGGAACACTGTCTGCTGTCTTCTTTACTGATCGTGATAAAGGTTCATCATTGGTATTTCTATTAAAGTTATTTCTTTCGGCTTGAAGAACCTCTTTGAAATCACCAGTCCCTATTTTGGATTCTCAAGTTGTCTCAAGGCGTAGGTCACAGCAGTAGAGTCAAGACGGGTAGTCCTGGAGCAATATGTCCCGAGTGACAAGCCTGACAATCAGAGTGATGGATTGGGGCTGGGAAAGTGGTACTCAAAGCCAGGCAGTGACACCAGCGCGCCTCCACTGGCCGCCGAAAGCACGGAGAAGTGGTCTCCCCAGAGGCGGCTGCACAAAGAACCAGATTCACCTTCTGATAGGCGGTAGACAGCAAACTTTAATGCGTGCACAGTGACTACTTAAATTCTCTGCCAAGAGCGAAGCTGGCCCTGCGCACTTTATCCGAAAGGCGCGGGGGCGCGTTGTTCTATTTTCTAAACAAGCTTTTATTAAAATTCCCCTGGGAAAGCCTAGTGTCTTTTCCCGGGGGAGGGGCGTATCTCTGGAGTTTGTGTGGATGTGTTGCAGTTAAAGAGAAATTCATTCTTGTTCTGGTGCACTAGCTTCTCGTGTGGTCCTGGGTACCCGCAAAACAGCAGACAGACGTGGTGCAGTGGAGAGACTTTACGTTTCTAAACTGGGCAGTGTAGGAAACCTGAAACACGCCCAGCATCAAACCTATAAATCAGTGCTCAGGCACAGTGCGCCAAAAGCGTCCAGCCGGGGCTCGCAGCGTGGGGTGCCGCGCCTCCGCGCCAGCCTGTGCTCACGCTACATCTCAAAGATCTCACCCTGGAAGACAGTCCTCAAACTCGAGGGCTTGGACAGAACAGGCTTAAAGTAGTTGGAGCGATTCGCGCGTTGCCTTCGGAAACGGATGCCTCTGAGATGTTTCTAAAGAAGCACACCCGGACAGGACAGATCTGGGAAGGAGACTGGGGTAGAACTCAAGTCCCGCCAGACTCGTAGCTCTCAGGGCGCGCTCCGCCCCCAGGTGGTCTCTAGGAAAGACCTCGGAGCCAACAGCCGTGCATTCCTACCTCGGCTCCCCAACACACGGACACCTTGGAGGGTGTCAGACCCCACTGGCACCCATCCCGTGAGAAAGGCGGGAGAAGGTGGACAGTAAAGGCCACGGGGAATAGGGTGTAAGACTCTGGGTCTGGGAGAAGTCTAGTCACTTTGGGGACCGGTAAACCAAGGCCATCTCAGTTAGGGGGAGGGGAGGTGTACAGCGGTGGTAAAAGGCCAAAGCTGCGGCGGCCGCGCGCCCGGGTGAGGCTCCTTTAAGGCTCTCCCCTCCCACCGACAGCGCCGGCCTCCGCCCTCCGCTCTCCCCGCCCCGGGTCCCGGCGAGCGCTGCGATTGGGCGGGCGCGGCGATCCCTTTGAAGTGTGGCTGCCGATCGCGGCTATTTGACGTGCGGCTCGCGGAAGGCGAAGGTTTTTGTGTTGCTCGCCCGGGCTAGAGGCAGCGGCGGCGGCGACGTCGGTGGAGGAGGGGAGCAGGCGCAGCAGCAGCTGCACGGCGCTCGTCGCTGCGGAGCGAGCCCACCCGCCCCGGGAGCTCGCCTCCCCGGTGCTCCCCCTCCCTCCCCGCCCCCCCAGTGGCGCTGCCTCCTCCAAATGAGCGATTCGCCCGCTGGATCTAACCCAAGGACACCCGAAAGCAGCGGCAGCGGCGGCGGCGGAAAGAGGCCGGCAGTGCCGGCGGCGGTGTCCCTCTTGCCCCCGGCGGACCCCCTGCGCCAGGCGAACCGGCTTCCTATCAGGGTCCTGAAGATGCTGAGCGCTCACACCGGCCACCTCCTGCACCCGGAGTACCTGCAGCCGCTGTCCTCCACTCCCGTCAGCCCCATTGAGGTCAGTCTCCCCGGCCGCTGCTCACTCAGCGCCGTCCTCATTCCGCCTATTCCTCCCGGGCACACGGCCCTGTTCCCTGCGCCCCGGGGCTCAGTGAGACACCCGGTTCGGCTAAGCTGATTGACGGGGTGCGGAGGGACTGAGAAACGGCAGGATCTGAGCCCATCCAGTATTCCCAGGCTTCACCGTGGAAGATTCCCTTCCACTCATGCCTTTCAGAGCTATGTGTTTTCTCCCTGATTGCATTTGCTCTTAAGTCCCCACTGGGCCCTTTACTTTTTCCTGCAGCACCCAGTTTCCCAGCTAGAGCTGATCTCCTCTGGGGTTCGCTTAAGGGCCCCACCCTACTGTTCCCTTTGAAGGCCGATCCGCCCCCGTCCCACTGCCCTTCTGTCCCATCCGGTTAGGGCGCCCGACGCCCAAGCACTCCGGGTCCCGGGTCTTTCTTCCTCCCACTTCCCGGGGTGCTCTCCCTAGGAGGGAGGGGCTACTGTGAGAGTGCCAGAGGCGGCCCTTCCAGAATGCGCTTCTGCCCGCACCTACCCCACGGTGCCACCGCCAGAAACCCGTCCCAAACGAAGTTGTCCAAACTGAAAGAATAAGTTTTTCCCTGGACCTAGAGGAGGGGGGAGATTGGCGTGAAAAGGAACAGCTAGAGCCTCTCCCTCCCTCCCTCCATCCTCGAGAGAAACCTCCCTGGCAGTGCGCTTTGGCGAGTCCTTTCCACTGTCCCACTCCCTATAGCCCATGGCGCACTCTGGGACCGGTAGGCGCTAGGGACCCCGGGAGGCACGAGGTGAGCGCAGCTCCGCCCAGCTGCCCCGCCCGGGCCGGGCCGTAGCTGCCTGGCCTTCTCCCCAGGCTCCTTCCCGCCCCGTCGCGCCACCGCCCTCGCGCCCAGCACCTCCCGCGCCACCCAGCTCCCCGAGCGCCTGGCTTGTTCCCTTGGTGTCGCGGTCTCATCCTCTTGCCGCTGTCTCCCACAGCTGGACGCCAAGAAAAGTCCACTGGCGCTACTGGCCCAGACCTGCTCGCAGATCGGCAAGCCGGACCCGCCGCCCTCGTCGAAGCTCAACTCCGTAGCCGCGGCGGCCAACGGACTGGGAACCGAGAAGGACCCCAGCCGCTCCGCCTCGGGCGTCGCCTCTGCGTCAGCCGCCCTCAAACAGCTAGGAGACTCCCCTGCTGAGGACAAGTCCAGCTTCAAGCCCTATTCCAAGGGCTCCGGCGGCAGCGACTCTCGCAAAGACGGCGGCTCCTCCTCCGTGTCCTCCACCTCGTCCTCGTCCTCGCCCCCCGGAGACAAGGCGGGCTTCAGGGTCCCCAGTGCCGCCTGCCCTCCCTTTCCTCCGCATGGAGCGCCGGTCTCCGCGTCCTCGTCCTCGTCCTCCCCCGGCGGCTCCCGGGGCGGCTCCCCGCACCACTCTGACTGCAAGAACAGCGGGGGCGGCGGCGGGGAACTGGACAAGAAAGACCAGGAGCCCAAGGCCAGCCCCGAGCCCGCGGCCATGAACCGTGGAGGCGGCGGGGGCGGCGGAGAGCCCGGCGCGCACGGCGGCGCCGAGGCCGGAACCTCTGGGCGCAAGTCGGAGCCGCCCTCGGCCTTGGTGGGGGCAGGCCACGTGGCGCCGGTGTCGCCCTACAAACCGGGCCACTCGGTGTTCCCGCTGCCACCCTCCAGCATCGGCTACCACGGTTCCATCGTGGGCGCCTATGCCGGCTACCCGTCTCAGTTCGTGCCTGGCCTGGATCCTAGCAAGTCTGGCCTCGTGGGAGGCCAGCTTTCGGGGAGCCTGGGCCTGCCGCCCGGAAAGCCCCCCAGCTCCAGCCCGCTCACCGGAGCCTCCCCGCCCTCCTTCCTGCAGGGATTATGCCGCGACCCCTACTGCCTGGGAGGTTACCACAGCGCCTCGCACCTCGGCGGCTCTAGTTGCTCCACTTGCAGCGCGCATGACCCGGCTGGGCCCAGCCTAAAGGCGGGGGGCTACCCGCTGGTGTACCCCGGGCACCCGCTACAGCCCGCCGCACTCTCGTCCAGCGCCGCCCAAGCGGCCCTCCCTGGCCACCCGCTCTACACCTACGGCTTCATGCTGCAGAACGAACCGCTGCCGCACAGCTGCAACTGGGTGGCAGCCAGCGGGCCATGCGACAAGCGTTTTGCCACCTCGGAGGAGCTGCTCAGCCACCTACGGACCCACACAGCCCTGCCGGGGGCCGAGAAACTTCTGGCCGCCTACCCCGGGGCCTCGAGCCTGGGCAGCGCTGCCGCCGCGGCCGCAGCCGCCGCCTCCTGCCACCTGCACCTCCCCCCGCCCGCCGCCCCCGGCAGCCCCGGGTCGCTGTCCTTGAGGAGTCCACACACTTTGGGGCTAAGTCGGTACCATCCCTACGGCAAGAGCCACTTATCCACAGCTGGGGGCCTGGCGGTGCCGTCCCTTCCCACAGCCGGACCCTACTACTCGCCATATGCGCTGTATGGACAGAGACTAGCCTCAGCCTCCGCGCTCGGATACCAGTAACTACAGCTTTTTCTCCCTCTTTTCCCGTCCATCTTCTTCCCCCTCCTTCTTTCCCCCAACCGCCGTCGCTGCAACCTCCACTACTGCTTGTCCCTCCTGGGATCCCCCGCCCTCCCCACCGGACTGTGTATTTATTTACTATAATGTTAGCTTACAAGCTGGGAATATAAGTGCATTAACGGCCCACACGAGTCAATGGTATGCAAGAAGTCTGTGTTCCCCCCAAATAATAATATTAATCACAAATAATTACATGATCTCCCCGCCCCTCTTCCTTTCTTTTTCTTTCTCCCCCTCCCCCCATATACATTTTAATTGTTCTCTTTTTGTTCCTTTTTTGATTGGTTTGGTTTAGAGGGAGGAGGGAGAATTGGGGTTCTTTGATTCTTCTGTTTATTTTTACTTTCCTGGGGAGTTTCTTGCATGACTCTTAAATGTTAAAACTACATTTCCTCTTCTCTCTTTCCCTCTCTCCCCTTCATTCCTTCTTGTTTCCTTCCATTCTAGGTTGTATTTTCCTTTGTCCAAGTAACATGGAGGTTTTTTTTTCCCCCTCATGCGTTTGAGGAGGTGGTGGCATTGGTGGTGGCTGGTCTTGAGTTCTGTTGACCAAGATCTCTGCTCCTTGACTCCACCCTGCAACCTTTTCCTCCTACGGCCCACCTTGGTCTGGGCTCTGCCCCCACAAATTAAAACATTGGTCGCCCACTTTGCTCTGAGCATCAAGAGCCCTGACCCCCACCACCGCACCACCGGCCTCCTCAGATAGAAAGGCCTCTAACGAAGCCTTTCCCCAACTTTATCCCTCTTGGGACAACCCCCCCCCCCCCCGACTGCTCACTGGGGGACATACAGGGCTCATCTTATTCAACTAAAAGCCCTAGCAGGTCCTACTGGCACAAAACTTTGCTCTTTATATTTTGCGGAAGTGCTTTATAGTCATTATTTTTCTCTTCATCATTGGGGCAGTCACCCCCTCCCCAGGTGGCAGGGGTGGGTGATGCTCTCTCTAAATCCCTCCAAATGCAGACCAGAGGCAATGTCAGAGGACAAAGCAATCTTGTTAGCTCCCCTTGGGGAAGGTTGAGGAATCAGGGAGCATGGATCATAGCCGTCCTTCATCCCCCGCCCCCCCCCCCAGGTCTGACCCACAGAGTCCCTAAAGTTGGCCGTGGGCTCCCACAGGGGAGTGAAGTCTCGGCCCCCAGGTCTTCTCCCCACACCCTCTTTCTCTCCTGGTCTTATGCAGCGTGGAGGCTGCTGGACCTGCTTGGGATGAATAGAGCTCTCCCTTGGTAAGACTTATTTTGTTAATAAATGGAATACTTGGCTATATTCACACCGTGGTGTGTTTCTCTCTTGCTTCACTCACCATCTCACTGTCAGCTAAGCAGATGCCCGTCTTTTATTCTTGTTTAAAATAGATATGGTTTCCTTCATAAATTTCCGTTCAGGGACAAGTTTTACTGCCTTTCCTCAAGGAAAGAGAAGAAAAAACCCTAAAACTTCTGCCAACGCATTACAAATAACATAAAACCACCTTTATTATTTTTTTCCACTTAGTTATTTAGCTCCCAGCCTCACTTCAAAGGCTTTGACATTTCCTGGGGCCAGAGTGGAGGGCGTGTGTGAATGTGGATTTTCCTCTGGGCCTAGATCCAAGGTGCAAGGGGCTAAAGACGGGAACCAGTAGAGAGGGCTCAAGCCGAGACTCGCAGCGACACTGCCCCTAGCAGGGCGGCTGCGCAGACAGCGGGCCTTTGGCGCCATCTGGTGGCTTGAAGACGAATAACAGGTGAATAGAAAATCGCCGCTGGCGCCAGCCCCGACGGCAACTTTCGCGCTTTCCTTCTCTGCAAAATGCGGAGTTCTAGTTCCAATTTTCGTTAGATTTGAGAGTTGGGGTTGTGGGGTTTTTTCTCCTGATTTTACTTTTTTTCTGATCTTGCTTTTTTTATATACCTTGAAACGAAGGATAAATGCACTTGCTGACAGAGGTGCTCTTTAAAGCTTGTGGACCCCACAATAGCGCCCCTAGAGACTTGTAGGATCATGGTTTGGATTTTACTAAGTAGTGGTGAGCCTGAGAGTGACACAACTGAAACTGGCTTCTGTCCTCTTCGGGCAAGCGAGAGTCAAGGCGCTGGTCATTAGGGTGGGGCCTCTGAGATCTTAAGTGCGTGCAAGGGAGGCCCCAGCGAGTCTTGGGCCTGTGGACTCCGAAGGTGTCACTGTGGCTGCGCCACGTTCTCTCTGGTGCGAACTCACGTGTTCTCGAGAGACAAGGTGGAAGGGGGCGAGCTCGCGGAGCCCCCGCCTGTCAGGTCTCGGTGGTGCGCTCCGGGGCGCTGGGGACGCGCCAGGCCACCTGTGGCGCGTGCTTGCAGCAGCCTCTCTCGCCCCCTCCTGGCCACTCAGCTCCACTTCCGAGTGTTAGCGCAGGGCGATTCGGTGATGGTTTGCAGACGCTGTTGGTTTGCTTTTGGTTTGTTTTTATTCTGGGAGGAGTGCATGCTCTGAAAGCCTCTAAGACGTCAGTAGGTATGAGGTCAAGTATGGAAAAAGGCGCTTTCTCTTGCGTGCGCTCCCGCAATTATCCAGACACGCGACTGATTCTTATGGGCAACCTCGTCCTACCCTGAAGACGAAGGAATCGCAGCAAAAGTTTCTTTGCCCCGAAGGCTTTGCATCTAGGTGAAATTCGTGTTTTCGTTGGGCAAGAGAATATTCTCAAACAAAGGATGCCAGGAGACCATGTGTCCAGTGGAGAGAAGCTTGACATCAAAACACTGGCTGCTAGGGTGACGGGCACCAGAAAGACTCCATTAAGGGAAGGCTGAGTGGGATGGAGAACTCACTCTGCGACCAGCTCCAGGTCTCTCTTGGGAATCAGCATTATTCCAACTTCCAGGCACTGAAATTGACTCATATCTTTACACGACCTGTGACTTGTTGGGTCAGTTTCTATTTTCGCTATTGCTTTGTTTGCTGGATTTTATGTCTTCTTTTCCTCACAAGACCCCTTTCCTTCAGATACCCCATATGTGCATTAATATATATGTAACAAAATATTTGCCATTCAGCCATTCCCTATTTTCTCTTAAAGCCTGCTTACAACAGGTGGAAACAGTTCCCCTCTGCAGGGGGACTTAAACTTCCTAAAGACCAAAATACTCTTCTAGTAGGGACAGGAGAAAGAGAGACTTCTATTTCTCATAATTGCCCAATTCTCCACATTCCAGCAGGAGGAGGATTTGAAAACTACTTGGACTCGAGTTCTCTCTTGTACTGGCGACCTTGAAGAAAGATGCTGCTGGACCTGGTTGCACCAGGCTGCTCCCAGCTACCCCTATAGTGACACGAAAGGGCAAGTAATGTAGTCTGGCGTGTCCCAGTTCTTAATCTGAAATGTCAGCTCTCCCCATCAGTAAATTGGTCATGTTCCTGAGAAATGTGGCTGCTTTAATTAGCGTGGGGAGTTGGCGGCTTTCAGGAGCTTAAGTCTCATTAAACAAAGTTGCCATTTTAATAGAGATAGTACTCCCCACCAACTGCTTACTTACATAATTAATTCATCCAGCAACCCTTTCTTTGAGAATTGCCTCTACCTTTTCTTTCTCCATCCCCTTCTCTTCCTTGCCCTCCTCCCCTACTTCCTCCTAATCTCCCTCAGGCGCCAGGATTGGGGCCTGTGTTCCCTAAGCACCAGGAAGGGTGGAAGCCACAGAGCTGGAACTTGAGACACTGGACGTTCCTGGCTTCAGGTCATGTTTTCACACCTCTTGCCTGGTTATTTTTGTGGCCTTGTGGGCAGCAGTGGGAGGAAGGGAGGAGAGGGAGGGGAAAGGCACCCTTAGAGGTTTGCTTCAAAGAGAGTTGTATGGTAAGTTTTTTTCACTTCTCCATCATCCACCCACAAACCCCTCTCCTAAGAAATGTATGGCCCAAGCAGGAGGTCTGGGGCCCTTCACCATAGTTCCCCAGCCACGACTGTCTTGCCCTGCCCACCAGACCTCCAATCACTTCTCTCAAGATGTGAACTCCCTCCCTCCTGATGTATGTCTGGGTTACCGGTGGAATCCATCTTGCAATAATTCTGTGCCCCTGCACTATATTAATCATTCTGTGGGGGAAGCTGCACTCAAGTTTTCTGTTTGATTTGATTTCATCCTGTCTTTTTGCAAAATAGATGGTTGAGTGCATCCGATAATGTATGGTTTAATTTGGAGCACTATGGGTTTGAATTACCATTTTCATAATGTGCTGTGCATTAATGTGTTACATCATTTATAAAGAGGAATGTGCTGGGTTTCCAACTTTCTCCTGAAAGCCAAAGTCCCCTAAAGGAAACAAAGCCAAACCACCTCAACCCATCTTCTTACCTCCCTTGCCAGAGAAACTCCTGCCTCCCCTAGGCGGGTTAAAGCCGCCAAAGCTCATAAAACTCAACATGAGGCTTTTGTATTCACATAATGCAGGTGGGTGTCGAGGTTTGGGGGAACTTGCACATGGCTGCCTGAGCCTTCAATGGCAGCACAAAGCTCCCCCTCATTATTGCATAACAACAGCTTTGCAGCCAACCCCGTTTGAGTTTGCGAAGACCTCCAGTGGATGGCTCTCCTTCGACCCTAATCCCAGCACTCCCTCCCCAATGGCTTAATAACACCAGCTGTCTGTTACTCAAACTCTGACTGAGGAGGAAAAAGCACTGATTATCCAAATACAGTCATTAAAGGGGAAATGTGTTTTTAGGACTGTCAGAGTGATTAATGAGGGCTAGCCGTCTTTGCAAATGCACTTGTTTAGTCTAACTGGCAGCTTCTATTTTCCTATTGATTTATTGCAGCCGTTGCCGGGCCTTGGTGTGTGCGAAGTCAGGGCACTTCACAACTGCGCCCTGTTTAAACAGGAAAAGCATGCACCATTTTGTCCGGGAGGGAGGGAACAGCCGAAAGTCTCTCCCAGCAGCTTAGTCTCCTGGGGCCCTGACCAACAAAGAAGACATTAAAAACCTGCAGGCCACAGAGGGAAGGAAACTGCCTCCCCTCCGCCATGCCCAGCACTCACTTCCAAGGTCAGTGGAGACGCACCACGGCCCCTGGACAAAGCCGGCCCTATTGTAAGACTCAGCATGCCCACAATCTCTCCTGCAGTCCCCTCAAACCAGCTGTCAGCCACTGGGTCCAAGTGCAGGAGAGGCCCCCGGTGGAGTTGGAAAAGGGGGCAAGGACAGCGTCAGCAAGGCAAGGGGATGAAAAAAAGAGGAACAAAGCGGGCCCGTGGTCCAGGGGTTGGAACAAGGTCAGTGGGGCGCTGTGGCCAATGGCTAGAGACCAACTGTTGCCTTCAACTTCTAAAAGTATGAAGACAAAAAGTGGTATCTTCTTGCCACATGCACCTCATATTTGAGTAAATGCTAAAATAGCTAGGAGGGAGAGTGGGCAGTTTGAATCTAGAGTCCCAGGGCGTGTTTAGGCCATTGGTCATCAAAGCAGACAAGTTTACAGACTCCCAGCACAGTGCTGGATGCCATGAGACAGGGAGGGGAAAGGAGGTAAAAATGTTGCCCAATTTAGCTAGAGGAGACAAGACATACCCGAGAGACTGGGAGCAGCACAGCATTATATATAACTGCGTTTATGCTGATCTAATAAAGTGCTAAACTGTACTACGCAGGCAGAGCGGATAGGACGGGATATAATAAGGCGCTAATTGTGTGCACCAGATGGTGGAGCTGCAGGCGCTGGAGGGGGAAGAGCTCCCCGGAGGCTGGTTTGGGGACCTTCCTGTGGGAACTTCCATCTTTTGGGAAGGCCCGCATTCCTCCTAAGTCTTATCTTTTCTTAAAAGATAGATAGATGGGTCCTTCATTCCACACTGGTGAGCAGGCTGAAACTGGAGCCTCTGAGCCAGTAATTTCCACTTCCAAAGTAGAGCAAGGACAGGCTTAACTAACGCTCGGGTACACAACACTTCTGAATTCTCTTCCACTTGTTCTGCCCCCAGTCAGCTTGCACCTTTGGCAGAACATTCCAGTGTTGGGGGTGGTTCGTACGACTTCCTAAATAAAGTGCCTTTTCCACGTTTTCCCAGTGTGGTGGCATATCACCAGGATTATTAACACTTCCCAAAATAGGAAAAGCTGTCAGTGGGTTTGGATCACAGATGAACTGAGAAACCTTTCTCTTAAAAGAGGTGGAATCTGCTTGATGGGGGGAGGGAGGGGCAAAGTGGTACCATGGCTTATAAACTACCCAACGGATACAAGTATTGTACGTGTACTTTGGTGATCTCAATTGTCCTGGAAAATCCAGATTGTCGACTCATTATACGTTCAGTAAACCAGGAAACCGAAACCCAGCACTCTTGAGTTGATTGTGACTCTTAACAACCTTTCCATTGGGGTTGAGAAGTAGTAAATCTTAATGGGAGGAGGCCGCTCATCTTTCAAACTACTGAGTTTTTGTTTGGGAGCACAGCACATAACTCATCGCACCACCAGGGCTCCTTACATGTCAAACAAGAGGCAGAGAGCCTGGGTGTTGAGCTGGCTCTGAAAGGTAATTACAGTTTACCTGGAGCAAGTCACTTAATTGCTCTGAAACAAAATTGTTGGCTTGAAGAATCTTTATGGTTCTTTCTAACTGGAATGTTCTGGGAATTTATAAAATGTGAACAATGAGGCATTATGATGGTCAGGATTGATTAGGATGTCCTCTCACTCCCTCTTACCTCAGACAAAATCCTAACATTCCAGAAAAAGCAACTGCAAAACTTCACCCCTGAAAGGGGGTGTAAGACACCAAGAAGAATATTTCAGTGTGGAACTCTTCACCCAAAGAATTGCTTCCAATAAAATGAGTAATTAAAAAAAAAAATTATGACATGCCGAGTATAGGGTGATGCAGGTACGTAATCTCTGTTTGGAAGGTTTAGAATGATTGTTTAAAATAATTTTGAGACTCCTGTGAGGGTAAGTGAGGATGTGCAAAACAATAAAATTTTTCATAGACTATCTTCAGAAAATGGGATTCTGGCAAAAGAAGAAATGCAAATCAGATAAGAACCGCACCATAGCGGGGGGGCCTGTGCTCTGAGTGGTCTGTGTGTACCTCCACAACTCTTTGGAACATAAAAGATATTTCTAGCGTTTAAATGAGAGCCAGGTTTTAGAATGGAAAGAGCAATTTGGAAAACATGACTGCGTGTTCCTGTTTACTCTCCTGGGTTGGGTGTGTGTGTGTGTGTGTGATATGAATTCTATGAGTTTGCACCTGGTTCTTAAGTAGTGTAACCGTCCTCTCTTCCTTCATACTTTAGAAATCCTCGAGTAATGGCATCATTGAACAAGCACTAAGAAATGATAAGCGAGGCCCCACCTGAGGGCATCTTAAGAAGCCTCATGTTGCCTATGCCACAGTTAAATATAACAAGTTCTAGGCATTTGAGTCCAACAACAAACCCCTCTTTGATGAGAAAGCTACAATTTGGACGGTTAAATAAGTAAATTGCTCAAGACGGCACAAAGAACTGTAGAGACAGGATTCCTGACCTTACTCTAAAACTATATAACAAGCTTTAAACTACACAACTCTGCATAAGTCAAGTAGTTCCAGGCTTTATATCTACAGAAGGAGAGACATAAGGGAACAGACTCACCAAAAAGCTTTGCATATGTGCTTGCCTGTGTTAGAACTGTGCTAGATGTCCTGTCATTCTGTTCAACTTGTTTAGTAAACACAGAGAGTCCACTGTATACTGACACTATTGTCTACCTTGGGGTTAAAAAGAAAAGAAGTACCGGCTTTGCCTCAAGGAGCTCCCAGTCTAGTAGGAGACAGATCTATAAATGAATTGTGATCTGTTGTCCTACGGACTCTATTGATGTTGTATTAACTAGTCAGCATAAGCTAAGTTTGCTGTTTTAACAAATGAACCCCAAATCACAGTGGCTTAACACAATGAAGGCTTATTTCTCACTTATACTGCATATCTATTCTAGGTTAACAAGGATTTCTGGTAGTCAAGGTTCAACTAGAGAAAAAGAACTAGTGATAGAGTAAGAAATGTATTACAAGGCATAGCTTGGGCAATTTTAGAGTTGCTAGCCAACCAAATCTTAAGTTTTTAGGACAGGCAGGCTAGAAGGAAAGTCGTTAGCAGGGAGAAATTCTATTGTCATAAACTATTTTTAGTCTATTAACTCAGTGAATGTCTAAGCACTTATTAAAAGAAAATGACTGATTAGGCCTGGCCCACCCAGGGTAATCTCTCTTTTAATCAACTTAAAATCAGGTGATTAGGACTTTAAACACATCTGTAAAATGACTTCACAGAGGCATGTAGATTAGCATTTGATTAAATAACTGACACTCTGGTCCAGCCTCAACAAATTGGCACATCAAAAAACATCAGAGTGTTCCACATAGTTGGCCAGGGGACTGACTGATTGAAAAGCATCAGCAGCTGTCACAGAGAACAGCTGGAGGTTCTTGCACCAACAGTCACCTATTTCAGACCAAAAGTAATGTATGTTCACCTCTACCTCATAATCTCCGGGAAAGAATTGGCCATGTGACTCCTCCCAACCACAAGGGCAGAGACGTTGTTCTTCCCGAGTGGAGGAGGAAGCCACCACAGTTATTGTCCTGGGTGATCTGACCAGCTTCTGCCCTGTCCTCAGCCATGCTCATCTTACAGAGGGGAGACTGAGTCATGGTGAGATGAAGACACATGTCGATGCTGAGGACCCCACTCTGATTATGGAAGAAGCCAGAACAGGAGCTCCCCTTCACCCTGCTTCAGCAGGTCTTAGCAAAAAGACGCTCCTTCCAAACCCATGAAACCCACCCCAGCCCACTGCCATGAGCCGTTTCCCATGCACGGACACCTTCCAGGGGAAGACGGTAAACTGTGATGACAGGAGACTGCCCACCTTCCTAACTTGTTCTTGTTGTTGTTGTTAAGTGCCGTCAAGTCATAGACGACTCATAGCGACCCTATGAACGAAAGACCTGGACAGTTTTATAACTTACATCCTTTCTCCAAGTTCATAGGGTTTCCAGAGCCACTCCTGCTTCCAAGCCTGTTTTAATCGGGAAGCTCCACCAAACACTGTCCACCATGGGTAACCATGATCGCACTTGGCACATCAGTGTCACAGTGTTTAGCATCACACCAACCACGAGTTACCTCTGTACAGCAAATAGACAGACCAGTGCTATACCACTTAGAAGAATGTTTGACCAAAAACAATTAAAATCAGGCCTGAAGGCCACAGATTAAAATCACCCACCTTTGGCTTGGTAGCATAACTTTCTATCCACTACGCCAACAGAGCTCTCTCTATGCTATTGTTAAGTGCCATCAAGTCGTAGATGACTCAAAGCAACCCTATGAACGAAAAACTTGAATACTTATACAACTTTCATGATTCCAACTTAGCAGCCCCAGATACAATGCTCTATGACATCAGGACTCCTTTCAAAGCTGATCCCTGCTTATTTGACAAAAACTTACCTTTGAAAGTATAGGAAACACACATGCCTCCATAAAGTTCCAGTCAGACAGCACTGGCTTCACAAGGTTAGAACAGAAGGCCCAGGGCTATGGGATCTTACAATTCAAAGACATTCATGACCTTCTGCGGAGTCTTTGTGGAGTCTTGAGCGCTCTCTCTGGTGACTTGGAAAGAATACACCTATTTAAATGTAATAGACAAAGTAACTGGGTGGTGCAAATGGGTAATGAATGCCGTTGGTCACTAACTCAAAAGTTAACGGTTCAGGTCTACTGTTCATGCCTTGGAAGAAAGGCCTGGTGATCACCCACTCACATCTGTTGAATTGGCTTCTATGCAAAGTAACCCTCCATCAGGTTTCTGAGGCTGTAGATCACAAAGGAAGGAACCTGCCCATCTTTCTCCCCCAGAGTCCTCGGCGAATGTGAACTACTGAAGAGGCCTAACCTTTGGGTTAGCAGCACAGCTCTCTACAGACTTCACCACTAGCACTGCCCTCTAGTGATCTACTCCTGCAAAACCAGGCATTGGAAATTATCAAGCCCTGTTCTACCCTGGCATCCCTAGAGTCACCATGACTCATCTTTTTTTTTTTTAAATTATTTTTGTGTGCGTGTACTGTCAAATCAGATCTGACTGGTACAGGAGGAGATTGTCCCTCCTTACCCGGCAGAGCATCTGGTGGATTCGAACCGTTCACCTCTAGGATTGTAGTTGCAGTTCCTTGCCACTAGGTCACCAGAGCTCCCCCACCATGACTCATCTTTTCTAACATTAAGGGTGAGGATCTGGGATATGTTGGATTCTGACAAAGGTTTAGTCTGTGAAACAAAAAACTAAGGAATGATGCAAAGCACTAAGGAGCAATGGTCACTGACAACAAGAACCAGCAACAGAAAATTCTCTAGGTTCACATAAAAAAAGGGTCTGGCCGATAGTGACCAGATAGACCTGGCCTCTTCTCTCACATCTGCTGAAAGCTTACTGTTTGTCAGGCACTGTGCTCAGCATTGTTCACACAAGGTCCCATTCAATCTTAGTGGCAATTCTGTGTGTTGAGTCTATTACCAAACACGTTTTGCCCACAGCCTGTAGGGAATAGAAATGAGATCCTCGCCAAGTCTATCTGATACTACTCACCACCAGGGCTGTCACATTCTGTTGTGAAGGTACCCTACACAATGGCATTTGGCCAAAGAAGCGAGTGGGTACTCCACTATCCTCCAGGAGACCTTGTCTGGGTTTGCATTGGCCTCTGGAAGGAAGACTTTTCCTAAAGCTCATAAAGGCTCCATATGAGCTGCAGAAGGAGAGAGACCCTTTATGCCCTCAAGCTCTCTCCTCTATAGATACTGGAACAGAAAGGAACCTTAAATCTGCCCAGCCTCGGCTCGCACAGTTACCGTGGTTTATTCTTAGAGTGTGTCCTCAGTGTGAATTACTACTCACCAACTGGTAATGCTTTAAAGCACCTATGTGTGTGCTAAGTGCTTTTTAAAAAGAAAAGATGCATAAGACATGACCCTTCGCTTCAAACTGCTTACATCTAGAAGGGGAAAACACAAGAATTGACTAATAATACCAAGCATAATATTGACAAACACTCTCAAAAAATTCATTGCAAGTCCAGTCAAAGCTGACTCATTGTTGCACAGGAAGAGATTGCCCATCTTTCACCCATGGAGCCATTGGTGGATTTGAACCACCAGAAAGGCTCCACCTTTAGGTTGGCAGCACAACGCCCTATGGACTAGGCCACCAGAGCTCCTAATAAAAAGTGCAAGAAGTTCAGAGCATCTTGACTGCTGGAAGGATTCATGCATTCACTCAGCTGCCCTATTCTGATCAAATGTGAAACAGCAGAGGAGTGGGGCGAGCTCCTGAAGGCCAGCAGGGCAGCCAGAGCAAGGCCCACAGTGGGGCTGTGCAACATACTTTGGGGATGCACCCACAGCTCAAAGCCACCGTTCATGCAACTGAAGGGAGTCAAGGCTTCTAGGCCACCGGCACAGGTGCTTGCCCAGGCCACCCAGAAGTCCAAAGAGGAGGAATAAGAACCACACTGCAGAGCAGGAGAGAAATTAAGGGGCTGCAGACGAGGGGAAGAAGGCTACTGTTGGATTTGGCTGGAAATAGCAACCATCACGCTCACTGGCCCAACCTGGGCTCTCATTTTCCCAAGACCCACCTTCCTGGCTTCCCATACAGCTTCAGGGCTCAGAGAAAGTGAAGACATCTTGAAGAAGGAGACTTTGAAGGCCTTGCCTCAATCTCCTGTTGGTTAAGCTGACAGGTGGGTGGAGTCCTTCACTCCTACATCCCTTCCGCTCTCCCCTCTGACTTCTTGGTACTCACCTGTCTCCCCCTCCCCTTTCCCCCTCTGGGCTCTTCTCTGGCAGTGTTGGGGGAAATGTTCTTGGAAAGTATCCTTCCTTCTTTGCACCCCTTGCTCCTAACAATAACCCTGCCCACTGTCCTTCCCCCAATGCTGTTCCTCCCCCCACCACACACACACACACACACTCTCTCTCACACTCACCTCCCTTCCCTCCCCCACCCCTTCCCCTCCATTTGTTTCAATGAACAGCCCCTTTTATCTATTCTGTAGGTACAAATGAAGCTGTCAAATTTGATCAGGCGCTTGATATGACAGGCTGTGGGAGTCAGGACCCCTTGAACAGAGTGGGCCTTGTCTGTCACAGCCCGCCTGACACTTCCCATAATGCCCAGACTGATGAGATTCTGAGTAGGGCCCAGCACATTTTCAACTCTATTTTGGGTGAAAACCCTTCTTGAAAGATCTTGAAAGGAGCTGGCAGTTCAGCCGCCCGGATGATTAATGAGGGTTGGCTCCGCTGGATGGATTTCTCCTGGTGCCAACAGCCGTCCTCCCAACAGGCCGGAACGTGTTGCCGTTGACTTCCCCCAGCACTTCCCCCTCAGAGCAACACACCTCAAAAACCTTTCCCACCAACCCTCGGACATCTCCCCCTCCCCGCCCTGTACCTCCACCACAGCCTCCTCAAGCCACACTTCTTTCCCTTTCCATTCTGTTTCTGATGTGGGAGGGGCTCCAGCATATGGAAAAAGTTAGCCATCTGAGTGAGGCCTGCACAGACGAGCGGGGCTGGCTGGCTGGCTTCACAGATGTGAGGGGCAGCAAAGAAGGCCTGAGAAGGAGCTAAGGGGAGAGCCGCCCAAGCTCCTCACTCATTGTGTCAGTGGGCAGGGGCAGCCTTCTCCTCAGCAAGGAGCTCTGGGGACATAAACCATGGGAAGTCTAAAACATCAAAGTCTCTGTTTGCTTCTTATCTCACAGTCTCAGTTTCCTTTTCTTGAGCAGAATCTCCTACTGTTGTTATTGTTATGTGCCATCAAGTTGTTTGCAACTCATAGTGACCCTATGTACAACAGCCTTAAACCCTGCTCTTTCCTGTGCCAATCGCACTGCCTCTGACACACCCATCCTGATTACCCCAGTCACTGAATCAATCCACCTCATAGAGGGTCTTCCCCTCCTGAGC
The DNA here is from genome assembly GCF_000299155.1 of Elephantulus edwardii. Lineage (NCBI taxonomy): Eukaryota > Metazoa > Chordata > Mammalia > Macroscelidea > Macroscelididae > Elephantulus > Elephantulus edwardii. The sequence goes on along the minus strand of NW_006399937.1, from coordinate 195,946 downwards.
TGTCCCTCCACCCTACCAAGGTCCCTCTCCAAGGACCTGTGCCTCCTGGCAACATGTCCAAAGTATGTCAGACGAAGCCCCAGAATCCTTGCCTCCAAGGAGCAGCCTGGTTTAACCCTCTCTACGATGAATCTGTTTGTTTTCTTGGCAGTCCAGGGTACATTCAACACTCTTCTCCAGCACCACAGCTCAAAGGCATCAAATCTTCTGTCCTCCCTAGTCATTGTCCAACTCTCCGATGCATAACAAGTGATTGCAAAGACCATGGCCTATATCAGATGCGTTGCTCTTGAGTACTTTAGAGAGGTCCCTAACAGCAGACTTTCCCATCCAAATACCTTTTTTTTTTATTTCCTGGCTGCCGGTGCCAAGAGTATATAGTTTAAAATTTAGTATCTTTGACTTCAAGATAGAAATGGCTAGTATCTATTCCCAATACGTTTTTGTTGTTGTTAAGTGCCATCAAGTTGTAGATGATTCGTAGCGACCCTTTGAACAAAAGACCTGAACACTTGTATAGCTTTCATCATTTCTCCAAGTTCACAGAGTTTCTGGAGGCAAGCTATTTCAGAAGTGGGGCTCCACCAAACACTGTCCACCATGAGTAACCTTTATCGCATTTGGCACATCAGTGTCACAGTATTTAGCATCACAGCAAACACGAATTACCTTTGTACAGCTAATGGACAGACCAGTGCTATTAGAAGAATGTTTGACCAAAAATAATTAAAACCAGGCCTGAGGGCCACAGATTAAAATATCTCCTACATTTCCAAATAGCTGACCCTCCAAGTCTTTCAAGTCTGTTCATTTCACCAGAGTAGACTGCCCATCTTTCTCCCACAAAGCCACAGGGGGATTCAAACCACCAGAGAAGGGCTACCTCTGGGTAAGCAGCACACCTCCCTACTGAGTAGACCACCAGAGCTCCCTGTACCAGTTTTGGGGTTTTATATTTTCTCTTTCTCTTTGTCTCTGTCTCTTTCTCTCAGGATTGAGACCAAGGCCCTCTCACTCAGAGAACCACCATTATAGTAAAAAGTCTCTCTCACCCATCCACCCACCCAGGCTATGTTCTCTTCTCTTCTGCCTTCTTCAGCAGTCACTGATGCCGCTCAAGTACCTTCAGTGATAAGATCACCTAGGAATTGGAAAAGAAGAAATTAGGGCATTCTCTCACCCATCTGCAATACTAACCTTCTTCCCTTTGCTGCTGAAGCTCCATCAGACATACTTTGGACATGTTGCAAGTAGGGACCAGTCCTTGGAGAGGGATATCATGCTTGGGAGAGTGGAGGGACAGCAAAGGAGAGGAAGACCCTCGATGAGAGTGACTGGGGTAATGGGGGTAGGTGTGTCAGAGACAATAAGGTTGGTACAGGATAGAGCAGGGTTTAGGGCTGTTGTACACAGGGTCACTGTGAGTCGCAGATGACTCAACAGCACATAACAACAACAATAACTTGTCCAGACAACCCTGATCTAAATTCCACAGTGTTCTCCTCTACCAGTGTTCACTCCCAGTAGACGAGGGAGCAGCAATGCTTACAGAACAGAATGAACTCAGAACTTTCCTGGAACTTTCAAGATCAGGATTCTTCAGGATCAGGCCAGGTAGGTGTTGATCTTTTTGAAACATCCATCATTCTTTTTTCCAGGCCAGGTTCTCCAGTGTGGGGGCCATCAGCTAAGTGGCGTCCCTCTAACTAGTGTGTTCTCTTATAGGGCAGGCTAAGCACATTCCAGGGGCTAGACTGCCAGAGGTGCTCCCAAGCATAGCAACCATACCTACTGTCCCCATTCATCATTTTCTTCTTTCCTTTTCCTTCTGGAAGAAAAGAATGGGCGAGTGCCCATAACTTACCTATCCCCAGACCACTGGGTTAATGCCTAACCAGCTCGGAGACCCTCCAGCCCACATATGGACTCAACACCATTAATCCCTTCAATTTACTGCATACCAAGTACCAGACTAGACACTGAGAAAAAGAGACACAGCTCTTGCCTCCAGGGAACTTGCTATAAACATATAGGAGAAAAAACCCAGAAACTAAACAAATCAGCATATAATTTGTGATTCTAGAAGGAGCTCTGGTGGCACAGTGGGTTAACCAGTTGGCTGCGAACCAAGAGGTCAGTGTTTTGAATCCATGACCAGAAAGATGTGGTAGTTCGTTCTGTAAAGATTTACAACTCTGGAAATCCTATGACATGGCTCTACTCTGGGGAACTATGAATTGAAATTGACTCAGTGTCAGTGGGACAGGTTTTTTGGGAGGTTACTATAGTAGTAACGAAGGAAAAGTTTTCAAGTCTGCTGTCAGAGACCGCTCCAAAGTACTGAAGAGCAACAATGTCAGTCTGGAGACTAAGGTGTGCCTAATCCAGGCCATGGCCTTTGCAATTACTTGCTTTGTGTCAGAGAGCTGGATAGATACTGACTAGGGATGATAGAAAGAGAATTGATGCCTCTGAGCTGTGGTGCTGGAGAAAAGTATTGGATATACCATGGACTTCTAAGAGAACAAACAGGTTCTACCTAGAGAGGGTGAGACCAGGCAGCTCCTTGGAGACAAGGATTCTGAGGCTTCATCTGTCCTACTTCAGACATGTTGCAAGGTGGGACCAGTCCTTGGAGAGGGACTTCATGCTTGGGAGGGTGAAGTGCAGAGAAGAGAAAGGAAGCTGCCACAGGCCTCCCACAGCTCCTGGTCACAAGGCCTCTGCCAGACATAACCTACAGACATGAGGCAAAGGAGAGAGAGAATGCAGGCGGCTGTGGTGCTGAAGGTGAGCTACAAGAGGCCTTGAGAAGAGCTTTGAGGTCTTCTAACTCCTGGGGCTATGGCATGGACAGCTGATGAAGGCAAAAAGAAAACTTAATAATCATACAAATCGATAGAGAGTTATAAGATTCTGGCAGGGACTGTCATGTTTGAGAGAAACTTAATGCTCTTACAGAAAGATAACTCTTAATTGAAAAACAAGGGTATGTGTTTTGAACTTTTGAAAAGTTGGCTTCTCATTAATTAGCCTAGCGTTAGAATCACTGGGTAGTAGTCCAAATTGGTATGCCCTCGATTATTAGCCCCCAAAATTGGTGATTTGCGCCCTCTAAAAACCCGATGGCCCAGTGTTACGTGACATACTTATGGCAACTGACGGCAGCAACATACTTAAATTCTTAAGTCCTTCACAAAAAAAGCCCAACGTTCATTCCCACTCTCCCCAACCAGTCCCCTCCCCACAGGGCCCAAGAGTTCACTGCTTCCCGGACACTGAGCACTTGCATCAAGTCGTGGCTTTCTCCTAAAGAGCTTAACTCCTCTTCACAAATTAATCGTTCTGTCTTTAGACAGATGTGCTGCTAACACAAAGGCCGAGCCTCTCTGCCAGTTCAAATCCACCAGCGACTTCTCAGGAGAAAGTTGGGCAATCTCTTCCCATACAATTTACAGCCTCAGAAACCTGCTGGAGCTATGAGTGGTTCTGACTTAACAGCAATAAGGAAGGGTTTTTAAAGTCATTTGGGTTCCTTATTTGTGTCTCTTTCACAGTCCTTTCCACACCTGCTGGGTGAGTATCTCACGCCTCCCCTACTCCCACTGGGCTATAAATTCTTTAAAGGCAAAGGCCATGGCTTTTCATCTCTGTGTCTCCTTTACTGAAAGCTGGGCCAGACACATAGTGGGTAGTCAGTAAATACATGAAGCATTCTCTTTAATTGAAAACAGCTAAAAGACTGGAACATTTGTCAATGTCTTTAAGGTGAGGTCATTAGTTGGGTGAAGAAACAGCCTGGAGGGTGAAACTCAGAGAGGGACAAGAGAAAGCATGATCAGAAAAGAGGAAAAGAATGCACACCGCCTCCCGGTGGCCTAAAGCCACTGTCATCATCCAGTCAATCCTGACTCATGGTGGCCCCGTGAGTCAGACTGACAGGACACAGGAGAATTGCCCCATAGGGTTTCCAAGATTGTGAATCTTTACAGAAGGGGGGAGCATCTGATGCGTTCTGACCACTGACCCTTTGGCTGGAACAATCAGGGTTCCTGCCAATAATCCAGTGATCCCATTCCATAGATCATCCCTTCTCCAGGTCAGCCTCCCCTTCTCGAGAACAAGAAGGGTGATGCAGAGGGGATGAAGTGGTCACTCTGAAGATCCTGTTATAACAAAACCCTAGAGGCAGGCAGAGGAGATCGACTGGAGCTAGACACTCAGTGCTCATGGACACCATTAACTACTTCCATTACCAACTGGCCATGATGGCTGAAAATGCCCCCACTCAGGACATTCCTTGCAATCAAGGGACGAAGCCCAGAAAAAGAATGCAACATGTGAAAATGGTTGGATGAAAGGAGAAGATAACCGTCTTAACACATCTGCATTCACTGAAACATGTTTAGAAAGAGCCAACACCCAGAAGAGACAGCAGGATTGGAACAGGGTGGGCCATAAAACCACTGAGGGGAAGACAGAGCCTGGTCAGAAAAGCTCTAAGATAAGAACATTTTCCTGGGAAAGATAACCCTAGGCATAGAGCCTCTGGGAGGATCAAGCTGCTAGACAACATGAATTAAGACTCTAAAGCAAGAGTGTGTTCCTTCAAAGATTAGTCCCACTGCGGTATCTGCTTCCCTGGTTACCTCTGCTCTCTCCCATGAGACCTGTCTCCACACAGGCAGGGATTTGACCATCGTAACAATCACCATCTTCACCCTCCATGCCTGCCATGTGGTTGGGTTGGCACACAATCGCTATTTGTAGAATGAATCCATTAATAAGCCTTCACAAACGTGCTGAGAATCCACCCCAGAGATGAAGGCTCAGTTCTGAAAGGAGCCCAGAAAGGACCTGCAGAGATCCAGGACCAAGCCGTTGGGAAACAATACTTGAAATCAGTCAAGTCTACCCACTTTGCTCTTTCCAGCAGATCTAGGTCCACACCTGATTGACTTGGGAAGAACCACCTTTTACAAACTTACCCCAACAGCTGTGGGAACAGAACTGAGCTCCCTGTTGTCTTTCAGGATTTCTCCAGGGAGAAAAAGAAATTTCCTGGCCATTGGGCCAGAATGTAAAAACAAGGCTACATAAAACAGGCAAAGGAGGGAAAGAGTAGGCCAAAAACAATATGCTGCTCTCTCTCCTGTTTTTTTAGGACCTTAACTTCTTTTCCCAGTGAGGAGGAGGAGGAGGAGAAGAAGGGAGCAAAGCCTAATGACCCTCTGCCCCCATGCCAGGACCGAGGGCCCCGCAGGCAGGGAGTCAAAGAAAACTTTTCCGAGACTGATTACCAAGAAGGTAACTAGGTACACAGAGCACATGTGAACAGGCTCCTCGTTTCCAATTCAGGACTGTCAGATGGTGATTAATGACTAACAGCCACAGAGCAGCCTTGATTGCCAAGTGCCGTATTGTTAATCCTGACATTTAATGAGGCCGGACACAACTCCAGCACAATTCCACACCATCATCTGCAAATAGCGCTCGACGGACTTAATTGGTTAAGTATTTGTGTAGTGTGGGGGTGTGTATGTGTGTGAGAGAGAGAGAGAAAGAAAGAGAGAACACAGAGGTATAAAGGGCAGAAGAAAGGGGCAAGATGTCTGTGTGTGAATTTGCCATATGTGGTACCCACACTTTAATGTGCGTGTAACTGGGCTCTCCCACAGGTCCACTGGCATGAACCCATATGTGCATGGCTGTAGATTAGCAAGGCAGCCTCAGGCCCCAGCAAGTAGCAAACCAACTACCACAGCCCTGGACACCCCTCCACTTCATCTGACCCCTACTGTGGGCTCCCCACCACTGCCGCTGTCTCTGAAGGGCAGCTGGGAACTGGCATGTTTGTGAAGTTAAAACACATGAAAGGAAGTTGAAAGAAGAAGTTGTCTGGAAATGGGCTGAGATCCAGGGCTCCTAAGAAGCCACTTTTCACTGGACTCAGATCAACGGTCCCTTGGCCTGCATGACTGGGCAGTTCCTCTTTTTTCCAAGAAAGAACTATGTTACCCCCATTCCGGAACTCAACACTCTCTCAGGAGATGAATGGAATCCATCTTATTGTTCTAAAAACAGGGTTTCAGGCAATAGGGACAGAGAGACAGGCCCAGCAAGGGCTCTCTAAGCCAATGAGCCAGGTGACAAAGGACCCAGGAAAGGAGATGTTGGCTCCAAAAGGGCAGATTAATTCAAGGAATCAATATTCATGGAACACTATGTGTACCAACGGCGTCACCAGGACAAAAGGGAAGAAGGTAAGACTTAAGTATTCGGCAATCTAATTGGAGAAATAATGATTGGACATTGAAAGCAGGCTGTCAATGCCACGAACCATGTGAGCAGTGCAAACAGTGCCACGCACATTCAGAGGACTGGCCAGTGAGGCCTGGAGAAGGCGAGGAAAGGTAGGGAGTACGCAAAATGGTCTGAAAGATCAGAAGCCCTCAGGTGGAAAGAGCTGGAAAGGTGAGGTTTTGGTAGTATGTAGATGCACTGTCAACCCAGAGGCAGATGATTTGAAACCACCAGCTGCTCTGTGGGAGAAAGATGGACAGTTGCCTCCTGTGCGATACACAGCCTCTGAAACCCTGCTAGAGGGTCAGCTGTGAGTTGGTTCCAACGCAATTGCACATAATAACAACAGCAGCAATTCCTACTCATTAACCCTTTGGATTACTGGTGGCACAGTAAATCAAGTGTTGAGCCTGCTTCCTTAAAGATGTACAGCCTTGGAAGAGCTGTGGGTCAGTTCTCCTTTGTCCATAAGACTTATATTATGAGTTGGAAGCAGCGTGGTGGTAGTGGGTTTGGGTTGGGAAATCATCCCTCTGAAGTTTATTACTCAAAATATGGTCTTGAAAAATTTTCACCACCTTTGAGTCAGTGTCAGCTCCTTGTGACACATATCCACTCCCGTAGAGGGGCTATTGAAGTCAAGCCATTGACCTTGAGGTGAGCAGCCTAGCATGTAACACATTGTACCACCAGAGCGCTTAAAGCATGGGCCCAGAACCAGCGAAATCACCAGGAGCTTATTAAAAAGGCAAGGCTCACCCCAGACCTTTGATTCTAAGTCTGCAGGTGAGTAAGACTTGCCAGGTAACTAACTGTATGTATATCAAAGCTTAAGAAGCACTGTTCTCAATGCCTGGGAGAAGGCCACACACAAGGGCCAGATGTCCCAAAGTTCCTCACCTCCAAAGAAGACCAGGGCCCCTATTCTTCCTTGTGTCACTTCCCATGACTCTCTAAAGCTTGGTGGAACACCCTGGAGAATTATCAAGGTGCACCCTATTGCTTTATTCCATTTGGAGGCAAGGTATAGCAGATCAGACTTGAATTGGGCAATTATCCTTTTTAAAGCCTTGTTACTCAAAGTCTGGTCCAGGCTCCAGTGGAAAGGTCCTGGACAGCTTTGAAGCACATCCCCTTGCCAGTCACCCTGCAGGCAGAAGGGTTCATGTCACAGGCAGGAGCAGGCAACCTTCTGGTGTGGGCGTCAGGGGCTTCAGCCTCATGTCTTTGTTCCAGCCCAGTAGTTGGAGCCGCAAACACCCCATGCTGAGGAATTCAGTTCATTACTGAGGCCCCCGTGTAATTACCACCGGGCTTGCCTTCATTCTGGGAGGCATTCCTAACCTCCCTGATTGCCCTGCTCCAGCCACTCTAGCTGTGGGAGGAAATAATAATTAAAAGCTAATGTTTCCTCTGGTGACTCTGGGTCTAGGGGTGCCTCTGCTGTGACCCAGCCTTTCGCTGAACCATCACATCTTACTAGCCTACACCCCCTCCTCTTTGAAAAGGCAAATCATTATGGATGCTTCCCATTGGATGCCTGCATTTTCTCCCCAGGCCAAATTAAGTTCCCCGCCCCCCCCCCC
>NW_006399937.1:143815-187957 GCF_000299155.1 Elephantulus edwardii | reverse complement strand
CTGACCCACTGTGAAAATGAAGAAAAAGGCGTAGAACAGGAGTCCAGAGATCCGGTTCCAGATCCTACTGCTCTGCTTCCTGAGTGGCTATGGGAAATCACATCACGTGCTCACGCCTCAGTTTCTTCCCTGTAGTTTGGGGGAACTGAGTAAAAGGGTTGAGCTCTACTATCCATTTCAGTGGTAACACCTTGTGATTTTATTTCAGAGCATTATTAAGAGGACTAAGTGGCATTAGATAATAGGTGTTATAAATGCACTGAAAAGCTTACAGTGATAGATGAACATCCAGTAGTAATAAGGTAACTCATTTCCGCATGTCACCTACCAGCTCCTCTACTCGTAAATGTCCTCTTGTTTACAGAGTTCTGTTACCCTAGCCAGATTGGGAGCAACATGAGGCCAAAGATGGAGGTTTCTATTTCTTTCTTAACCATTCCTAGTGACTAATGTTCACAGAAGCTACTCAATAATGTTGTTTACTGGGTGGCAGGCTGATTACCCTGCTGGCTGCTCATTCGTTGAAGTGGACTTTTAAAAAGCTTAACAGAGAAGTAGTCACCTTTTCTTCTTAAGAGGGAAAGGTAAAGAACCTCTTTTAAATATGCAGGTCTCATTTCTCTTGAGGGAAAAAAAATTGTCCCTTTTAAAGTCGTTGGATTTGGAAATTCGGATGGAATTTTTAATATGACCTTGCAAATTAGCACATACCAACATGTCCAAGGCTTAATTGCATTCCCCAAGTACGTACTGAGGATGGTACCTGCTGAGTGGCAAGCCTCTGCTCGGTAGCAGGAAGGATACAGAGGAAATATTGTGAAGTAATAGGATTCATTTAAAACATATACATTAGGTGTTGTTGTTGTTATGTGCTGTAAAATCACCTACAACTCATAGCAACACTATGTACCGCAGCTCTGAAGCCTGCCCTGCCCTGAGCCTGTCTCACTGACTCCAACACCCCATCGCCCCAATTACTGCGTCAATCCATCTTGTCAAGGGTCTTCCTCTCCCTGCGCTGACCCTCCACCTTTCTGAGCATGATGTCCTTCTCCAGGGATCGGTCTCTCCTGGCCACATACCCAAAGTATGTGAGACAGAGCTTCAAAATCCTAGCCTCCAAGGAGAAACTTGGTTTCATCCTCTCCAAGACATTTGTTTTCTTGGTGGTCCATGGTATGTCCAACACCACAATTCAAAGGCATCAATTCTTCTCCTGCCTTCCATAGTCATTGTCTAGCTCTCTGATGCATAGGAAGTAATTCCAAAGACCACAGCCTGGATTAGGCGCACCTTAATCTCAAAACTGGTAGCATTCCTTTTCAGTACTCTGGAGAGGGTCCCTGAGAGCACATTTCCCTAATGTAATTCATCTTTTGACTTCCTCAGACCTCTGGAGTTTGATGCCAAAATATTACCAAAATGGTCTCCTGGAAGGATATGCACATAATCAAATTTTGTTGCCTTGTCCTACATTTTTTGCAACTCTTGAATATTTTAGAAACCATCTTCAAAGTCTGTCATATTTTTTATTGACAATGACAAACATTTATGTGTTAAATGTGTGTGAGGGAGGAGGAGCAGCATTCATGTCTCAGGAAGCTAAGCCTGGTGAAGAAGCTGGATGATCAGGTTCATTCAGACAGGTCAAAAACCTAAGTAATGTGTGTCTTTTCCTGAAGCTGGCAATGAGTACATAGGAATAATGTGCAGCCATCCAGGGTGAAACATGCTGAAGGACTTCTTTCACTGAATTGCATAAGTTCAGTTATGTCTGTAAAAATCAATTTCATGATAGATATCCTAGCTTCTACCTTTGCCCTCCCTTGCTCCATTTTCTATTCTCAGCACAGCAGCTCAAGGGATCTTTTTAAAAACATAAATCAGATCATGTCATTCATCTGCTTGAAACCCTGCAAGGGCTCTCCTCTCATTTGGAAAGGAGGCCAAAGTCCATAGGAAAAAAGCCCATGGAGTGACTTCTACACGATTCAGTTCCCTGATGCCTCTCAGGGTCTCCTCTCCCACCACTGCCTTCCATCAGTCACATGGCTCTAGTCACATGGCCTTCTGGCCAGGCCTCCAAGAAACCAGACAGGCTCCACTGTAGGGCCTATGCTCTAGCAAGGCGCTGATCTTCCTTAACCCTCTTCAGTAAATACTTAATGTCTTCTTCACTTTCAGCAAGTAAGGTTGTATCATCTGCACATTGCAGGTTGTTGTTAAATCATCCTCCAATCCTGATACCATATTCTTTCTCATATAGCCAAGCTTCTCAGATTATCTGCTCAGCATACATATTGAACCTGATGCACACCTTTTCTGATTTTAAACCTTGTTTGGATTGAATGACTGCTTCTTGGTTCAGGTATAGGTTCCTCGTGAGAACAGCCACGTGTTCTGGAATGCTTATTCTTCGGATCCACACAAATACTTTTGCATAATTAATAAAGCAAGTGTTCTTCTGGTGTTCTGATTTTTCTGGTGGTCTCTGCTTTCAGCCAGAACAATCTTAGTACTAGAAAACATTGCAGGTAAACAGAAGTGGTTAGCTGACAGACATGAGAAACAGGCCTCGGGGTGGGGGGGGGAGTGACTGATTTGGTCTTTTCCTTCCATTTTGTTCTAATTAGTTTGGCAAAGGATATCTCTTGGTCAGGGTAGTCTGGATGGATCAGCTCTGCATATTTGCCTCTTGTCCTCTGTCTAGTGCCGTGACAACAAGAAACCAGACAAGCTTTGGAGAGAGAAAATGGACCCAGAAGTGGACAATCTAATGCCAATCTGTCCCCACTGTTGTTGGTTTCACACAAGTTGACTCATGGCTGCCCCAAACATAATGAAAGGAACCATTGCCCAGTCCTGTGCCATCTACATGATCAGGAATTGTTGTGATCCATGGGGTTTTCATTGTCTCCTTTGTGCAAGTAGATCGCCAAGCCTTTCTTTCTAGAGACCATGGTTTGCTGAAAATCCTGTATACACCTGTTCAGCATCATGGCAATCCACAAGCCTCTACTCACAGACAGCTGGTAGCTGCATCAGATCCATTGGCCTAAACTGAACCCAGATCTCCCACATACTCTAAATCCATTGCCCTCAAGTTGTTTATGACTCATGGTGACCGCCTGTCAGCTTACTGTGGTTATAAATCTTTACAAGAGGAAACCAAGGAGTGGCTGAGGGATTCAAACCAAGGGCTTTTTAGTTATCAGTTTGGCACATTCTACCTTAGATATCCCGCATGGAAGGTCACTAACCAGCCTCTACATTCACGGAATCAAGAAAATTCAGAGGAGCTACTCAAACAGGTTGGGCTCTATGAGGAGAATTGTGGCATCAGGATTGGTGGAAGATCTATTAACAATCTGCGTTATGCAGATGACACAACCCTGCTTGCTGAAACTGAGGAGGACCTCATGCACTTGCTGCAAAGGGTCAAGGACTGCAACCTTCAGTATGGACTGAGGCTCAATGTCAAGAAGACAAAGATTCTCACCACCGGACCAATTGGTAGCATCAGGATGGATGGCAAAGAGATTGAGATTGTTCACAGCTTCAGTTTGCTCGGCTCCACAGTAAACACTCTTGGCACCAGCAGTCAGGAAATCAAAAAACATATTGCGATGGGAAAGTCTGCTGCTAGGGACCTTTCTAAAGTACTCAAGAGCAACGGTGTCTCTCTGGAGACTAAGGTGCGCCTGATACAGGCCATGGTCTTTACAATCACTTGTTATGCATCAGAGAGTTGGACAATGACTAGGGAGGAGAGAAGGAGAATTGATGCCTTTGAGCTGTGGTGCTGGAGAAGAGTATTGAATGTACCATGGACTGCCAAGAAAATAAACAGATTCATCCTGGAGAGGGTTAAACCAAGCAACTCCTTGGAGGCAAGTATTCTGGGGCTTCGTCTGACATACTTTGGACATGTTGTAAGGAGGGACCGGTCTTTGGAGAGGGACATCATGCTTGGTAGGGTGGAGGAACGGCTCAAGAGGGGAAGGCCCTCTATGAGGTGGATTGATTCAGTGACTGGGGTAATCGGGATGGGTGTGTCAGAGGCAGTGCGAATGGCACAGGATAGAGCACGGTTTAGGGCTGTTGTACATAGGGTCGCTATGAGTCGCAAACGACTCGATGGCACATAACGACAACAACAACTCAAACGGGACCCACCAGTCCATTTCAATGCATGGCGACTCTCCACCATGCTTCCAAGAGAGTCAATGTTTACTGAAGGTTGCCCATCTTCTTCCCATGGAGCCACCAGGGGATCTGAACTGTCAATCTTTAAGCTAATGCCTGATACATTACACACTATGCCACCAGAGCTCCTTACTGAAGGAACTAGATGATGATTTTAAAATCACTTGAAAATTAATGTTGCCATTTCTCTCCTTCCCATGTTGCTTACTCAGCTTACTCTCATCAGAAGAGCCATCATGAGATATGTAAATTACACTCGGCCTGTCTCAGGAATTCTTTCTCCACATCCTCGCTGAAATTGAGCAGAAGATGAAGCTCCCCTCACTAAAAGGCAACCTGGCTTAAGAGCATCCAAGATGGCGCAGGACATTTGAAAGACCTCACGAGTCCTCGCCCTGCCTGGTTTGTAGACATTCTAAGGCAGGGCCTCTCCTCCTCTGCTCTCTCCTTTCTTCGAGTACAAAACCCAGAGAGACACCGAGTGTTCACCAGGAGTCAATCCCAAGGGCACCTGTGCAGACCAGGCCTTTCTCCCACCCTCTGAGCACACCTCTCACACGCGGAATATCACCAGCACCCACCTGCTCACCCAATGTCACGTTTAGGATGTGGCAGAAAACTTAAGTATCCTTGGGGGAAGAAACGGGGTTTAAATTTGGGAGTGCAATGTGTAGGATTGAGAAGAAAACTTCCCCTGAGAGCAAGAACGACTTATTTGGGAGTGGAGGTGGGGGTGGAAGGGTAGAGCAAAGGAGCATAAAGGGAAGTATGTTGGCACGGGGTGCCTGAGGGAGGGAGAGCAGGGAGTGCCAGGGAATGAGGGGGAGGGTGTGGAAAGATGAGGCTGAGCTCTGACGACAAACTTCCCTAATTCCATCAGCCTGCCAAGACCCAGCCCGGATCCCAGAGGGGTCACAGCCTGGGCTCAACCTCGGGAGGCAGGCGCCTCCTTTCACTTCGCACTTCGCACTCCGCACCGAGTTACTGGCGAGTCACAAGCCTCCGCCAACTGTGTGACTTCTCCACACGGGAAGGGCCCCTGGAAAACTCGAGAAGAAACCAGCACATAGCCGTGAACCACCACGTATATACCTAGAGGTAACTCTAAACTCCAGAGCTGGCTGGGAGGAGGGGAAGGGTAGAGGGGGGATGAGGTTTTTCCACTTCCATTCGCAACTGTCAGGCGGGTGATTAATGACCAACAGGTTTGGAATCGCCTTTATTGCCAGATCAGTATTGTTGCCCGTGACAGCTAATGAGGTTGGACAGGCTTCTCCACACTGAGCTTTATGGGGCCCGCTCCCTCCCCTGCAGAGCTCACAAGCCCTGCCAGCTTTTGTGCAAAGGAATGCTCAAGTCCCACCCCCCCCCTTCATTCCTCCACCACCACCTCTGGACTCCCCCAAGCCACCAGCACACCCCAAACTTTGCCTCATCCACAAAGAAAGCTGGGAAGCAGAAGTTTCCTGTCCTTGGCCTGCTCAGAGAACCCCATGTGCTGTACCTGCAACCCAAAAATGCCTTGCCCGTCCTCACAGGAGATTGCGGGAGCTCATTTCAAGAAAGAAAAAAAGGAAAAGGAACAAAAGCAAGCACTACAGCCATTTGGATTTAAGAGGGAGGGGGAAAGCTTTGGGCCGCTTGCTCTGGACAGTCCCACCAGCACCCTTAACCAGTCATTGCAAAGTCAGCTGCAAACTTCAAAAGTATATTGTACACACTCACCACCTCAATCTGGCAAATGTTTATTGAGGGGGTGAGGATGGAGGAGTGAGAGAATTCCAGAAAGACATTTGAATAACCATAATGATTTTTAACTAGGCACCTTAAACCTGGATATGCAAAGCCAGGTTTCAGGAGAGAAATCAGTCTGGCTCTAGGTTTAAGGGCTAGGGAATACCGGCTTTGTGTTTTGCTCTCTGCCAAAAAATATTTACCTTTGTGCTCGTTCACATCTTGATACGGTTAAACACGTGTTTGCCTGTGGTTTAATATTTGAAGGAGTTGGAGCAATGTAATAAGCAAACAGTTTAAAAGGCCCAGAAAGACCCCCTCAGCTTAAAAACCTATTACTTTTCAATGTGATATAAATGCATTTTGCTCCTGCTCAGAGCAATTTCCTAGTTTACTCTTATTAAACCAGGAGACGGCTTAGCAGAGTTCTTGATTTATGAAACACATATTAGATTCATTAAAACCTTAAAAGATTTAATACATTTTATCAGGACATTAAATCTGTGCAGGCTTTTTAAATCAAATACCTGCCATATTTCATCCCCCCACACCCTGCACACTTACTTAAGAACACGAAAATGTGGACTGACAAACATTATGGGTGTCTCAGACCTGATTTCTAAATGCCATTTAAAGTCTTCATGAAGATTTACAACCCAACCTCTCCCCAAGTTTCGTCTTCAGAAGAACAAGTGATTCCACTCTTTGGGAATTCTGTTTGAAAGGATGAGCTGAGATCAGCGTTTCAAATGGAACACAATCTGTTCGCCCCCTTCCACCTCATAGCCATGATCTGATCTTCATGCTGTCTCCAGTACCGCAATTTCTTCCCACCCAGCAACCATCCACCGTATTCTAACTTATTGCAGAACGCCTGCCAGGCCCACCTTCCATGCCACCATATTAATAGGATTTCTTTCCATTCTCCACTTCCCTGCATCTCTTAGACTATATAGAACTGCAACAATACATCTGTCGCATTGAGAAACATGGAAAAACTTGTTCTTTTGTTTTTAAACACTAGCCCCCCCCGTTCCCCCCCCCCATTCTTGAGTGCTAGGTAAGAGAAATATTGGAATTTTGTAGAAATTCAGAGAAAGCAAGCACAAGGGTTTTTCTGGAAGGATGAGTAAGAGTCTAGAAAAACAAAACATAATGTTGTTGTTGTTGTTAAGTACCGTCAAGTCGCAGGCCACTCATAGCAACCCTATGAAGGAGAGTTCTTGACACTTGGGTGCTTTTCATCCTCTCTCCAAGTTCATACGGTTTCCAGAGGCAAGCTATTATGGAAGTGGATGCCACTCCTCCTTCCACGCTTGTTCAATCGGGGAGCTCCACCCCACTCTCAGTCCGCATTGGGTAGACAACCATTAACGCATTTGACACATCCATGTCACAGTGTTCAGACTCACAGCAACCACAAGTGACCGCGGGACAGCAACTTGTACACCAGGGCTATACGACCTAGAGGAATGAATGTCTGAACAAAAACAAAAACATAATAGTGTCATAAAAATCTGGAGGTAGAGGTGTGAAAGGGTCATTTCATTAAAGATCTAATGTGAGAAACAAAAGAGAGTTCTGGTGGCTTACTGGGAAAGAGCTGCGTTGCCAACCCAAAGGCATGTGGTTCAAATCCACCAACAGCTCTCAGGACAAAGATGGGCAAACTCTCCTCCCCTGCTATTTACTGCTTCTGAAAACCCACTAGAGGGTTGACTATGAGTTGGTGCCAACTTGATGATACACAACAACAGCAATGACAAAGAAAAAGATTTGGCCTTTATTTTTTCTGTGTTGACACTTTGCCAAGTACCACCAAGTCAGTTCCACCAACTCATAACACTGTGAGCAGCAGAATGAGACACTGCCTAGACCAGTGCCATCCTCACAATCATCCCTGTGTTTGAACCCAGAGTTGGAGTCATCATGTCACTCTATCTTGTTGAGAGACTTCCTTTTTTTTTTTTTTTTTCACTTAACCTCTACTTTATCAGTAGTATGTCTGTTTTGTTTATTTGGTTTTTTCCCTTTATCTTTTCTTATTGTTCCAGCATTAATGCCTTCATCGAAGGACTGGCCCTTCCTGATAGCATGGCCATGTCACCACAGCATCCCTTCTAGTGGACATTCTGCTGTACTACTTCCAGGATTGATTTGTTGGTTCTCCTGCCAGTCTGTACCATACTCTATTCCTTGCCAAAATCATAATTCAAAGGCATTAAATCTTCTCTGGTCTTCCCATAAATTGTCCAGCTTTTGCCTGCATATGGAGTGATTGAAAACAGGATAGCTTGGGTCAGGTACATCTTAATCCTAAAGGTAATATCTTTGCTTTTAAACATTTTACAGAGGTAGATTTGCCAACTCAAATGCATCAACTGATTCCTTTATTAATACTTCCATGGGTGTTGATTATGGACCCAAATAAAAGGAAACTCTTGACAACTTTAGTTTTTGCTCCATTTAGCATAATGTTGCTTATTGGCCCAGGTATGATAATTTTTTTCTGTCCTTGTTTATGCATCAAAGCAATTATGTCTAAGATAGACTCTATGAGCACATGTGGGATGCCCTTATTGACATAACAAAAAAAAACACTTCGTTCACAAATGAGATCATAGCCATATGTATGCTGTTGTTGCTGTGGTTGTTAGATGCCACTGAGTCAAATACTAATCCTCGCAACTCTATGAACAACAGATCAGAATCCTGTCCTATCCTGTGCCATCCTCACAATTCCTGACGTACTCAAGCCCATTGCAGCAGTCACTGTGTCAATCCACTTTTTTTAGGGTCTTTCTTTCTTTTGCCAACCCTTCACCTTTCCAAGCATGATGTCCCTCTCCAAGGAATAGCCTCTTCTAGCAATATTTCCAAAGTATGTGAGACAAAGCTTGATCATTTTTGCCTTCAAGGATCACCCTGGTGGTACCTTCTCCAAGGCATATCTGTTCTTTTGGCAGTCCATGGGTTATTCAGTACTCTCCTCCTCCACCACCACAGTTCAGAGGCATCAGATCTTCTTCTGTCATCCCTATTCATTGTCCAGCTCTCAGATGTATAGCAAGTGATTAAAAAGACCATAGTCTGAATCAAGTGCACCTTAATCTTCAAACTGACATCACTTCTCCTCAGTAATTTGGAGGAGTTCCTCAATAATTTGGATTTTCCCAGCACAATACGTCTTCTTATCTTGTGACTGCTTGTACCAACAGCATTGATTATGGATCCAAGTAAGATGAAGTTGTTGACAGTTTCATTATTCTCTCCATATATCATGATGTTGCTTATTGTTTCAGTGGTGAGAATTTTTGTTTTCTTGACATTGAGAGCAAACCATATGGAAGGCTGTATTCTTGGATCTTCTATAGCAAGTTTTTCAAGTCCTTCTAATTTCCAACAGGCAAGGTTGTGTCATGTGCATAACCTTTAAGTTGTTGATGAGTCTTCCTCTGATCCTGTCCTGATGCCACATTCTTCTTCACAGAGTCCAGCTTTTCGAATAACTTGCTCAGCATGTAGATTGAATAGGTATGGAGAAAAGATACAACCCTGACCCAAACCTTTCCTAATTTTAAACCATGCAGTGTTCACCTGCTCTCTTCACACAACCACTTCTTGGTATAGGTTTAAGTTTCAGAAGAGCACAAATAAGTGCTCTGGGATTCCCATTCTTCTCAATGTTAACTATAATTTGTTATGATCCACATAATCAAATGTCTTTGCATAGTCAATAAAGCACAAACAGACATTCTTCAGGTATTCTTTGCTTTTAGCCAGGATCAATTTGACATCACCAATGATATCCCTGGTGCCACAGCCTTTTCTAAATCTAGCTTGAACTCCTGGAGGTTTTTTACATGCTGTTTTAGAGGTTTTAATTCCAACACATACTTTGAGGGATACAATTAAATCCACAATACTGGGTAAGCTGTGAGAGGTGCCTCCTCTATTATAATGCCTAAACTTTTCCAGAGTTTATAGGACAAGAAAAGGCAATTGAGAACAGATTAAAGAGCATTCATTTACCCCCAGGTTCATTGCAGCATTGTATACAACAGCAAAAGGATGGAATCAACTCAAGTGTCCATCAAGAAATGAGTGGATAAAGAAACTATGGTATATTTACACAATGGAGTACAATGCAACACTGAAAACAATAAAGTCCTTCATAAACACTACAAAGCACAAACACACCGAGAAAACATTATGCTAAGTAAAAGAAGTCAGTCACATATGTACAAAAATTGTATAAGATCTTTATTATAAAAAGCTAAAGAAAAGGTTATAGATTGATATAATCATTCATGGATAGCTGCCAGAAATGTCCTACTCAACGGTAAAGAAAGACGAAGAGAGCATATAGCTGCTCTCAGTCCACTTCAATCTGTCACCCTCTTTTTCACTGATCTTTTATCTAGCATGATCAGGTACTAATTATGGAACAGTTGTTGTTGTTGTTGTTGTGTTGTGATGTGCCGTCGAGTTGGCTGCAACTCAGCAATCCTGTTAACAGATCTGAGCCTTGCCCTATCTTGTCCCATCTTCACCATCTCTGATATACGTGAGCCCATTGTTACAGTTACCATGTCAGTCCATCCTGTTGAGTGTCTTCCTCTCTTACACTGATGTTCCACCTTTCCAAGCATGATGTCCTTCTCCAAGGACCAGGCCCTTCTAACAACATGCCCAAAGTATGTGAGAGAGAGCTTCACCATCTTTCCTTCCAAGAAGCACCCTGGCCACATTTTCTCCAAACGAGACTTGTTTGTTCTTTTGGCAGTCCAAACGATATTTAGTACTCTTTTCCAACACCACAACCCAAAGGCTTCAACTCTTCTTCAATCATCCAATAGTCACTGTCCAACTTTTGGATGTGTAGCAAGTAATAAAACAGACCCTGGTTTAGATTTGGAACACCTTAGTCTTTAAACTGGCATTTTTGCTCTTCAGTACTTTGGAGAGGTGTTTGACAGCAGAATTTCCCAATGCGATATGTCTTTTGATTTCCTGACTGCTGGCACCAAGGGTGTTGATTATGGATCCAAGTAAGAGGAAATAGATGACAATTTCAATCTTATCTCTGAAGTTCCCTATTGACTCAATTAAAGACAACCTTTGTTTTCTTGATATTGAGATGTAATCTATATTGAATATTAGAGTTTTTTTACCTTCTACAACAAACATTTCAAGTCCTTCTCACTTTCAGCAAGCAAGGTTTTATCATCTGCATGCTGTATATTATCATCTGCAAAAATGGTGTCTTCCCCTGATCCTGATGCCACATTCTTCTTCATAAAGTCCAGTTCCTCGAATGACTTGTTCAGAATACAGACTGAATAGGTATGGAGAAGTGATACAGCCCTGATGCACACCTTTCTTGATCTTAAGCCATGCAATGTTCCCTTGCTCTGTTCAGACAACACCTTTTGGTCTAAGTATAGATTTCACATCAGCACAAATTAAGTGTTCTGTGAATCCCATTCTTCTCAATATTAGCCATAATCTGTTGTGATCCACACAGTCAAATGCCTTCACATAGTCAACAAAACACAGATATACATTCTTCTAGTATTCTCTTCTTTCAGCCAAGATCTATCTGACATCAGCAATGAGATCTCTGGTACTCTGGCCTCTCCCAAATCCAGCTTGAATTTCTGGCAGTTCTGTTTACTCTTGTTGCTGTTTTTTAATAATCTTCAGCAAGATTTTGCTAGCAACCAGTGTAGGAAGGGAACCTAGCATTGGATTTTTAAGCAAGTAAAGCACACAAAGTCCACATGAGTTATAGTGTGAATTTAAAGATATAGGGGAAGATGGAGGCAAGGAAACCACTAATATTATATTGTTACAGTAATCCAGGAGAGAAGTACCAAAGCCCTAAGTTGAGACAATGTACAGCGAAAGAAATAATGACAATAACAACAACAACAAATGGATGTAGCATTAAGATAGAGGCTGAGTGTCCAGCGTGGATGATTGAGTGAATGGTTATGTTTTTAACAGAATATCAGGTTTGAGTAGAATTAACAGCTCTGCTTTAGACATGATTGGCTTGATCCCACCCAACATGCTTCTCTCATGGAACACATATAGTATATTTGCCCTCTGGTAGCCTAGTGGCAAAAAGCTGCGCTGCCATCCCAAAAGCACAGGGTTCAAATCACCCAGCTGTTCCACGGGAGAAGGATGGGCAATCTCCTCCCATGTGATTAACAGCCTCTGAAAAGCCACTGTAGGGCCAGCTATGGGTCAGTTCCAACTTGACAGTATATAACAACAGCAATAACAACCTTCTGATTAGTAGATCAGTTTGTGGCATACTGTCCAACCAGGGCTCTTAGAGTTTATTTTAGTTTTGATTTTTCAATATCCTCAAAGATGATATTTATTAGTAATTAAATTGTACCCCTACACCAAAATATATGTTGGAGTCCTAACTCTTATACCTATGGGTCTTGTCCTGATTAGAGACAGGGTTTCTCTGCTCTATTAATTAGAGCATACACAAATGGGATGGGTTCTAAATCTATTAACTTCTGAGTTCTAGAAAGAATAGAGAGACATCACGTGTGGATCTTTTACAAGACAGGAAATTCCACGGCTACCTACAAGGAAGGACTGACATGACCAAGATCCTGATTTAAACCTTCAGCCTGAGAAAATAAATTTCTGTTCTCTAAAACCTCCCACTTGTGGTATCTCTATTATTGCAGCACCAGATAACTAAGACAGTATTTTAGACTGGAGTTGATGGGTATAGATATAGGTTTGCGAGAGTCATCAGCAACCACATCATTAGAAAGTCAAGAACACCAAAGACTTTTCTGGAAGAGAAGATAGAGAATGAAGAGCTATGGGCCCCAGATAAAGATCTGAGGAAGATTTGAGGAAAAGCTCAAGATAGAGACTAAAAAGAAAATTTTGAAAGGGTTAATTAGATATAATTAATTCTAGTAATCAATAACAGTGTTATAAAACATTTCTATGAACAATCACATAAAAATCAGTCTGATTTGTCAGCTTTCACTTAAAAAAATTTTTAAAACAAAAATTTATTTTCAGACAAGTAGGAGGAAAAAGCAGGAAAGATGGAGACACTCCTGGAGGCCAAGGGGTATGTAGGTACTACCAAGAGCATAAAGAAAGAGCTGAAGATACAGACTTAAAATAAAAGCATGGAAAGGGGAAAATAATCACGTCAACATCCCTACATCATTTGTTTTTAGTTTGCTCAAAAGGAAGGTGACAGATCAAGTAAGAACTAGAAACTCACAGAAAATTTGACAGGAAAAAAGACTTCCACACAATTTTAGACTGAGAAAAGAAGTGATAGAAAGGAATGAAGCAAAGGTACAGAAGTTAACCGTAGACTCTCAGTTCCTGAGAACAAGAGAACGAGCAGGGACAGGAGTAAGAATGCAGGAAGGAAAAAAAGTATCGTGCATCACCTTATCTACTGAGATGTGCAGCGCAACTCCATTAGGTATCTCTTTGTCTGTAACCAGAAGGATCTTATCTATTATAAAGATATTGTTTTAAAGATGTACGGATAAATATATGCAGCTGAAGTTCCTTATAAAATTTTTAAGAAAGACATAATGTTGTTAGGGATTCAAGGCTAGAATGTTGGCGATGGAACTACCGAAAGACGATTGAGACTGAGAGTGTGTGGATACAGTCTTTTCAGGGTGATGAACTGCACTTTCTCGTCCCCTCCCAAGTGCTCATCAGACCTTGGCCATCCTGCTCTCTGAAAGTTACTCTCCTTGGTTTTTTCTCTCACTCTCTCTCTGTGAAGAAAATAAATAAATGGGTCAGACTGAAGACACAAGGAACATAATAAACATCCATCAACAGTTAAATGAATAAACAAATTGTGCATCCATACTACACTCAGCAGCAAAGAACTATTGAAACACTCAATATTATGGGTGAGTCTCAAAATTATTCTAGAAGGAAAGGGATGGGGGGTAGGGGAAGGTAGAGTACATGCTGTTTAATTCCACTTTCAGAAAAGTCTACAAAATGCAAAGATTCTGCAGTCAGAGAAGGCAGACAAGAGTGGCTGCTGATCAGTGGAATGGGGTGAGAGTCATCAGGACTTGAGGGGAGAGTTACAGAGGGCACGAGGATATCTGAAGGCGTGATTAAATCATTGACTTAACTATGGTGATGGTTTTACAGGCATATATGTATATCAAAACTTTGTTGTGTATGTTTATTGTATACAGTTTGTTATATGACAATTACACTTCAATAAAGCTATAACAAAATCTGATGTCACAGAAGAAGGATGGAACAATCTGTTTCCGTAAGATTTCAACTTCAGAAAGTCTTTGGGGCCATTCTGTTCTGCCATATAAGGTCACTGTGAGTTTGTATCATCTCAACTGAGTAAGATCTACATTCCTGAAAGGTTACATGTGAAATATGACACACGTGTATGTCTCAAACCAAATCCTTTTCCAGTAACTTACTACAGAGAAGAAATAGACTTGGGATCATTTGAATTCCACTTTTGCCATTTACCAGCTTGCTGATCTTGGCTACTCCCCTTTAAAGACAAAGAAACTGAGGCACAGATAGAATCATTTCTCCCAAAGTCACACAGATGTAAAGAGGTGGCATCCAGATTCAAACCCAGGTCTTTTGGCTTTGGAGTCCTTGTATTTAACCACTAGGCTATATTGCAAGCTTTCAGAAAAAAAATAATATTTAAGAATGTCTGTTAATCTAATCACCACAGACTTATTTGCTTAGTGACTTAAGACGCTGAGTCATAAAAAACACAGGTCTCTTAAGAAAGGGACTTTCAGAACAAAAGGTTAGATCATCCTGAGTGAAGTACAATCCCTGCCTGTAAGCAGAGCCACAGTGAGACAACTCAGGTCTGGAAAAAGCCTCCAGCATCATCCCACAACTTCCTCTCAGGTTCATTCCAAAGCTTAATTGTCAGGAAAGTCTTCAACTAAAGCTAATTGAAATCTTTTAAGCTGCAGGGTACATGACATTCCTTGGGCTGGTAAATACCAATGTTTCCATTTCTTTTATTCATTCACTCTCCTATTAAATAAACACTTATTAAGCACACCCCATTGTGCCAAATCAGTAAAACTCTACAGAAAAAAGCTGGCAAGTTCTGATAGGGCCACCTTGGTACTAAATCTACGAGCTATATGTTTTGGGGGAACAGGTAGGGTGCAGAAAGGATAGAGTAGGAAAGATGGCCCTCTTCAAAGGGGGTGGACACATAGATAACAGCCAGAACCAACCAGTCTACCTGTGGGTTTAGACACATTTAAAATGCTTAAGCACTCCAATACAAGTTCACCCAGGGAAATCCCAGGGAAAGAGACTGCTTGGTGAATCTACACATTGTTTTTTTTTGTACTCAAAAGACCAAGGTGCTCCTGATTCTATCCGTGGTCTTTTCCATCATCTGCTATGCATCTGAGAGCTGGACAATGAATAAGGATGGCAGAAGAGCTGATGCCTTTGAGTTGTGACATTGGAGAATAGTAATGAATGTCCCATGAGCTGCTAAAATAACAAACAGATTTGTCTTAGAGAAAGTGCAACTAGAGTGCCGCTTAGAGGCAAGGATGATGAAGCTCCATCTCACACTCTTTGGGCGTGTTGTTAGGAGGGGCTGTTCCTTGGGAAAAGATATCATGCCTGGAAAGATAGGGGATCAACGAAAGACAGGACAATCCTCAAAGAGATGGATTAACATAATAGCTGCTGCAATGGGCTCAAGTATGTCAGAGATGATAAGAATAGCACAGGATAGGACAGGGTTCAGATAGGATCATTATGAGTAATACTAGACAGCATCTGAAACAATAACTTATCTATCTGCCTAGGGAAAACTGGGTGATGTAAGTGGTCACTATGTTGGTCACAAACATAAGAAAGGTGTGGCAATTTGTTTCCATGTGATTTCTTGGCCACTAATTACTTGCTATGCATCTGCGAGCTAGGCAATGAATAGGGATGGCAGAAGACGACTTGATGTCTTTGAGTTATGGTGTTGGAGAAGAGGACTGAATATTCCATGGACTGCCAAAAGAACGAACAAATATGTATTGGAAAAGGTGCAGCTGGAGTGCTCTTTGGAAGAAAGGATGACACAACTCCATCTCTCATACTTCAGACATTTTGCTAGGAAAGGCTATTCCTTGGAAAAGAATATCACATTTAGAAGGGTGGGAGGTCAGCGAAAGAGAGGAAAATCTCATCAAGTCACACAGTGACTACAGCAAGGGGCTCAAACATATCAGGGATAGTGAACATGACACAGGATAGGCCAGGACTCAGATATGTTGTATATAGGGTCGCTATGAGTTGTACATAACTCAACAGCACCTAACAACAACAACAACTAAAAGGTTAGGGAGCTCTGGTGGCCTACCAGTAAAGAACAGAGCTGCCATCCCAGAGGCATGCAGTTCAAATTCACCAGTTGCTCCATGGTAGAAAGACAGGCAATCACCTCCGATGTGATTTACAGCCTCTGAAAACCTGCTGAATTGTCAGCTGTAAGTCTGTTCCAACTCCACAGCATCCAACAACCACCACCACAAGGTTGGAGGTCACTCGGAGATGCCTTGAGAGAAAAGTCTGGCAATCTTCTTCCAAAAACCATTAAAAGCCCTATGGAGGGAAGGGGGAAGAAACCCTATGTGACAGTTTCAGTCTGGCATATCTTGTGTCACCATGAGCAGAACTAACTCCAGAACTGACTTTGAAACCTGACAAACAACACAAGCTTGTTATCCTCCCTGTAACTCGCTTTTAATTTACTGAGGTTATAGGGATGTTCATTCTTCTCTGCAAATAAAATAACTTTGTTGCTGTTATTGTGGGGTTATGTGCTATCAAGTCGACTGCCACTCATAGCTCCATATCATAGCTCTCGACAATAGCTCTGAACCCTGCCCAATCCTGGGCCAATCTGAGTCTCCAACACACCGACTCCCATTACCCCAGTTACTGTGTCAATCCACATCATCCAGGGCCTTCCTCTCATATGCCGTCCCTCCACCCCTCCAAGCATGAGGTCCTTCTCCGAGGACTGGTCCTTTATTAACTGAATTAAAAATGCTTCTGACTCATGCTACTTAACAATGAAAAAAGAATGATAAAGCCTTTAAACTGGCAGATACCTAACTTGGGAGGGACTGGAGAGCCTTATGCTGAGTGAACTCAGCCCCATAAGGACAAGTATTGTATACAGCCGTTATTGTAGAATGAGTATAAGGATCCATGAGGGGTGTCAGAGGGTGGAAGCAGAAGGATGAGGATGTGCAGGGAGAGAGGGGGATTAATCATGGGGTTGTACAATTTGATGCATGTAGGGGTGAGGGAAATGGAAAGAATCTGATTTCAAAAACAATGTATTCAAATTGTGTAAATAAACAAGTATAAAATAAGAAATAAAAAATTTTTTAAACTGGCAGATACAGAAATCTATATTATGGTCTTGTTCTATGATGACTCTACTCAGAATTTTTTTGAGCACATAAGCAGAGAGGATGCCAAAGAAAAGACCATTTCTGCCCTCAAGGAGTTTACAATCTATCCAGGGAGACAATGAATTACACAAGGAGTTACGCTCAGATGTCAAGAAGGCAATCACTTTTGCTGATTACCACTGCCCACCCCTACACATCACTGAAATATCTTATATTCCCTTTGTTAAAATGAGGATAACAATTCCTTCTTAATCTATTTTATGTATAGAGATCTGGTGGCCTATGGGGTAAAGAGTTGTGATGCCAACTCAAAAAGTAGACAGTTCGAATCCACCAGAGCTCCAAGAGAGAAAGATGAGCTATCGACTCCTGTGTGATTTACAGTCTCTGAAAATTCACTGGAGGGTCAGCTGAGTCAATTCCAACTCAATAGCACATAACAACAATAATAATCTATTCTATGGTTGTAAGGAGGAACAAAACAAATCCAAACCCATTACTACTATGGAGTAGATACCAATTTATGGTTTCTGGGAATGCAAATAGGAAGAGACTGCCCCACCTTTCTCTAACAGAATAGATGTTGGATTTGCACTGCCAATCTTTCAATGAGCAATACAACAAATCCATTAAGGCACCAGAACAAAGAAACCACAAAAGACCAAAGCCCCTATAAAAGTATAAAGTGCAATTCAGTGTAAAAATGGTTAAATGGAGATGTAATGGTGCTAATTTTTATACAGCAGTTCTTACAAGATACCTACCTCATGCCATATACAAAACCAAACTAAAGATTAATCAGAGACTGGTTTTGTTAATCAGAGACTAAATGTAAAGCCTAAATCTATAAAGATTGCTGTTGTTGTTGTTGATTGCCTTCAAGTCAAGCACAAGTGATAGCAACCCTATGAACAAAAGGCTTGAAGTCCCTCAACAACTATCAACATTTATCAAAGGTCACAGAATTTCTGGAGGCAGGTTATTTAGGGTGGGTGCTACTTCTGCTTCCAAATCAAGGAAAAATTAGAGGCAAATAAATAGCATATGGCATAAATAGACTAACAAATATAATTGAAAATGCACGATCAGCAGAGGAGTAACTAGATGAGTGGAGCTTTCCAAAGATCAAATCCTTGTATGTATAAAAGACTTCTCCAAAAGAGTAAAAAGTGAACCCATAGATGGGGGGAAATATCAACATATCTAACAAGAGACTAATATTTTAAAATTTTAGAAAATTCCAACATCTCAATAAGAAAATAAATTACAAAAATGGGCAGAAGACATGAAAAGACACTTCATCAGAGAAGACATTCAGATGGCCAACAATCACATGAAGAAATGCTCAAGATCATTAGCTTTTAGAGAAATGCAAATCAAAACAGTGATGAGATTATCCTCTCACCCCAGCAACAACAGGAAAAATTCAATAAAACAGCAAACAAATGCTGGAGAGAGTGTGGAGAGATTGAAACATTGCTACACTTCTAGTGGTAATGTAAAATGATGCAACCATTGTGGAAAACAGTCTGATGTATCCTTAAAATGTTCAAAACAGAAATACCATTTGATTCAGAAAGCCCACTACTAGATATACACACTAAAGAAAAACAGCTTTGACACAACCATATATATGCATACCTGTGGTTACTGCAGCATCATTTACAATAGCAAAGACATGAGAAACCTCCAATTTCCATAAACAGTCAAATTAATAGTTAAAATATGGTACAATGGAGAACTGTGCAACATTAAGGAACGATAAAGAATCTGTAATACACTGCACACAGCATGATTAATATAGAGGATATTATGATGAATTACATAAATCAGTCACAAAAGGACAAACCCTGTATAAGATGATTGTTAAAAAAGCTAAAGAAAGGTTTATACACAAATTCATTCTTGCTTAGTTGCTAGGGATGGGGGGAAAAGGAAAGGGGGAGCGACATTCACAAAACAGAAGATAAAAATAAGATAATAAAAAAATAAATTAATTAAATAAATAATAATAAAAGACTTTCAGTGAGATGGATAAAGGGAAAGGCAATAAGGGACGATGGGACATTGTCATTAATTTATGTCAATTTTAATTAATGTTATAAACCAAAATGTGTATGGGCAATCTCCTCCCGTGTGATAAACCGCCTCTGAAAACCTGACAGTGTCAGTAATGGGTCGGTTCCGACTTGTACGACACACAACATGAGGATTACATGAAAGTCAATACAACTTGTAAAAAAGAGGGGAAAATGTTTTGGGTTTGGGTTTTGTTGTGTTGTTGGTTTTTAAATAACGGGAAAAGAGGCAAGAGCAAAGTGCTAGAGCTGTTGAAATTGCCTAGGAACTTGGGGGGTACGGCGAATAGGTCCCAATCCACTAAAGTGTGCTTGTCATCTGAGGAAGAGTCACCCTTGGTCTCAACCCTAGCGCCGGCCCGATCAGCACCTGTGGTGTCCCCTGTCCTCCCACAGGCTCACTAACGAAGAGCTCCTCACCCTCCTCCCCGCCGGCCACCCCCTCCTAGACCCACCCCATCCTAGATCCACCCCTGGAACGGCCTGGGCCGTGTCGCGGGCGCTCCCTGGTGGCCACTGGCAGACACTGACTATCTGGAGTCTGAGGGGCGGAGCGGGGGAATCAAACTAGAGGTAACGTGGCGTGTTCTTGTCGCGTGAACTGATGGCGTCATCAACGCGACAAACCCGGAAGGAAGTATCAGGCTGAGGGGTGTGGCGGTTTTCTGCGGTTGCACGGGGCTTTCGGACGAGTACGGAGCGCCTGGAGGGACAACCGGGTACGCCGCCCCCGCCCCGTCTAAGTGCGAACTGAGCCTAGTGGTGTCTCCTACTCTGAGCTCCTCCGCGATTCCTCGGGGCCGTGGCCCCAGCATCCTCTCCTTTAGCAAGCTCACTGCTGAAGCAAGGGAAAAAAATAACCCACAATCTGTTTCCGTCCTGTCACCTCCCCGCCTGCCTCTTGGAGGGACAGAACAGAGGCACGTGGCGCCTCGACCCGACCCAGAATTCTAGGGGCGTGAGGTGTGTGGGGCAAGTGGCCTCGGGGAGGAAAGGCATTTGCAGAAAGGACGTAGCTGCAAATGTGCAGCTGGGACTATCACGGTAAAATAAGCCCCTTGCCGATCGTATTGCTCTCGAATTATGTTACAGGTCATTCAATGTTCAGGAAACGAGCCACTAGATGCCATCTCTTTCCCTTCTTCGTGCTTAAATATAAATGCACCCAGCAGCTGACGGTCTCTTTTCTCCACTAACGAGTGTAGGTAGTGTAACAAGTGTAGGGGTTTAATCAGATGCAAAGTGCCTGCCAGGTATGTAGAGGAAGGAGTGTGGTTTCCGCCCATTAAGGCCAAAGGAATGACTGGAAAAGTGGAAAGGCCAGAGAAGCCTACCTGCTCACATGCTGTCTCACGCCAACATCTGAAAGGATTAAATAATGGTTGTCTTTCAAATGGAAGGCAATTAGGGTTGAAGGACGCTAACCAGAATTACATAGCTACAACTGCCTGTCACTTGACATCCTCTAATTTCGTCCTGCATGCAGCAGCTGCCTCTTCCCCTTTTCTAGCATGGGTGGCTCCGTTTACAGCACATTGGTGTTCACAGGAAGAGAAGGCAGGGTTGAACACTTCCCATTTGGCATTGGTTCTTCCTTGCTAGGCAGAATCTGGAGCCTCTTCAAAGAGTTGTGGAATATAATTGTGTGGTTAAGGAATGTGCGTGTGGACTGAGAATAGGATGAAGAGAGTTGTAGATCTAGCCTTGAGTTCATACAATAGACTGGGTGCGAGCCACCTACAGGGAACTCTGCTTTATGAGTTACTCTTGCAGTCATTTTTTTTCTTTTTCCTGCTTGTTGGGCCATACACATTTTTCCATCTTTTCCCTAGGATTGAAGTGCCGAGATGGCTCAACTGGGAGCAGTTGTGGCCGTGGCTGCCAGTTTCTTGTGTGCATCTCTCTTCTCTGCTGTGCACAAGATAGAAGAGGGGCATATTGGGGTGTATTACAGGTAAGGAGAGGCAGGTAGAAGTTTGTACTTCCTGTCAAATGGTTTCTTTTTTCTAGTCACTGGCAGGCAGATTCGGCAACTTTTAAATATTTCATTGAAGAAGGGAGTATTTTGAATTGAGCTTTTGTGTCATGGTTATGAGTGTGTGTGTGTGTGTGTGTGTGTGTGTGACTCTTTCATATTCTAAGATGACGCAGTGTGGACAGTAATTCCTAAAGGAGACCAATGCATCTTGCAGACTATCCCTTATATATTGCAGACCATCTCTTACACCTTGCAGACCATCCCTTATATAGTTTTCTCTTGTATCCCTCTGGAATTCTTTACTCCATGTGAAATTACTTCCACGAAGGCCAATTGAGCCCCAATTCTTTATGGAAACCTGAAAGGATATTCTATTCTGCGTTTGGGACTACTCTTTAACATTTCTGGAAAAATGAAGGAACCTGCCGGTTGCTTAATACCAATCCAGATAAGTCCCAGGATGATTGTCCTTATAAGAAAGGAGTCCCTTATTTTCTTTTTTGTCTTATGACTCTTAAAAGGATAGAACAAGTAAAATGTATATGGCTTCATAGAGTAAAAGCAAAGGAAGTCGTAAATCAGGGATGGTTTTTCTCTTGGTAAGCTTCATAACCAGGTTGGTTTTGCTTTTTTAAGTTTTTATGAAGGAGTGGGGGGTTTTTTCCTTTATTTTTAAAGCAAATTTATTAAGAAATACAATCAAACCCAGTAAAATGTTCCCTGACACAGCGTGACAACAGCTACTTACTGAACCTGAGATAATATTGCTTATACCTTGTAATGCTTATTTCTTGATTGCCAACAGCATGTCCTAAAAGTCTACTTGTTTTTCCCGTCCATATGCTAAAAAAAGCAAAAAGTTTTTAATTTTTTAATCATTTACATACAATTTGATTAGAAAAGTTACTTTGCTGCCCTCTCAGAAAAGAAAAAACAAACACCAAATCCTTAAAGTAATTCTTTAGTTTTTCATGCCACTGGCTTCCAGCATTAGTACAGTTAATTAACAATTACATTACTGGATTTAACTGTTCTAATGAGTTGCCAGAAGCTCAGTGAGTATGACAAAGTAAATTGGACTTCCTCTCTTAGCACAGTATAGCCAGATTCTTCCATCTTTATTGAACTTAGCCTATGGGCCTGTTTTCTCCTTACAAAGACATAAATCATGATTTTATCTTTTACCATCAGGCTTCATAGAGTATTAGGGTAGTGCTGAGAGAAAGAAAGAGATTTGTGCATATGGCTCTGGCGCATCACTATATATTAAGTGTTTATGGACTGCAGAGATAGTCCAAATGCTATTGATTGCTTAAGTATCTACAAGAACCCGCTTGCTAACTAAACCCTTCACCCTCTTCCTCTTCTGCAGAGGCGGTGCGCTGCTGACGTCTACCAGTGGCCCTGGTTTCCATCTTATGCTCCCTTTCATCACATCATATAAGTCTGTGCAGGTATACTTGGCTTATATAGTGTGCTTGGATGACTATGGATTTGAAGTCCTCGCTCATGATTGATAGAAAATTATTAAGCTATTGAGTGAATGCAATACCTTTTTCAGGTAATTCTTTTTAAAGATAAGGGCTTTTAAAAGTATTATTATTTTCATAATTAATAAATTTACTCTGGTGCTCTACTTAATTGTTGAAGTAGCTCAAATAGGGACATTGCCTTGAGCTGTCCACCCCAGGTAGGAATTAATGCTTTGTGTCAAGAAAGGCAAGGAGGAACATTTTCTGAATTGTGGGAGGAAAACTCTCAGTGCAAGAAGGGTATTTTTAATCTCAGGCTGTCATAAAAAAGTGAAAATGTAGCATGGTAGTTGTGCTGGGTTTTATTTTTCGGTTCAAAGGTATAAATATTATTTTTGTAAGATGTGGGGAGTTGAATTTGGTGAGGGAAAGTGCCATCTAAAATAGGAGCAGAGTTAGTTATGACAAATCTGAAGCCTGGCTAAGTTAGACTGGCCATTTTTAAAAATCGTTCCCGAGTGTTCAACCAAAAGGAATCTGATTTAGAGAATGGCTTTTAAATTGACCCAGGAAAATAACCCTAGGATAGCTCATCAGCACTTTCTCTGTAGGTTTCCTCTGCTATTTATTGTGCTTTGCAGTTTTCACATAGGAGCCCTGCTGTCTCAAAGGTTAAGAGCTTAACTGCTGACCTTGAGTTTGGCAGTCCGAACTCATCCAGTGACCACTGCGAGAAAGACTTGTGATCTGCTTCCATAAAGATTATAGCCAAGAAAAGCCTGTGCAGAGTTCTTCTCTGTCATGTGGGGTTACTGTGAGTTGGCATCGATTCTACAGCACCCAACAGCACTTCTCAAAGTGCTTTCGTGTACATTATCTGATCTGAGTCTTAAATAACCCTGCAAATGGATTAGCAAGTATTACGTGCCGAGGCTGGCTAAATAACAAGAGCTGCTGTTTCATGACTGGTAAATAAGTGAGGTAAACACAGGTCTTAGGATTTCTAGTTCAGAGTCTTTTTTTCTTAACCGTTATTACTGAGCTTATTTGCTTAATGGTTTGCTTACATTAAAGTCAGGCTACCTCTCATTGGTTTAGTCTCATAGTTGGTGAAGGAGACCATAGGGAGTGTTGATATGAACAAAAGCAAAGCCCAACCCAAATAAGTATACAAGTAGAAGGCCATTTGGGAATTCTGAAAGCTAAATTCTTGTTCCTTCCTGGCTTATAGTGTTTTATGTCTTCTCTACTTCCAGACCACACTCCAGACAGATGAGGTGAAGAATGTACCTTGTGGGACTAGGTAAGGCACCAAGATTAAGCTGTTAAGTCCAAATAAGTAAGAAGTATTTGGCTGGCTGCAATGAGAGACAATGTACAAGGGACATGAGTTTTATAAAATTATTTCCTGTCCCCTACCTCCATAGATCATGATTTGACTAAGTGGTGGAGTGCATCAGAGAAAAAGAAAGAAGGCTTTGAATGCAATATAGCAAGTCTGCTATCACTGTGTGGGTAGTAAAGATCCATTAAAGGTTTTAAGCAGAGAAATAACATGATAAAGTAATGCTTTAGCAAGATAACTTTAGCATAGCTAACTACATAGAATGCCTTTAAGGTCAGGGAAGGCCATAACAGCCGGAAATCTGAAGAGGACACTTCTGAAAGGATCCAGCTGAAGACTGAAGACTGTAACCTGGGATGCAACAACAGGGTAAATGGTGCCACAAGGAAACACTCAGGCACTCCCAGAATTGGGTCATCCTACAAGATAACTAGCCTGATTTCTTCACAAAGCCATTTTAATGAACATCAGAGACCATTTTTCTTTTAGAAACTTCTAAAACTGTATTTAATAAGCTAGATTTGTATTGGCACAAGATCTAAAAGACCTAAAATAAATGCAATAGTGAACTTGATAAAAATCTAGCTCAGAAAAAGATGTTACAGGGAAAATCTGGAGAAATTTGATGGACTGTTAGATTATGTTAATGAATTATTCTTTGTTTTCTTATATTTGAAAATAGTATTATGCCATTGTTCTTAAGTGGTGCTTACTAAACTATCATGTGAAAAACATCAGAGCTGTACCTATTTTTAAATGTTCCACATAAAAGAAAGAAGAATAATTAATAGGGACAAATAATAACAATTGTTAAATTTAGGTGTTGGTGCATGGATGCTTTGCTATTATTAAACTTTTATATAGACTTTGTGTGTGTGTATGTGTGTGTAGTGAAAGCTTGGTTGAATGTATGGTATTAAGAACAAAGTGAAAAGGGGAGATCTGGTGGCCTAGTGGCAAGGACCTGCAACTACAATCCCAGAGGCGCATGGTTCAAATCCACCAGTTGCTCTGCCGGGGAAGGAGGGACAATTTCCTCCTGGGACAATTTCCTCCTGTACCACTCAGATCTGATTTGACGGTACACTCACACAAAAACCAAAAACAAGAACAAAGTGAAAAACATTGACTGTGAAATTACACAGTGGCTTTAAGTTTGGACAAATACTTGGTCTTCTACAGTTTTGGTTTTTGTTCTCCTCTTGCAGTAGTTTTCGATGAAAAGGCATTGGTTATTAAACAATATATTTCTCTTCTAATTGGCACACCACAAATAATCACTTTTTTCTTCCTGGAGATATTTTCAGTTCTGATTTCTCCAGAGGTCCTTTTCTCCATATGAGCTCTGAATAGCTCTTACTTGGAAATTTGAGTTGCCTTCTAACCTCCCATGAACTCATCTCCTTTTCTGCCAAGTCACACATCTGATGCCTTTATCTTAGGAAACTTCACTATAGTCCAGAGCCTATTCGTAACTTTTTCGTTGTCCATTCTCTGTCCAATAGTGGTGGTGTGATGATCTACTTTGACAGAATTGAGGTGGTAAACTTCCTGGTCCCAAATGCAGGTAAATTGTCACAGTTTGTCATCCTTCTTCTTACTTTGTGTAGCATGCCCGTCTGTCTGTCACAGCACCCCTCAAGACTAAACTGCTCTGTCCAGGAAAGTTTTGAGTCTTGCCTTTTGTTTTGAGACTTGCTCTGAAGTCTTCCTTCCTTGCACAGTGTACGATATAGTGAAGAACTACACTGCTGACTATGACAAGGCCCTCATCTTCAATAAGATTCACCACGAGCTGAACCAGTTCTGCAGCGTACATACACTTCAGGAGGTCTACATCGAGTTGTTTGGTAAGAAAGTTTTTTCTGCCCATGCTATGCTTTGTAGCCCTAATCCTCCTGTTTATTTCTGCTGTAGGTTAGGAGCATCGTTGGAGTGTGGTTACTTATGAACAGAGATCCTGTGCCCAGGCACTGGTCACAAAGGAAATGCCTAGAAAATGTTAATGACCTTAGAAGAAGATGCATTAGAGTAATTGAGCTTTGGGTACTGGGATGACAGTAGAATAGAGTACTTGCCTCTGCTGGAATCAGGACTGGGTGGAAATGTGTTCCCACAGTTTCTAAATATCATTCTGTAATGAAGATTAGCTTTCAAAGAACCTTAGGGATTATCCAGCCCAACATCCTCATTTTACGATAAGCTATTGTAGGCACTAAGAGAAAGGATGATTTTCCTGATTCACATAGCTAGTTGATAGCAGAGCTAACACTAGACTTTCTCTTTCCTGGCTCTCTCTTCATTATTCTTTGCGCCGCAACATGCTGAATTAAGAACACCCAGAGATGATTGATGGTATTGCTGTGGGTTACGTTTAATCCCCAAACTGAGACGAGAACCATAACTTTAATGATTCTATTTTTTTACTACCATCATTGTTCTGTAGGATAAATAGGAAATGTTAGAAGTAAAAAGGATCCCCAGCTTAAGATGTATTTTGTCAAAATATATGCACCTTTGATTCAGCACCTTAAGGAAATACATCAGTAACTCTCAGCTCCTATGTATTAAATTGTTCTGTTTCAAGTTGCTAGTAGGGATTTTCCACCACTGCTCGGCCACTTAGTTGTACTATGGTGGCTTGCTTGTAGCTGTGATACTGAAAGCTGTGCCACCAGTATTTCACATACCAGCAGGATCATTAAGGGTGCTCATTTTTCAGAGGAGAGTCCAGGCTCAAAGCAGACTAGGAAGCTGTCCTAGTCTTCTTTATTAGGACTGGATGATGATGATGTTTCTCAAGAATCATAAAAATTACTCAGAAAACAGTACTTTTGATAAAAAATAAAAGAAGGACTCATTGACATCACCAGTGAGCTTATGTAAGGAGCCTTTTGCATTGTGTTTAAGAGTTGGGGAAGTAATCAGAGTCCAGTCTGTAGAAGATTAGAAGCCCTTGCTTATTGAAATGATGGCTGAAGAAAGTAACTCTAAATTCATTGCCACTGAGTCAGGATTGACTGATAGCTGACTGTCCTTGGGTTTCTGAAGCTGTAAACCACAAAGGAAGAGATTGCCTTTGTTTCTCGTGAGGAGCTGCTGGTAGGTTCAAACCACCAGAGTGATGCCTGACAGCACAACTCCCTACAGTCTATCCTACCAGAGCTCCTTTTGAAGAAAAGTACTGTTTAAAAATCCTGACAATCAAAGGATAATAATGAAATAAGTTCATTGTTTAACTTAGTGAAATTGAGCACATCACTCAACCTCTGAGAACCTCGGTTTTGGCATCTATTAAAGGATGAAGTTGCTGTTCATCAGAGGCTCCTATTTGGATGTAATCACCACTTAAATTTGATGGCAGCTGACAAGAAGAGAGGTGATTCCATTTCGAAATCCCTGCTTAGTTGCACTGAGCCTTTCTCCATCTCCTTCTGGAATATAATTAAGGATCTTTTGAGCAGGGACGGAAGCTATAAAATGACTGAGAAGGACCAGGCCAAAGAAGGCAGCTTGGAATCTGTGCTGCAGGATCACAGTTAGAGGCAGAAGGACAACCAGCTCAGCTGTCCCTACACTTGTCTGAAACAACCTGCATGTGAATTCCAGGCAAAGAAATCAGGACCAAAACAAATAACACATCAAAAGAGTTGGGCTTGCTTCCAGAGCTGTAAATTTAATTTTCTCCTTGTGTTGCTTGATGGAGTTCCTAATGGAAACAATCTTCCTTGAGGCTCTCAACATCAGAGTCTGTTTTTCTTTTAGAAGCTTCTAAAATTACTAGATTTAATGTGCTCAGCTTTTACAAAATACCTAGCATAGCTATTCTACCTTCTATGAAAACTGTCAGCTTTCCTTCTCTTTGGCTGCTGTCGTCTGGAGAGAAGCTGCTGCTTCCCTCTGGAAATGTACTAGAAGCGTTTGTTCTTTTTTTTTTAAGCTCATTTCCCATATAGAGCAAGATTGATATTAGCCTGGGTTAGACAGGGGTGATTTTATCTTAAGATCAAAAAAAAAGGATATTACATCTAACTTACATACAGAAAGACTGCTTAGCCTTGCTAAGCCATTTATGACTTCCTGGTCTTTGGTAAGCACACTACCTTGGGAAGACCTTTTACCTGTAGGTCTTCGTGAACTGGTGTTTTAGCTTGTGCTTTGCCATCATGCTTCCCTCCATTCTGTCTAGAAAGTGTAACTAATTTACCTGTCTCCTTCTTGATTCCAGACCAGATTGATGAAAACCTCAAACTGGCTTTGCAACAGGACCTAACCTCCATGGCTCCTGGGCTTGTCATCCAAGTAAGATTGCCCCCTTTGGATCATCGTCTGATGAAATTGAATCCCCAACCCTTTTCATTTTTATTTGAGTAACAATTGACAAAGCAAATTACAATATTCCAGTAGTCACAGTGTAACTGCACTCTTCCCTCTTTTTCCTTGTGGTTCTCATTTCCATCTATCCACCCTGTCCCCGTCTACCTCCTGAACTTTATTCTTGGGAAAAACACCACTCTTTTGAATAATATGTGTGATGGATTATACTAAGGAGTCGGGGTGCCTGTCTGGTGTTACTCACCATGTAACCCTCTCTTTTGTTTGGATGAAAGTTGAGCTACAGGAGTGAGTTCTATTACCTGTTCAAAGGGTGACTAAGTGCGATAGTCTTGGGGGTTCCATCAGTCTCTGTCAGACCCATAATAAACCCAGCCATTTTTATGTTTTTTCATTTTGTTCCACATTTTTGACCACTTTCCCCAGGCCCTCCACTGTGATCCTTTTTTGAGTGCTCAGCAGTGATGACTGGGCACCATCCAGTTCTGACCTCAGGGTCATGAAGGCTGAGGGTCGAGTGGTCCAATTCTCCTTTGGACTAATTGGTCCTATATATCTTTGCTTTCTTCCATTTTTGTTCCAGACATGGAAAAACCAATAATTACGCCTTAGATGACTGTTCACAAGCCTGGAAGACCCTAGTCCCTAGTCACCACTCACCAAAGTAGAATGTAGAGCATTGTCTTTGTAGGTTGTGCTTTGCCAATTGACCTTAATGTCCCCATGTTTCAAGGACCAGCAACTCATTTCCTCACAGCCTTTGGCTATGATTAAAGAGTTTATGTAACATAGCCCCCTGTTGGCTATGCTAAGTACATAGATATAGTTACATGAACCGGGGAGCTCTTGGGGGAGTTCTGGTGGTATAGTCCTTAGTGTGTTGTGTGACTAACCAAGATAGCCCACAATTTTAATCCCAGAAGCTCTAAGGGAGACAGGTGGGCAGTCTCATCCTGTGAAAATGTATAGACTTGGAAACAAGGCGGAGGGTCCCTGTGATTCAGAACCAACTTGACAATAGTGTGTTTAAGTAGATTTACAGCATATAAAACATAAAGGTAGAAATATCTGCCAGACAGACATGACTATGGTTACGGATATACTTCTTTCTTCTGAAGTTGCAGCCTCTCTCTCAACAGATGCCTTTTTCTGTGCATGAAAGTCAGGGATCAGTGGGAGCTACTTACCAACTTATCTTCTCACCGTTGTTGGTTTTGTCTTTCTCCAGGCTGTGAGGGTAACAAAGCCCAATATACCTGAAGCAATTCGCAGAAACTACGAGTTGATGTGAGTATTCTCAATTCTTCAGGTATCGCCACCACTTGCTCACATCTCCCACTTCATCCATCCCAGAATTAACAGAAGCTGTGCCAGGCTTAGAGTCCCTTCTCGAGGATATGTTCCGGCCTATTGCCCTGTAAAATAGAGCAGACACGTCAGGCCAATCACCTGGGTTCCTTAACTGTGACTGAGAACCACAAGAGAAGCCCCTTAGAGCACTGAAGCTTTAAAAAGGGCCACAGGGCCTTGTTTCTGTTTAATGGCTCATGCCAAAGGAGGAGATGGTTGCAAAGAGGATTAAGTGGACAGGCTGGAATATTTTACTAAAGTAAATTATGTTTTATTTTCCACAAATGAGCTCTTTTGGGATGAGGGAAAACCTTGTTAATGTCTACAACAGATCAACTTTTGCCTGGGACATTGAACAGTCTTCCAGTAGAGAATAAGAAATTGTAGATTGCCATTCTTCCACAGATGGGTTTGATTTCTCCAGGGAACAGTGAGGTGCCTTTGGAGCTTTTACATAGAATCCTCACAGCTGCACACTTTCTTTTTCTCAGGGAAAGCGAGAAGACAAAGCTGCTTATTGCAGCCCAGAAACAGAAGGTGGTGGAGAAGGAAGCCGAGACAGAGCGGAAGAAGGCACTTATTGGTCTGAACGTGCTTCTATGCTGAGGGCAGAAGGACTAGGGATGATGGGTAGTTGTAAACAAGGCTCATGCACTCTTAGAACACAAAGTCCCCCAAAACTTTCTTCCACATCACAGGAGAGGCTGTCTTCATACTTCAAGAAGCAAAGTTGAAAAAAAAAATAAAAGAAGCAAAGTTGACATTGTCAGAGCATAACTAGGGGTACTGAGTTCTGAGCTTCTACATATTTCTTCAATGAAAGGAATCTTATTGATCCTTAATTTATAATAATGAACAACTCCCAGGAGCTTATTGCTGCTGCTGCTGCTGCTGCTGCTCTTAGCTGTTGTTGAGTCACAACTACACTTCAGCAACCCTGTGGACAACAGATCAGAACCTTGCCCTGCACCATCCTCACACTCCCTGCCATGCCCAAGCCCATTGTTAAAGTCACTGTCAGTCTGTCCCTCAGAAACGTATTAGAGAATACACTGTGTCTTACAGTATTCCTTTGCGAGAACTCCCCTGACTTGTGGCTAGTACAGAGGTGAGGGCTTACCCCTTATCTTCCTCAGAAGTTGAATGACTCTCCTCCCCAAGGCCCGGGTATCCTGGCTTTCTGTTTTGTGGTGTGGTTCTGTGTGTATGGTATATTCCATTTCTGGCCATGTATGCTGTCACAGCTACTCTCTGAGGGCAGCGGCTCCATCTGAGCTTACCCACTTTCTCTTAGATCAAGTGAAAGGTAAATTGAGTCCAACTTTGAAAATAGCAGGGCTCTAAGTCTTTTCTCATTACTACAGAGGCAGAAAAAGTAGCTCAAGTTGCAGAAATCACTTATGGACAGAAGGTGATGGAGAAGGAGACTGAGAAGAAGATTTCCGAAATTGAAGGTAAGTGAAAGTAAAATTCATGCCTTTGTTTTTCTCTAGCCCATTTTGGGGAAATTGAGAGAGAGAGTAATTTTCTTTGCTCTTTCAGATCTGTCTGGAATGTTGGGGTTTCTTAGGAGCATCACCTTTCTTTCTGCTTAAACTTGAATTCAGAAAAAAAAATTTGGCCCACTTAGTGTCATTTTTCCACTTTAAAGAGGATTCATTCAACAGATGGTAGTTGTGCGCCATTATATCCAGGGCTTTGGCAGGTGTAAGAAAGTGGAAGCTCATCTGGTCTCTGCTTTCTTGATGGTCACAGTCCAGCCAAGGCATCAGCTCTTTAGAAGTAAGCTGAGGAGCGGGCCTCAGCGGCAATGCTCTTCCTTGTGCATCCACCGCTTTAGACGCCCTGTTGCTAACTTTTCAGTCTTAAGATCATGTAGATGGTTTGACGTGGACACCTTTCAGCATCAGCAACAATGGAACTGGAAAGAAACGTTTTCCTTGATGGCTTTTTTTTAAATACCTTTCATTCTCTACGCCTTGCCCCTAATTTTTCACCTCAGCCCCACTACCCACTCTTCACTTTATGTGGTGTCTGTGTCAAGTAATTTCCAAGACAAAATTCAGACTGTAAGACCCTGCTCCAATCTGAAAAATGTTATATCCTAGTATTATGCCTACTTTTCACTTACTGTCTCATTATGTGACAATTCAGATTACAGCTTTGAAAAACCTCTCTGGTGGCACCTCCAGTATTATGTGGAGGCCACATACAGGCCTGCAGTCAGTCCCTCTGTAGGCCACCAAACTGATAAGCTGGGTGCCATACTGATGGCCATGCCACACAGGGGATGATGGCCAGTCAGCCACAGGATTCCTTTTTCCACTCATCTTGCTCAGGCACAGAGGGCAAGGGTCCAAGAGTATGACACAAGGTGGATGGGTGGGAGGCTGGATCAGGGCCTGAAATTGCCAGGGAGGTCTGTGTAGTGAGGAGGCAGAAAGGGGGAAAGGGCAAGGTCTCATGCAGGGCTACAGCAGGTGGAGGGCAAGCAGGGTCCCCGCAAGGGCAGGTGGTAAGTAACCACTCGACCACCACTACTCTCAAGTCCAACCGGCTCTGCTATATCATGTATATCCTGAGACTCACCATGGGGTGAGGGATGAGGGTGCAGGGGAAGGGTGGAGGGAGAACACCAGGAGACACCAGCACAAAGATGGGGTTTAGCCCCTGACTGTTGATAAATGAGGAGTAAATATATTTCCTGGAGAGACACCGTGTGTGTGTGTGTGTGTGAGAGAGAGAGAGAGAGAGAGAGAGAGAGAGAGAGATACATTAAATGCCCAGCCTCACAAGAACCTGTTGACAAGTCAGTTAGGACTTCACAAATCATTAGCTCCTCATTAGAGAGATCTTAGCTGAACAACACTTTTATATATGTACATGTCACCAGGTATTAAGGCCAACTGAGTCAGTTACATGATAGCCAGGATCCCATCCAGACTCCCCACACTTAGTCTCCTTCCAGCCAGGACCATTCTCAGGGCATGCCGTAAGAACCCACCCACAGACTGATCCTTCTTCCCAGGATTTTTGCTACAGATATTGAAACTGGCCACATTCCCAAGGCATGGAAGGAAATATCACAGATGTTATTTCTCTTTGACGGAAAATGAGCCCAAGAACAGGTTTTGGGTATACTTTCTTTGCATGGTGGAAGTTTAGAAAGACTTTAAGATTTTAGACCATGGCATATATTTCTCTGTGAGAGTTTTACCAGCCTAAGTAGTGCCAAGTAGGAGTTTTTTAAAATGATTAATAAAAATGAGGAGACAGAGCAGGACTGAACTATATATGGTATCTTATTTTGTAGCTCCTGATACTGGTTTAGGGTGAATCTGCCTTGGCCCATATTTGGAGCCCTCGTTGGGCCTTTCTTACTGTGGTGATAAAACGTGAGAGACATGAGAGGTGGTAAGTTCAGGCACTGGAGATTATGATAGGGCCCTTCCTTTTTGCTTTCCAAAGCTGTTCTATAAAGAAGTAAACCCATGGAAACAGGTAGCCCTCAATGCTGTCAAAGTTTTTGTTTTGAGACTCAGTAACGGACTTGCTAATAACTAGTCTACAGCATGGGAAGATGCTTTCAAAGCACTTTTTTCATCTTGGATGATCCTTACAACACTTTGCAGAATAGAAATAAATGTTTTTGCCCTAATTGCATCAGTAAGGAAACCAAAGCACAGAGACAGAGAGAAACAGGGAGCAGCCTTCTCAAAGCCACAAAGGCAGGCAGGGGGCAACTTCCAGGGACCAGAGCACAGGGCATCTCGGAGCATCTGCACTCAGCAAACCACTCTTGTGTTGCATTTCATCCAGTTCCTTGTATTTCTTCCCCTACTCAGATGCTGCATTCCTGGCCCGGGAGAAGGCAAAGGCTGATGCTGAGTGTTACACTGCTATGAAAATAGCTGAAGCAAATAAGGTAAAGGCCAAGTCAAGCCTATTAGCAAGAAGGTGGGTTCCAGGTTTTATCAGGGCTTCAAACTAACTAAGCCCAAGTTCAGTAATGGCCAATGAAGTGATACCAAAACAGACCCAAATTTTTAGAGTGTGGGTGAATTTGAATACTAACTGGAACAAGAAAAAGTGGGTTGAAGCTGTGCTACAAATATAATCTCCCTCTTAGAAAAAA
Organism: Elephantulus edwardii; assembly: GCF_000299155.1. Classification (NCBI taxonomy): domain Eukaryota; kingdom Metazoa; phylum Chordata; class Mammalia; order Macroscelidea; family Macroscelididae; genus Elephantulus; species Elephantulus edwardii. The sequence continues at coordinate 153,844 of NW_006399937.1, read as the reverse complement.
CAGCATACAGCATAACAATCCAATTTCTTACCTGGTTGAGTTAAAAACACCAATGCCCAGCTCAAAGATGGTGGGCTACCTCGCCGCTTTGAACTTTGAGTGTGTATGGCTCTCCGCACTCCATGATCCAACATGACGCATAAGTCTCCTAAAAGGGCTCTATGCCACCTTCTTTAGGTCTCTTATTCCAGAGCTTTAACCCATAATTTTTTCCAGTATGCTTAGCATTCAAGATCACCTAATTTTAAAAATTCATGTCTGTTCTGCTTTTGCTTCTTTGACCATGACTGAACCAGTCCAGACTGGTTCTAAGCCCTGGTTTATATTACTTGAGAGTACACAAGGCCAGATGGCCGCCACCACCCAGAGCCTCACTATGGCCAGAACTGATGACTGCTGTGCAGGGTAGGACAGATAGAATCCCTTTTCCTTAGTAGTGCCTTGATAGAAGTTAAATTTTTGTAGTAAACATAGAAACTTCTGAAACTTGGCAACCGCAGCCTTAAAGATCTGACATTACAGTCTCTTAGAGAGTTATGCTGTTACTAATGTTAGCAGTAAGATTAGGAAAAGTAGACAGGGGCATATTTCTGTGACAGAGCCTTTCTCCATGTGAATATTGAAAGGGTACTACTCAGAGTCTGCTCAAATCTAAGTTATCTTTACCTTTCTTTTTTTATAAAAAAAAAATCAAAACAGCTGAAGCTGACCCCTGAATATCTGCAGCTGATGAAGTACAAGGCAATTGCTTCCAACAGCAAGATTTACTTTGGCAAAGACATCCCCAACATGTTTGTGGACTCTGCAGGCAACCTGGGCAAGCAGTTTGAGGGACTAGCTGACAAGCTGAGTTTTGACTTACAAGAAGAGCCCTTGGAGGCAGCCACTGAGGGAAACTGAAAATGTTTATATACAGCCTCAGATGACACTTGAAGAAACCTTTATTTTTTTTTATGATGAACCAAAATGCCCCCTCCCTCCTAAACTACCTTCTTTGACTCTCTTCAAAGTGTTTTGGTGAAAAAGAAAAAAAGGACTCAAATCAACTCCTTCCTGGTAAAAGGGAGGAGGGGGGGCAGGGAATTGATGATTTGGGATTTTATTCAGGTGAGTAGGTTGCTTCTCGTAAGATTTATAAACCATAGGTATAATCTCTGATTTCCAGGCATTAATTTTGATCCTTCAAAACTGACTGACTTAGGGATGCTGTCATTAAGAAGTGGGGAACTTGTCAGATATTGCTTCCAGGTGATATGATTTCCCTTTTATGGGAAAATGTAGTCCAGTTTTCTCATCCCTGCCTCCAAAGTGAGAGGTATCTGTGGGAGAGACTCAGCAACTGAGAAAATATGTGCTTGTTAGTTTGCTAGTGGAGCTGTGGAGAAACAACTGCAGCGAATGCTTGACTTTTTTGGTTTTTGTTTTGTCTGTACTTGTATGAGTTATTTCAGAGCTGTGCTCTCATCAGGAAGAGCTGGTGCTAGGTTTTGCAAGGTTTTCTACACACTACCCTTCTTGCCATAGGGCTTAAAGATTATGGTGGTTTCTGACTACGTTTCCAGAGTCAGTGTTTGAGCAGCCACCACCACACAATTCTTTCTGGAACCTTTTCCCTGTTCTGTGCTTGGTTTTTCCCTCTCGGTCTACTTGTGCTTCCAGTCAACATCAAGGAGACAGGAACAAAAACTAAAGTATCGTAATAGCTGCTAAAAAAGTATCATAATATCTGTTAGCCATACCGGTTTGGCAAACAGTGTACCTTGGGATCAACGTCTTTTTATTATAGATAATCTGCATTGACAAGTATATATAGTAGAGAAAGAAGGACAATCGGAGAGATTTCCTAGTTCTTTTGCCTAGGTCTCCTGCTGGGGTTTAGATTAGTCTGATATAATGATGAAAGGGGACCCTTTCTCTGAGTGATGTATGTTTTTACTCTAGGGCTTAAAATGCCACATGGATGTCAGTCTGGTTGTAAAATCTTTAGGGGCAGCTATGTGAATGCCAGTCTAAGTTTATGCCCAAGTCCCTCAGTTGGAGAGGCAACATCAAAATTATTATTAAAATGTATATTTTTCCCCTTACTACTTGGGAGAATCAGGGTAAGGGAGTGTGAATATGAAAGAAAAGTTAAAACTTCTTAAAATGTGTGCTGAAGGAAGAAGCCATGCTTACTCTTGAGTTATGTACTGCATTGTTACAGGGAGGACAATTATTTAGAGTTAATGTACAAGCATATCAGTACTGTCCAATACCAACCCTGGTTTTATTACTTTGCCTTGATATTAGCTACCCTTTGAAACTTCCTCTAGACCCTTCTCCCCAAGGTGAGTAAGGAGAACAATGTTTTCTAGCAGCATTGGTCCCATGCCCAGATTTCTGGTTTATGGGTTGACCTCTTCTCAAGCCAGAACTCAGGGGAGCTTCCTCCTAAGTAGTACTGAGTTTTACAGGAATTTGGGGATCATCCAGCAACCTAAAAAGGTACACAGACTGTTAACTCCTCTTACTGCAAATATTGTCCTCCTCAGTTCTAATTCCTGGGAATTCTGAAACCACTGTCCGTGGTCACTGAGTATACAGCAATCCAAATGTTCCTGATGTGGTCAGGAGTTCTTGTGGAAGAGACAGAAGAGAGGAGTTCTTGCTCCTAAGATAGAGGTATAGAGTGTTATAGTAAGAGAGAACTAATTTCTTACCATTTCAATGCTGTTTGTCACTTATTAAGATTAAGATAGAAGGTCTAGCACCTCTGATTTACATATTTTTCTGCTTTTCACCCTGATCCTCTTGTTTCTTGGGCCTCAGAAAAAACTATTTGCACTACAGTAGAATCAGGAGGAGAGATAGCCAATCCTTTCTTAGCAATTAGTTTTTCTCAGATTCTTAACTTGAAGGTCTTGCTAGTACTAACATCTGCACTATTTTATCCTTTGCAGTAGATACACTTTGACCACAAAGAACCTCAGTAGAACAAACTCTCCTGCTGCAGTTACCCCACCCTCTTAGGTGTTACTGTTTCTCTTTCAAACAAAAAATATAAATGTTGTATCCATTGTCTTAAACCCAATGATTGTACCTGCCTGAAAAGTCAAATCATGGAATGTAATTGTTTTCTTAGCATGGGGCAATTAACTCATCTTTCTGTTGAGTGTAGAGTTTTGTTTTGTTTTGTTTTTGACAATTACTAGAAAATCTGATCTTAAAACATTTTCACTCTAAACTTGTAAACTGTGACAGCCTGCAGTTTTGTAGGCAATAAAGTCATGGCTGCTATTTATAAATGGAACTTCTATCAAAATAAGTAACTGTTTATAAAATTCAGATTTTGTAGGATTTTTCCAAGGAAAAGGTCACCTTGGTTGAATGTTTCTCACTTATTAAACTTTGCAGAAGTAATTCATGATCCTTACTGGTTTTAATCATTTTTTTTTTGTAATATGAAGGCAGAATGTTTGCAAGGAAGCCAAAGTTTATTAATAATTTTTATATGACTAAAGTAAGTGAGTGTATCTTTCAATACTGAGAACTTTACCATTTATAGAGAGTAAAAACAAAAGTAAGTTGAGCACATATACCAACTTGATTTATGCGTTTACATCTTAGTTGGATCCACGGTATCTTGGTTAGCAGCTTTTCTGTGTCTATAAACTTACCCACTACTACTTCAGTTCTCTCCAGTACTGAAGAGAGGCCTTGCCACTCTGTTGTTTTCTTATGAAGAAGTAACAGCCAGTCCTGTTTGTTTGTATTGCTCTTCCCTTTTATTTCTGCTTTTGTGTAGGCTGGTAATTGAATAGTCAAACCCAGTCTACTTCTAAGAGTCCTGAAGACTTAGTGACTGCCCTTGTAACTAGGAAATAATTGTTGTTTTATTAATCAGCCTATGAATAATACTGCTGGCGTGATTGCCTTGAATTGATAGCTGGAGGAATTGTTTTGAACAGCACTAAAGGTCTCATGTGAATTTATATCTTCATTTAATTTACAGTTTTGCTAAATAAAATATGGTTTTTGTGTTTACTTTTTTACTAAATTGAAATTTAGTCATAGCAAATATTGAGTGACTTTATATTCAGGTGAAAATCCATCCACACTGTCAACACAGAAATGGTGAGCATCTAATTTTTGAACATACATCATTCGTGGTAGATGCTACAGACATTTTTCATGTTACAGAATTGGTACACCTCTTCAATTCTGCCCCAAAGGGCAGAGATCCTCTCAGTTGCTTCAGAGTTCATTTTTATATCAATTCAGTGGAGCGGACCCAGTGCCCACTCTGAAAAAAACCACCTGAACATTCAAGAGTTACCAGATAAAATATGAGATATTCTTGTATTTATACATAGTTCAAATTAAACTGAATGTCCTGGATTTTAATGGCTGCATCTGGCAACTATGACCCAGTCTTTTTTCAGCTTGTTTTATGATGTTCTACAGCTTTATCAATACATTTGAGAGGCACTTTGCAGATAATATGACCTAAAAATTATATAGGTAAGTTAAAAGTGTGGTTACTGGAGGTAAACTGCCAAGATTCAGATTCCTGCTCTATCGCCTTCTACAGATATGGTCTTAAATTAATTCTTTCATCTTCTAAGCCTCAGTTTCTTCGTTTAAAAAAATGGGTTATGTGGATTAAATAATGCATGTGGAAGACTTAACACAGTCTCTAGTATGTATGAGGTGTAAGAGTTCAAAAATGATTGCTTTTCAATTAACTGGAAAAAATAGATGACAAATACGTACCACTAAGTAAAAGGTACATTTAATAAGAGATTGTAGAAAAGATTGTGCAGAAAGCAATCAGCATTACACTGCAGCAAAGGGTGTACACCTGCACTGGAAGTGGCTTACACAGCGTGCTTGCAATGTGGAGAGGAACTGTCCAGCTCTGGGCTTCATTAAAAAAAATTGAGTAGAGAGAAAACAAATGTGTAAAGCAAAACAAAACTTAAGAAATAAAACTCATTAGTTGGCCTCAAGAGAAATCAGTTTAGGAAAAGGAAATTAACAACTTCCCAATGATAAAAGGCTCCATGATGATCATCTGTTTTCTAGTTCCATAGAAATCAAAGAAGAGGAAATTAGCTTGTAGAAGAGAGTGTTTTAAAATAATTTACTTAACTCTGCAACCAAGACGTTTGTGGACTTCTTCTCCCAGTGCCTCCACGAGGAGTACAGACACAAGGGCATCTTCGTGCAGAGTGTCTTGCCATACTTCGTGGCTACAAAGCTGGCTAAAATCCGAAAGGCAACTTTGGACAAGCCTTCTTCAGAGACATTTGTGAAGTCTGCAATGAAAACAATAGGCCTGCAGTCCCGAACCAGTGGTTACCTGATCCATTCTATCATGGCCTCAGTAATGTCCTGTCTGCCTTCCTGGCTTTACTATAAATTAACCATGTTTGTTGGCAAATCGACCCGGGCACGCTACCTGAAGAAAAACAAGAAGAACTAAGCCTCGAGACCTGCATTGAGCACCTTGGCCAGATGCCCCAGCCTCTGCATGTGGACTGCAAGGCACTAGCGCGGTCCAAACCCTCCCACTGTCCCTGAAAAGTTGTTACAAGCAAGGCTGAGTGGTGCATCATGGGGAGGAAAGTTATGTCTCTCTTAGGATGCTATCAGGAGTTCTTTTGATGTTTAATATCCGTGCCCATATCAAATGGAAATCAAAGAAATATTAGCAAGAAAAGCTTAATAGGAAAGGACACAAGGACAGCAAATCTCCAATTCATAGTGTCAAGTATGACTCCATAGAGACCCTATGACACAGCGCCACTGATCATTGTCATATTTTCTCTGGTGTTTCTAACATTTAGAATGAATGAAGATTAGTTAATGTGATTTGTGGAAAGACATACTGCAATTTGCATACATGTAAATTTACAATTTACGGATCTATATAAGGTTTAATAAAATTGTCTTCCAGTTTGCAAAAAAAAAAAAAAGAATTTACTTAAGACTGACAAATTTTAACTGAGAAAGGAGTTCTTATCTACAAATAGAAAATACATCAGTCTAGGGATTAGTGTGGATAACATTTTCTTCTCCAATGGTCTTCAGAAATTAGAAGACTCTGAGCTATTTGGGATGGTTTAAATGTCATTCTGTCTCTAGGAAAGAGCAAATTATCTCTAACAGTCCTCCCAGGTCTAGGGTTCTAGAATCTATATTGACATTTCAAAAGTCAAAGGTGCCAGCATGTTTGCTGAGAGACTGCTGTCATGGTGACTCGACCTGAATTCATTTAAACTGAGACACGGCATTATTTCTCCGTTTTCTCTTTGGAACTGAGTAACCTGGCAACGGTAATTTCTATTATTTTCTTTTTTGTCTCTCCTAAAATAATTCTAGTGGGATCAGCAAAAAACAATTTTAAAATCCCTGTGCTTTCCTAATGGTTTAGGGCCTTAGACTACAGAGGTGAGTTTTTTAAAACTTAATGGTATTTATGGTGAATAAATATGCCAGGTTTTGATTGTTTGTAAAAGCTGTTCTTCTAGGTCTCTGGGTTTGTTTGTTTTTTAATCTTTCTCAGCGCCTTTTGTCCTTGCAAATTATTAGAGGAATTTAAAATATTGGGTGATTTTGGGCTTGCATTTTTCAAGGTTTAGGTAGTAAGGGGGGTGATAGAAGATTAAATTGGATTGTTAATGTCCCAGGAAGAGGAAGAGAGAAAATTAAAAAGATAAATTAAGAGCAAAAAGAATATTTAATAAAATTCCTCCAAAGGCATAAGTGAGAAACTGGAAAATGAAATGCTAAAGGAACGAGGTCATCATGAACTTTTTTCTCTATTTCCAGTTTCAGAAGATCATAGGGTGTTAGGTATGAAAACGCTGCTTACAAATTAATGAGATCCAAACTCTACAGATGCTGAGGTGAGGGCCAAGAACAGGTGTTGTGGTAATCCTCCACTTACAGCACGTGAAGAACACGTTTACCACCATCCTCCCATCTTGTTGTTAGTTATAGTACATAAAGTGTTGATGTCATCATATCTGTACGTTTATATGTGATATATCCAACCCCGAAAGCCAAAGATCAGATTCCTAAAGACACTGATAATAAAAGGAAACAATAATGGAAACTTTAAAAGAATTTAATTTTCGGTTTATAACAGAACACATTTATTAAGGAATTGTCAGAATGAAATCCTGTCATTAGGCAGGAACTATTTAGTTAGGGACAAGAAGCCAAGCCTTTAGCGCGTGTTTATCATCCTAAAAGAGCCAACTCAAGTGCTGCCTCCTAAAAGAAATTCGTCCTGGTTCCTTCCAAGCAAAAGGCACCTCTCCCTCCCTGAAGCATTTCTTATCTCTTGTTATCCTCATTGCTCTTAACACGGTATAAGTGAGTAAGTCTTAGTTCCAAAATAAACTGTACTCACTGAGCATGAGAGCCTGTGTTACCATCCTGGTCCCTCCAAGATAGCTTTACCAAATAAAGCCTCTTGGTTCAAGCCCTGGTCTTTTCAATCACTTGCTATGCATTTGACAGTTGGACAATGAATAAGGATGATGGAAGAAGAAATTGATGCTTTTGAGTTGTGTTGAAGAAGAGTGCTGAATATCCCCTGGACTGCCAAAAGAACAAATAGATATGTCTCACAGAAGGTGCAGCCAGAGTGCTTCTTGGAGGCAAAGAAGATAAAGATTCATCTAACATGCTTTGGGCATGTTGCTCAGAGGTTATTCTTGGAGAGGGACATCATGGTTGGCAAGGTGGAGGGTCCGCGAAGGAAAGGAAGACTCTTCAACTAGGTGGGTTGACACAGTAACTGCAGCAGTGGTCTTGAGTGTGTCCGAGATCGTGAAGATGGCACAGGATAGGACAGGGTTCACATCTCATAGGGTCACTATGAGTCATAGTCAACTTGATGGCACCTAACAGTAAATCTTCACTGGATTGATAGATTTGGGATCTGGAGATGCTGACATTGATTGAGTACTTGCAATTGCTTTAGAAAGAGGGTTTTACCAGAAATTGAAGGTGATTTTATTCTTCTGATATTTTTTAAGAACCACACAAACAAACTGGAACAATACAGAATAGGAGGAAAGGGAAAGCAGCATGACCTTGAACCTTGAGGAATATACTACTATTTATTATCATAAGTACCTGACACCCTGGATTGTACATCCTTTAGATCTATGATGTGTTTATGATTTTTTTTTTATTTAGCAAAACAAGTAAAAGGTTTTTTAAGGTAATGCGACAGAGGCATAGCTGGTGAAAGACAGAGATGTTGTTATGTGCCATCAAGTCGCCTACAGCTTATAGCAACCCTAAGTACAATAATTTCTGAACTCTGCTCTATACTGAGCCAATCTCCCTGTCTCTGCGACACCTACCCCATTATCCCAGTTACTGTGTCAATGCATCTCATCTGGGCTCTTCCTCTCCTGCGTTGTCCCCTCCACCCTTCCAAATATAATGTCCTTCTCCAAGGGCTGGTCCCTCCTAGCCACATGTGAGCCAAAGCTTCAAAATCCTAGCCTCCAAGGAAAAACTTGGTTTTACTCTTTCCAAGTTAAACCTGTTTGTCTCTTGGAATCCATGGTATGTTCAATACTCTTCTCCAGAAGATAGAAGGAGTACACAGAATCACTGTACCAAAAAGAATTAGCAGACACAGATGAATTTCATGACCTTATGAATGAAATATCTGAACCCTGTTCTATCCTATGCTTTCCTCACACTTCCTGGCACACTAGAGCCCATTGCAGCAGTCACTGTGCCAATTGACCTGGTCGAGGGTCTTCCTCTCCTTCACTGATCCTTCACTCTTCCAAGCATCATGTCCTCCGAGGAACAGCCTCTTCTAACAACATGCTTAAAGTAGTGAAGTGGAGCCTCATCATTCTTGCCTCCAAAGAGCACCCTGGCTGCACCCTCTCCAAGACATATTTGTCCTTTTGGCCATCCATGGGATGTTCAGTGCTCTTCTCCAATACCACAGCTCAAAGGTGTCAATTCTTCTGCCATCTTTAATCGCTGCCTAGCTCAAAGATGCATAGCGAGTGACTGGAAAGACAATGGCCTGAATCAGACACACCTTATTCCTCAAGCTGACATCAATACTACTCAATAATTTGGAGAGGTTCCTAATTGCAGATTTTCCTCGTGCAGTGTGTCTCCTTATTTCCTGATTAAGCAAGATGAAGTTGTTGACAATCTCTTTGTCCATCATGATGTTACCTATCTGTCCAGTGGTAAGAATCTTTGTTTTTTTGACATTGAGATGCAATCCATACCAAAGGCTGCATTCCTCAATCTCTGCAACAAGTGCTTCAAGTCCTCCTCTCTTTCAGCAAACAAGGTTGTGTCATCTGCATAACATTGTTTATTGATGAGTCTCTCTCCAATCCTGATGCCACATTCCTCTTCACAGAGTCCAGCTTCTCGAATAATTTGCTCAGCACACAGATTAATTAGGTCTGGAGAGAGAATACAACCCTGAAGCACTGTCTTCTTAATTTTAAACCATGCAGTCAGTGTTCCCCTGCTCTGTTCACACAACAGCCTCCTGGTCCAGGTATAGGTTCCATATGAGCACAATTAAGTGTGCTGAGATCCCCATTCTCAATGTCAGCCACAGCTAGTTATGATTCACACAGTCAAATGCCTTTGCATAGTCAGTAAAGCACAAACATATTCTTCTAGTACTCTCTACTTTCAGCCAGTATCCATTTGACATCAGCGTGATGTTCCTGGTGCCATGGCCTCTTCTAAATCCTGCTTGAACTTCTGGCAGTTTCTTCTGTGTACTGTTCCAGCCATTTGTGAATGATCTTCAGCAGTATTTTGTTTGCCTGTGATGTCAACGATATTGTTAGTTTCCACATTCAGTTGGATCCCCCTTCTTGGGAATGGGAACAAATATGGACCTCTTCCAATATGTTGGTAAGACAGCTGTCCCCCAGATTTCTGGGCACGGACTGGTGAGTGCATCCAAGGCTCTATCTATTAATTGAAACAAGTCAATTGGTATCACATCAATTCCTGAGGCTTTTTTTT
>NW_006399937.1:138170-141565 GCF_000299155.1 Elephantulus edwardii | reverse complement strand
ATTTCGAGTTTTTTCTTTCCCCTCTTTTTTTGTAATGACCTTTTGCTTTTTGTATATCAAGCTATCAAACTGCTTTCATGTTCATACTATGAAGGGCTGTTCAGATCATTGAATATTTTCTATCACTTTTTACCACTTCTACTTTGGTGTGTGTAGAACACTCTTAATGATGCTACTGCAGTGCCCCTATGGTATTTCATTCTGTCATACACAAGGTTGATATGAGCCAGAACCTGCTGGATGGCACCCAACAACAGAAATGTATCAGATCTAGACATTTGATTTAACAACACAATTACTTAGAATCCTTTTGGCAACACTGTTGTTGTTAAGGGCCATGAGTTGTAGACACTCATAGGGACCCTATGAAGAAAGACCTGAACACTTGCATAACTTTGGTCATTTCTCCAAGTTCATAGAGTTTCCAGAGGCAAGCCATTTCGGAAGTGAATGCCACTCCTGCTTCCAAGCTTGTTTTATTTGGGAAGCTCCACTAAACACTGTCTACCATGGGTAACCATTATCACCTTTGGCACATCATTGGCACATTGTTTAGCATCACACCAACCACGAGTTATCTCTGTACAGCAACACTAGTTTATAAATTATTTATTTATATATACTATGGTAAATGACCAGAGACTCCAAAGTCTGTATCTTATTATAAGGAACCAGAATATGTGAAATGCCATTTCAGTTAATTCTTGAGATTTGGGAAGATGTGCGCAAAGAGAGACTAGTGCCTGAAGCCTCTTTATCTACTCAAGACACCTTGAGACAAAACCACCCCAAAAGCAAACATTAGTGTTTTCTCTTAAAAAAAAAACAAAGGCATCCATCCCACGTCATTAAATTGAAAGTTTGAGATTTTATCATTGCTGTTACTGTTAGGTGTCACCGTGACTCATAGTGACCCTTTGTACTACAGAATAAAATCCTACATAATCTTACAGCATCCTCAAGCTCTTTGTATCAGTCCATCTTGTTGAGGGTCTTCTTGGGTGGACCTCTACTTTTCCAAGCATGATGTACTTCTACAAGGATCAGCCTCTCCTTGCAGCATACCCAATGTATATGAGGTGAAATCTCATCGTCTGTGCTTTTTTGGAGCTCTCTGGTTTCTTTCAAGACAGATGTTTGTTCTTTTGGTAGTCATGGTGTATTTAATTCTCCCCAATTCAAAAGCACTGATTTTTTTTTCCTCTTTCTTATCCATTATTTAACTTTGACAGACTTACCAACCGATTAAAAATACTATCGTTTGTGTCAGGAGCACCTTATTCCTCAAAGTTACATCCTTGCTCTTTAGCCTTTAAAAAAGGTCTTTGGCAGCAGGTTTGCCCAGTGTAATACATTCATTTCTGAACTGCTGCTTCCATACAGGTCCATTGTGATTCCAAGTTAAATGAAATCTTTGACAGCTAAAGTCTTTTCTCCATTTATCATGTTATTTTTAATTGGGTCAGTTGTGAGGATTTCTGTGTTTGTTTGTTTTTTAATGTTGAAATGTAATCCATACTAATGGTTCTAATCTTTAATTCAATATGTGCTTCCCCTTCTCTTCACTTTTTGCAAGCAAGGTTGCGTCATCTGCATATTGCAGATGATTGATTGATCAATCTTCCTCCCATCCTGATGCTTCATTCTTCATATAGTCCAGCCTCTCAGATTATTTGGTCATCATAAAGATTGAATAGGCATGGTTAAAGGATACAAGCCTGACATACTCCTGATTTTCAACCATAGCAGCATCCCCTTGTTCTGTTCAAAGCACTGTGTCATTGCCCAAGTGCAGGTACTACATGAGCACAAATAAGTTTCTGAAATAACCCATTCATCTCAATGTTGTTCATAGTTTGTAACTGCTTCCACTCTATAAAGGGAACAGCCCCCATCAACAGCATCCACAATACAAAACTGATTGCTATGAGTTTAAACATATTCCCCATACAACTACCAGATAACACCAGCTAACCTTTCCAGGACTCTCACTGAGTCCAGTAATCCTTTACAGTGACCACACAAAACTCACAGAACCCTACTCATGTTTACAGAGTTTATTAGTGACTTTAGCAGGTTACAATTAAAATTGGCAACAGGATACTGTCCTTCAGTGGGGACAACTTCTCTTGGGCATTGGCAGGCACTTTGACCTTCAACCTTTTGGCTTTAGATCAAAGTTGTAAAACTCTTTCAGTTCTGCCAATTATTATACTCCCTCTGCTCTTTCTCCCCTCCCCTGAGTCTGATGGTAAACTTGGGTGAATGCCCCTGAATCTGGCTTTGCCTCACAGTCCCAGGTCAGCACTGCCTCACATTGGTCTCTAGTTCTCCACTGCTGCTCTGTCTCCCATTGAGATCTCTGTGACCCCAAAGAAACATAATGCAGTCCCTGCTTCTGTCTTGCTGATAAAGAAATTCCCCACTTCTGCCTCTAACCTTGCTCAGTTTAATCTCATGAAATGAATGATAAAACTGACCACTCCCCTCATGAGTAGTGTTACTGTTAAGTACCGTCCAGCCAGAAATGACTCATAGCTGACTCTTCAGTGGGTTTTCAGAGACAGTAAACTGCACAGGAAGAGACTGCCCATTTTTCCTCAGCAGAGCAGCTAGCTGGTGGGTTCAAACTGCTTGCCTTTGGTTTGGCAGTATAACTCCTTATCACTAGGCCACCAGAGCTCCCTCAGTAATTTATACACTTCATTTGAATGTTCTTACTGAGCCACATCACTAAAGCAAACTCATGACTAGGAAAGTAATTCTCAAAGGAGACCCATTGTACCACAGTTGGTCATACAAATTATCTTTTTTAATACAAAGAAAATAATTATTTGTATATTACAGACTATGAAATGATGATCTTAGGAAGTTTTGAGACTTAATTCTAGGACTCAGAATGCTGTAGGGGGTCATAAAAATTCTATCATGCAATCTTCACTCTTATTTTTGTCACCAAAGCCATATTTTCTGACTACCAATCCTACTTGTTTGGTTCAACTTTTGCATTCCAATCACCAGTTATTCATGCATCTTGATTGGATGTTTGATTAATTTCAAACTGTACAAGTTATAGAAATCCTCAGTTTCTTCACTTTTGCCTTTACTGATTGACACATAACCTTTGCTGTGTGTGTATGGACATTATCCCATCACCGACAGCAATGGTTCAGAAGAAATCATGAAATCATCTTTTTATCCATGAATATGACACCATTCCTCTTTAGTTTGTCATTCCTGGCATAGTAATACCATATGTCCAATTCAAGATGGCAAATACCAGTTCATTTCTGCTCACTAATACCTAGGACTTGAACTTTATACTTTCCATTTCATTCTTGACTAGATTCAGCTTCAAATATTCTAGGTTCCCTTTGGGGAAAATATATATATAT
>NW_006399937.1:111154-115644 GCF_000299155.1 Elephantulus edwardii | reverse complement strand
GGAGTTTAGGGCTGTTGTACATAGGGTCGCTATGAGTTGCAAGTGACTTGACGGCACATAACAACAACAACAACATTTATATTTATATTTACATTTACATTTATATTTATATTTATAATCTGTATATAGGGAAGAAGCTATTTAAGACGCCATGGGGAAGGCTTCACAGTGGGCTTATGGTTTGCTGGTGCAGTAGAGCCCTCTTGCTGGTCGCATGAGTGCTTTCTGTATGTGCATGGACTTGGTTTGTACGAATTACCATTAAACATCACAGTACCAGCCAGCCTCAGGCCTCTCTCTGCCTGGAAGGGAGTGGGCTCTAAGCTCCAGTTTTTATAGAATATGTGCAGCTCTTTCTTGTTTTCAATCATATCACATCAACAAATTTAGGTCCTTCATGCTGTCATCACAAAGGCATTTAGTTTAAAGCAACCAGCTGCTCCAAAGAAGCTGGACAATCTCCTCTGTTGCAATTTACAGCTCTAAAAGAACAGCTGAAGGATCAGCTGTAAGTTGGTTCTGATTGGACACATATCAATAACATCAGAATGATTGACCAGGGTCTGATCCCTGAATCTGTCTTAACTGTGCTTATTACCACTTGCAGTCAAATCCTTAGCTAGAATAAAGACACTTCTCACCCTCTCCCCTGACCCCATGGTTAAACTAAAGACACAGAAGGAATGTTTCTAAGGAAAGGTCTTATACAGTCAGCAAAAATCCCCGCAACACTCAGGAAATATTTTAAGATGGCCAACATGTCAAATCATCCTTAGTCTAGTATTAAACCATTTCAAATGCACACCCATGTTTATTGCAGCTTTGTTCACAATAGCAAAGAGTTGGAAACAACCCAAGTGCCCATCAACAAACAAATGGATAGAGAAGCTGTGGTATATTTACACAATGGAATACTACACTGCATTGAAAAACAAGGAACTCATGAAATATTATACAAAATGGATGACTCTGGAGGACATTATGCTGAGTGAAATAATCTCAGTCACAAAAGGACAAATTCTGCATAGTGCCACGGTTGTAAAACGGGACTGACACCGGGGTTGAGGGGACCCTAAGAAAAGAGGGGATAAGTAATGTATACTGCATTGAAACAGATGAGGGAGAGAACTGTTTAAAAGGAATATAGGGCTAAGTATTATTTTCATGACAAGATTACAGAAAAAGAAATGCATATCAATGTGGACTGGGGGTACTGTATAACAATGAAAGAATTTTTTTTTCTTCAAAGAGAAAAATGAACTGGGAAGAGGGGTGGGCAGGGAGGAAAATGTGCAACAATGAATGGATGGGGGGGAATTAAATGGAAAGAATATGCTGTAAAAAACCCCCCAAAAACCCACCACATTTCAAATTTATTAAAAGGGAGCTCTGGGGGCCTAATGGTAAGAAGCTGCACTCACAGCAATCCCAGAGACATGCAGTTCTAATCTACCAACTCCTCTGTGGGAGAAGTATGGTCAATTTCCTCCAGTTCTCCTTATGTAGGGTCCGCTTCAGCTGGAGGGTCACCTGTGGATCAGTTTCAGTTTCAACTAGAAGGCACACACAACAACCATCCAAGTATCCCACGTTTGTATTTCCAACCAATCACTATAATGCCCCCCCTTTGAGTTGTTCCGCCTCCAGCTTCCCTGATCTTGCAGCCTTCCAGACTTAGTACATTTGGTTCTAGATGTTACTTCATAAATGCTCTACAGGGTATAGTCTTTCCAGTCATCTATGAATCTGAGAGGTGGACAATGAATACAGATGACAGAAAATGAATTGACGGCTTTGAGCTGTGGTGTTGGAGAAGAGCACTGACAATCCCATGGACGGCCCTCTCGTGCCCCTATCAAGAATAAACCTGTAATGTCTTCCAATAAGATAGCAACAGCCACAAGCAGCCCCTGACCACTAGATACATGGATAATTCAAATTGAAATGTACTGTTAAGTGGAAAAATATACACTGGATTTCTGATGAAGTACAATAAAAAAGAAAGTATAATAGCACATTAAACTTTTGTTGGCTACAGGTTGAAATAGTGCATTAGATATACTGCGTTAAAGAAAATGTTATCTAAAGTTTTTGCCTCTTTAAACAAATATTTTGTCTACTAGAATGTTTAAGTTATATGGCTGACATCTTTCTGTTGGCCTATTGAACAGCCAAATTAAAATAAGCATATGTTTGGATCGTGGCTTGTTTTTCATGAGTTTTTTTACACCTCTTAAGGATTCCTCATGAGAACCATCATCTAGTATACTACAAGTCAGACCTCCTCCTCTACGGGCTTCGAACTCTGGTCCTTTCACACTGAAATCTGAACTCCAATATTGGAAAGCAATTCTAAATGGAACAGAACTCCGTAAGTGGCAGGGGATTTTGTTCCAAGAAAGTCGCTTTCACAGAAACAGAGAGTCTTGGCAGCTTGGAGAGGGGGAAGTGGGCAGCGAAGAAGCCAGGTGGCCTGTGAACCACGTGGAGCAGCCGCCTCTGCCTACAAGCCCGCCCGAGACACCCATGGTTACACTCTAGCGAGCACCGCCAGTGACCTCCCCAAGATGGCTGCAGTCACGAGGCGGGGCCGCTCCACGCCACGCCACGCCCCCCCCCCACGTTTCCATTGGGTGAGACAACTCAACGGTGAATGGTGATTGGGCTACATGTAGGGACGAAAGCTGGGCGGAACCGGAAAGTGGTCTCAGGCTGCGTGGTGTGGGTCTGCGTTCTGGGTTCCTAGGGATGTGGAAAACTTGCAGCATGTCGGCAGAGCTTGGCATCGGGTTCGCACTGCGGACAGTAAATGAGCGCGTGCAGCAGGCGGTGGCGCGACGGCCGCGAGTGAGGAAGGGGTCCGCGCGGGGACGGTGGGCGGCCACTGTGAGGCGCAGGGAACACTTGCGTGGGAATGGGTCGTCACGATGACGCAGATGGGTCTCCCGGAGGGGCGGGGGCCCCGGCGCCTAGGCGTGGGTGGGGGTTTAGCATCCCCCAGGGGCTGTCTGAGGGTTTCCTCGGCTATCTCGCAATGAATCTGTCAGTCGCTACAAAGATTACCCTATAAGGGGCAGAAGGGACCTGCAGCCCTACAGCAACGACTCCCTGCATTTGCTCATCCGGCTTGGTGTGAACCTGCAGCCTTGGCGAATGGGCGCAGGGTCTGACTTGTGGGCGTCTGCCAGAGAAATCTGTTACAAGACCACCAAAAAGAGGCCAGAGCTCACTTGCGTGCTAGCGTCTGGCAACTAGTAGATTATCAGTAAATGTTCATTCCACTCCTAAATTAAGGAGAAGGTGGATTGGAGGTACGGCATTTGCACTGGAGGAACAGGAAGTAGATGCGTGACATCCAAAATCCAAACCCAATTTAAGGGGAATTTTTTTTTTTCTTTCTCCACTTGGAAATAACCTCCTTGGTGCAAGTTTAAATTGGATAGTTCAGAGTGAGACACAAGTGAACTGAGACTTCTCTGATCAAGCATTTATGGTGTCAGAATTTAGAATGCTGACCTGCAGGAGGGAGGCAGAAGACGTGTATCATAGTCCTTCCTTGGCCAGTTGGTTGTTGCCTTTAACAAATCAGTTAATGATTCTCAGTGATTATCCAAGAAAAAGACAGGGACTCCCTAGTTCGTCCCAGATAGATTTCCTTTCCCATTTTTTTTTCCTCTAGAAACTATCGTTTATCAACATAATGCTAGAAGTTATGACAAAGTCTCGTAGAAGAGGCTTGTAACCTAAGCCTTGGAATCTGAATCCCTTCGTGTTGCAAGGGAATAATTTGCTCGCTTCGTTTTACATGTTTTGGGCATGTTGTTAGGAGAGGCTATTCCTTGGAAAGGGTCAAGGTGGAGGGTCGGCGAAAGAGGAAGATCCTCTGAGATGGATTGTTGTGGTGACTGCTGCAATGAGTGTTGATTTTGTTTTGCTTTTTTTTTGTTTGTTTGTTTTAGATTTTACTAGTTTTAATGAACATTTACAGAGATTTTGGGTTCTCATTCATTCATTGTTGCACTGTTTTCTCTACGCTCCTCCCTAGTTCGTTCATCTTCCCCCCCATGTCTGTTTTGATTGTCCAATTGCCATAGTGCTTGTCAAAGCCAATTCTGATAAATCTCCTTTGTCAGTGTGTCCTTTGCCATTCCCTATCACTCTTCCCTGAGAGAGACTTCACCCTGATTCATAAGGAAAAGGGGATGGCATATTCTCTTAACTTCAGGGTGAAGATCTTCTCTCACTACTCTAAAGGGCCCCTTTGGCAGTAGGAAACACGTAGACTGCTGTGGAGATTGAGTTTGGAATTTAGATGCACTGTTATTAATTGTGCTTAGCCGTATATGTTCATATCCTTGAAGATGTATCATGGAGGTGTTGCAACCTAGAAGACACAAATTTAACAAGTTAAAAGTACATGAGTCAAAAATTAACAAGCATTAATATTCCGAGTAGAGGTTCTAGTAGTGGCACAAATCAAGTTACAGAGG
>NW_006399937.1:43826-98329 GCF_000299155.1 Elephantulus edwardii | reverse complement strand
TAAGGAGCGCAGGGCTTGGACACTATCACCAAGAGGTGGGGGCGGGGCTTGGGCGCTGCTGGGGGTTTGTGCAGCAGCACCCTGTGTGTTGGGGGTCACACAGGTGTGGGCTGCAGGGGGCTCATACAGTGGCAGGTGGCCTTCGCGCCTCTGGGGTCTCACGGTCTTTGCTCCTCTGGAGTTCCGCGGTGGGTGGCTGACTGTTGTTCTTCCCGGGTCTCTTCCTGGCCCATCTATGAGTGTTGAATTTGGATCTAAGTAAAATAAAATAGTTGACAGCGTCAGTCCCTTTTCATTGATCGTATGGCAGGAAGATTCGAGAAAACTCATCAACAACCAGTTTTATGTAGATGACACAACCTTGCTTGGAGAAAGTAAAGAAATCTGGAAGCACTTACTGAAGATCATCTAAGATTATAGCCTTCAAAATAGATTAACAATGGAAATTCTCACCACTGGATCAATAGTGATTCTTCACTGAGTGAAAATTCAGAAGGGTGGTGTACATAAAGACAAAACTATGGAAAAGTAGATTAATTTCTTCTCTTGTTGCCTGTCTGTGATTTGGATACAAAAGAATATGAGGAAACACTGTGTTTTAGTTTATAGTCTTAAGTTCTAGTCCTAAATCTAGAGTTTTTTAGTCCTGATCCCAGTTCTGCCATTGGTTCTTTATTCATAGATTAGGCGCAATATGTAATAAATTACCTTAAGTAGGCAACTTTAGGTGCAGTATTAATTACACCAGGAACTTAGAAATAAACCAGGACTAAGGGGAGCTCTGGGTGGCCTAGTGGCTAGAAGCTGCACTACAATCCCAGAGGCAGGTGGTTCAAATCCACAGAGGCTCTGCTGTAAAAGGAGGGACAATCTCCTCCTGTACCAGTTGGAGCTGATTCTATGGTTCTCTCTCTCTCTCTCTCTCTCTCTCACACTGTTTTGGAACTCTCATGGCCTAGTGGCAAGAAGTTGCATTGCAATCCCAGAGGCAGGCAGTTTGAATCCACCAGATTTCCTTGCTGTAAAAGGAGGGGCAATCTCTCCTGTACCAGTTGGATCCAATTCAGCAGTACACGTACACACACACACACACACACACACACAAAATGTTTTGAAACTCTTGTGACCTAGTGGCAAGAAGCTGTACTGCAATCCCAGAGGTACACGGTTCAAATCCACCAGATGCTCTTCTGGAGAAGGAGGGGCAATCTCCTCCTGTACCAGTTTGATGGTACACACACATACACACTCAATAATAATAAAATAAATTTTTAAAAAATTTAAAATTTAGGAGGCAGTCTTGGAGGTGACTCGCTGTCTCCCAGAGCTGTGTAATAAAGTGCATTTATGGGGAAAAAAAATTTAAAAAAATAAATAAGCCAGTATTGTAGCAGCAGCGCTTGTAGCCTTGCCTATAGAGAGTTGTGCTGCTAACCCAAAGTAACGCGTCTAGCATTTCAAATCCACCAGTGTCTCCACAGGAGAAAGATGGGCAGTCTCCTCTAGTGTGATTTACAAGCTCATGAAAACCAGCTGGACTCTCAATCTATTCTGACTTGACAAGCATGAGTTTGAGGTTTTTGTTTTTAGTTACAGCAAGCCAGAGTTTATAGTCACCCAATCCATGTTGTTGTTAGAGGTCGTCAAGTTGATTGCATCTTGTAGTGACTCTGAACAACAGATCTGAACCTTGCCCTATCTTGTGCCAGCCTCACCCTCTCTGATAAACATGAGCCGTTTTAACAGTTACTGTGTCAATCCATCCTGTTGTGGGTCTTCCTCTCTTTCACCGACCTTCCACTTTTTCAAGTAAGATACCCTCTTTCAAGGACAGGCTCCTCCTAACAACATGCTCAAGGTATATGAGACAAAGCGTCATCATCCTTGTCTCTAAGGAGTAACCTGGTTTCTTTTTCTCTAAGACATATTTATTCTGTAGATATGTGATTAAATACTCTTCTCCAACACCACAACTCAAAGGCATTCATTCTTCTTTGGTTATCCTTGTTCGTTGTCCATCTTTCAGATGCATAGGAAGTAATTTAAAAGACCATGGCTTGAATCAGGTGCACCTTAGTTTTAAAACTGTCTTTGTTGGTAGCTTAGCACAAGGTGAGACTTGGTTGTTCCTTAGCACAAGGAGAGGTCCTTGATAGCAGTTTTTCCCAGTGCAGCTCATCTTTTGATTTTTTGACTCCTGGTACCAAGGATATTGATTATGGATACAACTAAGATGAAGTCATTGACAGTTTTAATCTTTTCTCCATCTTTCATGATGTTTCCAATTGGCACAATGATGAGGATTTTTTTTCTTATTTATATGTAAAATTTTTGTTTTATATTGGTTTACTTAAAATGTTTATGTACATTGTTTTTCACACCAGATCTTTCCTCTTTCCTTTACACACCTCTCCCTGGATTTTTATTTTCTTAACATTAAGGTATAATTCATATTGGTAGTGTTTGATCTTCTACAGCAAGTGTTTCAAGTTGTCTTTACGTTCAGAAAGCACAGTTGTGTGTCATCTGCATAATACATGTTATTGGTGAATCTTCCTCCAATCCTGATGCCACATTCTTCTTCATAAAGTCAGACTTCTCAAATTATTTGCTCAGCATACAGGTTGAATAAGTATGGAGAAAGAATATAGCCCTGGCACACACCTTTCCTGAACCATGCAGTGTTCCTTTCCTGTGTTTCGGTAACAGCTTCTTGGTCTAGGTATAGGTTTTGCATGAGCACAATTCATAGATCTGTTATATCCCTGCTTCAAGACTAATGTATAGTGCAGTCTGGATATGAGAGCATCTTATTAGTGAGCTGCTTGCTTCTTTTACATTGATGATCATTTGAGGTCTTTGAAGGGATTCTTTCCTTTTCTTGGCTTCATTGTTTCTATCTTTTCTGAGTTATTGAATGAAAAGAGAAAACTACAAAAGTGACTTCTAGGTTGTCTGGAATTGAGCTAACAGAGCAAAAATCGGTGCACCTGCCTTTCTGTGTCCTCAGCATGATTGAGGCCTACTCAGTAATATGTGACTGATGGATGTTACAGGATGCCAAGAGGGCCTTCGGAGCCGCCTTCTCACGTTGATGGAGACTTTGGATTTTAAGAACATACCCTTTCTCATCGGATACTGTCACAGTCAAAGGGATATTTTTAATGTTATATGTGTGTGTACACTCACACAGTGCCTTACTGATTCGTTGAACTCTAAGCAAGAAGTTACCAGCGAAGAACCAAAAGAAAGGAACCCAGTACATAAAACCTGCAAAAGCTAGAACCTGTGTAAGACTGAAGCTTCTTAGAGAAGAAAAACTGATGAAGAATAGAAAAGTGGTCAACTGTACCTGTCAAAGGTAGAAGACTTAGGAGACCTGGAAAAACAAGCCAGTCCCATTCAGTCCCAGCTCTCACAGGCTTTACTTTATTAGACTGAGAAAGAATGTATTCCCCTTCTGAGCACTTCATCTTAAGTTCCAGTGGCTCTCTTTACTCATTCACCACCCACACGTAGATTTTAGTGAAATAGATACACAGAGAGCTATAAAGAGAAACAGTTCCATGCAGAATGAGTTTCCAGGGTCAAAACTATTGACCTTGGGGCTTCAGAAACTGGATATAACCTCCTTTCTAGTCAGTGGCACCATCTTTTCCTCAAGTAATTCCTAAACCTCACAATGAACAAGAAAATCCTCTGGATAGTGCTTAATTCTCTTCTGCTTTCATTTTTTTGATGAGAACATCTCTTTTTTTTTAAATGGAAGATATTTTTAATAAGGAAAATATTTGTATTGTAATATGTATTGTTATGGCACCCAGATAGTACAAGGGAGCACTGGTGGTCTACTGGCTAGAAACTGTGCTGCAATCCCGAAGGCATGTGGTTCATATCCACCAGCTGCTCCATGAGAG
The DNA here is from genome assembly GCF_000299155.1 of Elephantulus edwardii. Lineage (NCBI taxonomy): Eukaryota > Metazoa > Chordata > Mammalia > Macroscelidea > Macroscelididae > Elephantulus > Elephantulus edwardii. The sequence goes on along the minus strand of NW_006399937.1, from coordinate 94,412 downwards.
AAGGAAAGGCAGTCTCCTCCCATGTGATACACTGCCTCTGAAAACCTTCCAGACAATCAGCTATGGCTCTATTCTGACTCTGGCACACACCAACAGAGAGTACAGTGGTTAAAGCACTTCGCTGCTAACTAAACATTAAAAGTTCAAACTCACTAGGAGCACTGTGGGAATGAGGTGTGGCCATCTACTTCTGTAAAGATTTACAGTTTCTGCTGCCACGGACCTCTAAAATACTAAAGAGCAAGGATGTCAGTTTAATGACTAAGGTGAGCTTCAGCCAAGCCATGATATTTTCATTGTTTCATATGGGTATGAAAGGTGGATGATGAGTAAGGAATATGGAAGAAGAATTGATGCCTTTGAATTGTGATGTTGAAGAAGAATATTGGATATCCCATGGCCTGACAGAATGAACAAATCTGCCTGAGAGGAAATGTGACCAAGGTGCTCCTTAGAAGCAAGGATGGTGACATTTCGTCCTACAGATACTCTGAGCATGTTGTCAGGAGGAGCCAGTTCATAGAAAAGGACATCTTTCTGGGAGAGAGTAGAGAGGGTCAGCAAGGAAGAGGAAGACTCTCAAAGAGATCGACTGACAGTGACTACAACAGTAGCCCTGAGCATAGCTGAAGGATAGGGCAAGGTTTCTATATTGATCGTCACATCACTGTGAGTAGTAGTCACCTAACAACCACCACAAACCTTATGAGACAGTTCCTCCTAGGCTCTCTTTAGGGTCTTGGTGAGTCAAAATCAACTTGACTGTGGTGGGTTGGGTTGGATTTGGGTGTGAATTTGTGTACTATTGGTAGGACACAGATGTCCTGTGGAGTTTCTGGTCTTGGCGTTGGTAAGATGAGGCCATCATCAACAGATTCACACTGTTCTCCATGCTCCTTCCAGCTGGTAGCAAACACTGATAGAGGATAGCAACTTCCGTCAAACTGAGCTCTGGTGGCCTAGCAGTAAGAAGCTGCCCTGCAATCATGAAGACACATGATTCAAGGCCACCAGATGTTCCATGGGAGAAAGATGCACAATCTACTCCCATGCATTTAACTGCCTCTGAAAGCAGAAATGTGGAGGGAGCCATATGTCTCATAGATCTTGAAAGGATAAAAAGGTAATTCCCCAACTTCCGTAGGCCTCATAGTCCCAGCAATTCAGATGCAGTAGGTCTGAAATAGAACCTGGGTGATGTTAATGCAGTTGTCTATAGACTGCACTCTTAGTGCTTTAATTTGCCCGTCCAGCTCTCTTGAGAGAGTAATGTCTTTTGCTACATAGGAAACTAAATCATCTATTTGATTGAAATGCCATGTATATGAAAGATATTTGACCACTGTTATCTAATACTGATCTCTGAAATGTCAAAAATGAGTCTGACCAAATGAGAGCTACAGGTCTTATTATATCCAGAGTGTCTCTCTCTCTCTCTCTCTGTCTCTGTCTCTGCAGGATCTCCCATCGATCCAGCCCCGGCTAGTGGCAGTCAGCAAAACCAAACCTGCAGACATGGTGATTGAGGCGTACAGTCACGGCCAGCGCACCTTCGGGGAGAACTATGTAAGAGCCCTTTTCCACTGAGCCTTTGGAAGAATTGGGATTGCCAGTCTTCTTATTTGTTCTGTTTTAATCCTGTAGGTTCAAGAGCTGCTAGAAAAAGCATCAAATCCTAAAGTAAGTGGACATCTAATTACTTTCGTTTATGTGTAAGCTATGCTTCCCAGTTACAAATTATGTTGGTCCTTGGGTTTCACATCTAGATATTAGAGTCAGGGGAGAAGCATCCACTTTGACTTGGAGCTCCAGATTTTTGTCAGCTTTTCTTTCCTTTTTTAGAACTTGTAGTATTCCTTTTTGTGGCTTTTTTAGGAATGGTGAATTTAGGAAGTAAGCCTGGGTGTTTTATAGTTTTGAAAACATAGATCAGTTCATCTTTAATGGGTGATTTCAAAAGTTAGAGGAAGTTAATGAGAAGGAGATGGGGGAATAAAAGAGCAGAAGCTTTAAAATTTTTCTCCTTTCACCTCATTAGGAGGCTCGCTGGTTCTTTTAAAAGTTGATTGTACATAGAGAACACAACATAGACATTGCAAAAAGAGAGTATGCAAGGAGTTTGAGCCAGAAAGACCTCCATAAATCTGAATCAAATATAGTTGATTTTTCTCTCCTTCAGATTCTGTCTTCATGTCCTGATATCAAATGGCACTTCATTGGCCATCTACAGAAACAAAATGTCAACAAATTAATGGGTAAGATTAAAATCTAAATATAAAGACCAGTGTATTCCACAGTAAATCCTTTATACTAATTACCTTCTATAACAGAGAAAATGTTACTGTTGTGTGCCATCAAGTCAACTTCAACTCATATAAACCCTTTGACCAACAGATCCGAACCCTGCCTTATGCTTCACCATCTCTGATATTCTTGAGCCCATTATTACAGTCACTGTGTCAATCCATCTTGTAAGGAATCTTCCTCTCTTTCTCTCCCCCTCCACCTTTCCCAGCATCTTGTCTTTTTCTAGAGATTGATCCCTCCTGACAGTATGCCTAAAGTATGTGAAAAGATGTTTCATTCTTGCTTCTAAGGAGCACTTGCTCCAAAACAGACTTGTTTGTTCTTTTGGCACTTTATGAAGTATTCAGTACTCTAATACCACAATTGAAAGACATTGATTTTTCTTCTGTCATCCTTATTCACTGTCTAGCTTTCAAATGCATACAAAGCAATCGGAAAAAAACATGGCCTGGATCAGGCACACCTTAATTTTTAAAATGACATCTTACTCTTTAGCCAATTTGGAAAGGTCCTTTATAGCAAATTTTGCCGGTGAAACACATCTTTTAATTTCTTGACTGCTATTTCTCTAGGTGTTGGTTGTAGATCCAAGTAATTAAATTATTGATAACTTCAATCTTTTATTCATCTGTCATCATGTTGCCTATTAGTCTGTGGTGCAAATTTTTGTATTCTTAATATTGAGATGTAATCCGTATTGAAGGCTGTAGTCTTTGATCTTCTGCAGCACATGCTTCAGGTGGGTCCTCTTCCCTCTCTGCAAGCAACATTGTGTCATCTGCATAATACAGAAATAGAGATATAGAAGTTAGGATTTAAAACACTTTTCTAAAAATTGAAATTTGAATGGAAGTTTATAAAGCAAATTGTTTTTCCATTTGTACATATTTTATAACCTTAATTATAATACCCACAGTGTAACTGCACACTTCTCGTTTCTTCTCTGTGATTCTTGCTTCCATTAATCTTTTATCCTGCCCTTTCCTTCCTTCTGATCTTTATTGTTAGGCCATTGCTGACTTTGTGATCTAATATGACTGACCATTCTAAGGAGTGCCTCTCTTGTGTTACTGTTCACCTTATAGCGCTGTCTTGGTGGTTTGAACCACTGGGATGAGTTTTAGTCCAGTTTGAAAGCGTGACAAAGACTGTAGTCTCAAAGGTTTTACCAGTCCATTTTCAGACCACTAAGCCTGACCATTTTTGGTTTTTTTTAGTTTTGTACCACATTTTTAGCCCACAACACCCTTGGTACCAGCAGTCAGAAGATCAGAAGAATATTGCATTGTGCAAGTCTGCTGTCCAGAATCTCTCCAAAATACTGAAGACTAAAGTGTGCCTAACTCAGGCCAGGATCTTTTCAGTCACTTGTTATGCATCTGCAAGCTGGACAATGAATAAAAATGATAGAATTATTGATGCTTTTGAGTTGTGTTGTTAGAGAAGAGTACTGAGTATCCCATAGGCTACCAAAAGAACAAAGACATTTCGGAACAGTGCAGCCAGAGTGCTCCTTGGAGGCAAGGATGGTGAGGCTTGTATATCATGCTTTGGGCGTATTGCTAGGAGAGGCTGTTCCTTGGAAAATGGCATCATGCTTGCAAAGGTTGAAGGTCAACAAAAGATAGAACCCCAAAGAAATGGATAGACACCGTGACTGCAGTAGTGAAATCAAATGTGTCAGAGTTGATGAGGATGACACCAAATAGGACAGGGTTTAGGTCTTTTGTTCATAGGGTCACTGTGAGTCATACTTGACTCAGTGTCACCTAACAACAACAACAGTATATCCAGGCCCTTCTACTGTGATCTCTTTTAGATCTCAGCAGTGGTAGCCAGGCACCATCAAATTTTTCTTAGCGGAGGATCTTGGAGGTTGAGGTTCACATGATCATTTAGTCCTTTGGATGAATTGTTTCAGTTTATCTTTGCTTTTCTTTCTTCTTCTTTGTTCCAGACAAAGGCCAACAGTTATACCTTAGATGACTACTGGAAAGCTTTTAAGACTCCAGTTACTATTCACCAAAGCAGGACGTAGAACATTGTCTTTTACTTTTGTTATTCTAGGTGACCTTGATTTCCCAAAGTCCTGAGGTCCTGAGTTTCTAGGATTAGCAACTCATTCCCTCAGTAAGTTTGATGATGATTCAGAACTTTGTATAACTTTATTCCCTGTTAGTTCTACTGTATACAGAAATATATTTATCAGAGGTACATGGTTCAAATCCACCAGATGCTCTGCCAGAGAAGGAGGGACAATTTCCTCCTGTACCAGTCAGATCTGATTTGACGGTACATGCACAAAAAATAATAATAATAAATTTTAAAAAATAAAGAAATATATTTATTACATCATGAGCTTTTATGATAATCAAGCTTGTGTATGGTCATACGTGTGATCCCTTTCACCTCTCTAAATCTTCTGATCTTGCCTGTTGTTGTTGTTGTCATGTACCATCAAGTCAGAACCAACCCATAGCTGACCCTTCAACGGGTTTTCAGAGGCAGTTAATCGCATGGGAAAAGATTGCCCATGCTTCTTTTGTGGAGCAGCTTCAACCACGTGCCTTTGGGATTGTAGCACAATTTCTTGCTATAAGGCCATAAGAGCTTAGCTACCTATATATCCATTTGTAGATTGTTGATGTGGTGGTGGTGGTGGTTGTTAGGTGCCATTAAGTTGAATGTGACTCATAGCAACCCTGTAAACAGCTGATCTGAACCCTGTCCTATCCTGTATCATCCTCATCATCTGACACACTTGAGCCCACTGCTGTGACATTCCACTTTTTCAAGCTCGTCTCCCTTTCCAAGGAATACCCTCTCCTAGCAACATGCTCACAGTATATGAGATGGAAGCTGCACTATCCTTACCTCCAAGGAGCACTCTACCTGCACTTTCCCCAAGGCCTGTCTGTTTGTTCTTTTGGCAATACGTGGAATATTCAGTGCTCTTCTCCAATACCACAGCTCAAAGGCATCAATTCACCTGTCATCCTTATTCATTATGCAGCTCCCAGATCCATAGCAAGTGATTGAAAAGACCAAGGCCTGAATCAGGTGTATTCAGACTAACATCATTGCTCCTCAGTAACTTGAAGAAATCCCTAACAGTAGACTTGCCCAATGCAATGTGTCTCCTGATCTCCTTAATCCTGGTACCAATGGTGTTGATGGTGTATCCAAGTAAGATGAAGTCATTGACAATTTCATTCTTTTTCTCCACCTACCATGATGTTGCTTATTGGTCCAGTCATGAGGATTTTTGTTTTCTTGATGTTGAGATACAATCCATGTTGCAGCTGTGGTCTTTGATCTTCTGCAGCAATTGTTTCAAGTCCTCCTCAGTTTCAGCAAGCAAGGTTTTGTCATCTGCATAATGCAAATTGTTGATGAGTCTTCCTCCAATCCTGATGTTTCATAGAGTCCAGCTTCTCAAATGATTTGTTCAACACATAGATTGAATAGGTATAGAGAAAGAATACAACCCTGACGCACACTTTTCCTGATTTTATACCATGCAGTTTTCTCTTGCTCTGTTTGGACAACAGCTGCTTCTTCTAGGTATAGGTTTCATATGAGTATAATTAAGTGTTCAAGGATTCCCATTCTTCTCAATGTTAGCAATAATTTGATATGATCTGCACAGTCAAATGCCTTTGCTTAGGGAATAAAACATAAATAGAGATTCTTCTGTTATCTCTTTTAGCTGGAATCCGTACACACTCTAACCTGTAAGTCACCAGGCAGTTAAAGACCTCAATCACAATCTCTATCAGCAGTTTTAAGGACAAGACTGGCAACAAAAAAATCAGTGCAACTCTAAGAAATAGAGAAATGTTGTATGTGTATGTGTGTGCCTGTCTTTTATGAAAACCATGTAATTAATTTTTCTAAATCCAGTTTGAACTTCCGGCAGTTCTCTGTCAACATATTCTTCTTGCTGTTTCTTGGTGATCTTTAGCAATATTTTACTTTCATGTGATATTACTGGTAAGTATCAGTTTCGATACTCTCTTTGATCACATTCGTTGGGAATGGGAACAAATACAGATTTCTTCCAGCTGGCTAAGTAGCTGTCTTCCACATTACTTGGTATACACTGATGAGTATATCTAGGGCTGCATCTGTTTGTTGAAACATATTAATTGGCATTCCACCAGTTTTATCTTTTTAGCCAGTGCCTTGAGTGCAGCTTCAGCTTCTTCCTTCCTTACCACTGGCTCTTGTTCATATAGAACTTCCTGAAATTTTTCATTGTTAACAATTTCTTTTTGGTACAGTGACCTTGTGTATTCCTTTCATCATCTTTTGGTGCTACTTGTATCATTCGAGATTTTGCACATAGCATCTCTCAGATTGGCCATCTATTTCTGAAAACCATGTCTCTGTCATAGTGTTCACCTTTGTCACCTATACTTTTTGTGTACCTCTTCATGTCTTACTTTTCTTTAGTGATATTGTTAACATATATTTTGAGGGAACACAGTTAAATCCATAATAATATCCATCAACAAATGAAATTATAAATATATAGCATAGTTCTCAGACATTAAAAAAATGAAGTCCTGATGCATCCCACAATGTAGCTAAACTTCGAAAAGTTAGTGAAATAAGATAGTCACAAAAGAACAAATACTTTATGATCACAATTATGTGAAATATCTAGAATAGGCAAGTGTATATAGACCAAAATGTATTACTGATTACCAAAGAATAGAGAGACAAGAGACTCATTGCTTGTACACTAAGCTTCTTAAGGGTGATGGGGAATTTTAGAAATGGATAATGATGATGGTTAAAAAATAGGATAAACACACTAGAACAAGAGATGCATTGCAAAGTGAATTGGGGGAGGAGGAAGGGAAGTAGAGGGAAGAAAATGTGCGACAATGAATAAAAATAAATACCTATTTAAAAAAATACGAACATACTAATGTCACTAAATTGTGCATGTAAGGAATGTTGAAATGTCAAATGCGTTGTTAAATTTCTATTTTTATGGTAAATACCTAATTTCTATTCTAGGTTTATATAACATATAATATAAATACTTGTACATGTGTGCAAAGGTCTACCTCTAATCTTTGCTTTCATGTTAAAAAGTAAGAAAATCTAATGACCATTCATAAGAGGAGTAATTAAGTAAATTGTGGCCATCCATTCTGTGGATCCTGTGGTTTTTGTTAGGGATTTTTTAAAATTTTATTTCATTTTATTATTTTGTGTGTGTGTGTGTACCATCAAATCAGATCTGACTGGTACAGGAGGAGATTGCCACTCCTTCTCCAGCAGAGCATCTGGTGATCCTGTGGTTTTAAAAAATGCTAGTGAAGGGGAGCTCTGGTAGCCTAGTGGCAAGGAGCTGCAACTACAACCCCAGAGGCGCACGGTTCGAATCCACCAGATGCTCTGCCGGGGAAGGAGGGACAATCTCTTCCTGTACCAGTCAGATCTGATTTGATGGGACACTCACACTAAAATAATAAAACAAATTTTTTTTAAAAGTGCTAGTGAATCTGCAGTACTGATCTGGAAATCTCCACTCTACATGCCTAATGGGAAGAACATAATGATGTGGAGCAATATGTTAGTGTGTTCTAATTTATAAATTAAAAAATAAAACAAGAGTAATGAGAAACTCCGTGTGTGTGTGTTTAAACAGAGAAGCACTGAAACAGATCTGAAAGAATCCTCTTCCCTGAGGTATTAGTTGTAACCCTCTGAGGCAAGGAGCTCTAACGTTTTACCGCATATGTTTTGTATATTGTTTGTTTTTGTATCAAGAATGCGTACTTCTTGCAAATTTTTTAAAAATTCTTTGGGGGATTGTGTTTCTTTTTTAAGAAAAATAATCTGAGTTCACATGCAGTATTAACAATGTGGAGTCTTAATTTATTTTCACAGCTTTGATATTTGTTAATCTTGCAAACTTTTTGAAACTGTCTTTTCTGAGTTTCAGTTTAGGCGTTTCTAAAATGGAGATAATAGTGCTTTGTGAGCTTTGATGAAGATTAAAAAAAGATCATGCATATAATCAACATATAAAACAAAGTTTAAAGGGAGCTCTGGTGGCCTAGTGGCAAGAAGCTGCACTGCAACCTTGAAGGCATAAGGAATCCACCAGATGCTCTCTCCACTGAAGGGGGAGGGGTGATCTCCACCCGTGCCAGTCAGATCTGACTTGATGGTACACAACAAGAAGAAAAAAATTTTTAAGTTTATAAAATAATATATATAAAGTAATTCATTTGAAAACTGACCAAATGTACTGTAAATGGAAGCTAGTAATATTGCTTGTGTTATTCTTGACATTTATCTGAGGCCAGACTGTTAAGATGGTTTTGCTTCATTCTGATATCTTTACTGAATCAGAACAGCCCTGTCCCAGGAGGTTTTAGGAACGTGGCGCACAGTACATGGGTTTCCAATGTTTGTCCCTTTCTTGACACCCTGGCCTGTTTCTCTCAGCTTCTGCTCCAGCTTTCACAGGCCAAGCCTGCTATTAAGAACTCTACAGTTAGTAAATGGCTTCAACCTTGAAGTCAGCCTTGAAGTTTAGATTGGATACATGTGCTGCCTGATTGTGGCTGGTTGATGATTTAACTCATTTTTCCTGATTAGACAAGGCTGGCTTCATAATCTACCTTGCAGCTGAGACTTCACTATCTCTTTCTGTGGTAAATTCTTTTCCTCCTAGCAAGTGGATGGTTGCTGTTGATGTTGCTGTTGCTCAGTGCAGTAAGATAGGAAGACAATAAATACTGCCTTGTCCCTTTCTCTCCTTGCAGCTGTCCCCAATCTCTTCATGCTGGAAACAGTGGATTCTGTGAAATTGGCAGACAAAGTAAACAGCTCCTGGCAGAAAAAAGACTCTCCAGAAAGGTTAAAGGTTATGGTGCAGATTAATACCAGTGGAGAGGAGAGTAAGTAACCAGACCTAAATTGTAGAATTTTTACTTGTGTTTTTTCCTTAATTTTTGTTGTTGTTATGTGCTGTTGAGTCAGAACCAACTCAGTAACTGACCCTCCAGCAGGTTTTCAGAGGCAGAAAATCACATGGAAGCAGATTGCTCATCTTTCTCCCTCAGAGCAGTTGATGGATTCTCATGCCATTGAGTTGGCAGCACAAAATGACAGGCCCAAGTATTTTATAATAAGGATCCCTTGTAGCATAATGGGCACTATATTATTTTTAAAACTATCTGTATGGGATCAAAAGAGCTCTGGTGGCCTAGACTATAGGGAGGTGTGATGTTAACACAAAGGCTGAACCACTGCTTCAAATCCACTGGAGGTTCAAATCCACCAGCAGTTCCATAGAAAGAAGATGAATATTCTCCTTCCATGTGATTTGTTGTTGTTAGATGCCATCAAGTCAAGTATGACACTTCGTACGACCCTGTGAACAACAGCTCTGAACCTTGTTCTATCTGTGCCATCCTCATACCTCCTGACACATTAGAGCCCATTGCGGCAGACACTGTGTCAGTCTGCCTGATCAAGGTTCTTCCTCTCCTTCACTGACTCTCTGCCTTTCCAAGCATCTTGTGCCTCTCCAAGAAATAGCCCCTCCTAGCAACATGCCTGAAGTATGAGAGGCAAAGCTTTATCGTCTTTACCTCCAAAGAACACTCTGGCTGATCCTCTTGTATGTTCTTCTGACAGTCCGTGTGATGTTCAGTGCTCTTCTCCAACACCATAGCTCAAAGACACCATTTCTTTTGTCTTCCTTATTCATTGTCCAGTTCTCAGTTGCATAGCAGATGATAGGAAAGACCGTAGCCTGAATCTGACACACCTTTGTCCTTAAACTGACATCATTACTCCTCAATAATTTGGAGAGGTCCCTTAATTGCAGACTTTCCCAGTGCAATATGTCTCCTGATTTCCTGACTGCTGGTACCAATTGTGTTAGTTGTGGATCCAAGTAAGATGAAGTTGTTGATAGATGGAGAAAATTGCAGGGGAGAACCTTGTGATTTACAGCCTCAGAAATCCAATAGAGGGCTAGCTATGAGTCAGTTCCAACTTGATAGCAGTAAGTTTGGGGGTTTTAGAAGGCAGTGAGTTTATGCTAATGAGGGAGAAACAATTCAAAAAAGGAAGATAAAAATGAATGTAATCAATGTCGCTAAATAGTAATTAACTAGATACTTGAACCATTGTGTGTTTTGCTGTGTATATTTTCAACAACAACAAAGGAAAACAAGTTTAACTTAGTATTACATTGAAGTAAAAGAAAAGAGAAACTATATGTGTTACCTTCTAACCATAAATGTCTGCTGATCAATCACTTTACCAGATTATAAAATTTCCCTGGACAGATGCTGGACTCGGGCTACCTGGCTTCAACTCACAGTCAAAGATGTGACCTTGTAAAAGACATTTTGCCTCCCTGTGCCTCAATTTCCTCATCTTCAGAATAGATTAAACTACTTAGAGTTACTGTTAAATGAAAAGCTGTTAGCACATACTTGGCACATAAATATTTCTTAAAACTTAGTAATTATCATTGCGTGAACCTGTATTATAGTTTCGTTGTGCTTTCTCATTCCCATTGAGTTGGAACCAACTCATAACTCACCTGCCATTGCATTTCTGAAGCCATAAATCACACTGGAGGAGATTGCCCATCTTTCCCCTGCGGAACCACTGGTGGATTTGAACTACTAGAGAGGTGTGGCCTCTGGATTGGCAACACAGATCCCTCCAGACTAAGCCACCAGAGCTTCCCATTATGCTGTCAGTATAGGTGAATATGAAATTAACTCTAGGTCAGATGTTTGTTACATAATTTCTTGGTAACTAGTTGTAACCTGCCTTAATGAAAGGTTGAAGTAAATATTCCTAGCTTCTCCATTTGATAAATGGGACAAAGGGCAAGGCTATATTTATTATAATAGCATAACTAGTGGTTCCTACAGATTTCGCCTCTGGTTGTTAATTATCCAGGTGAGCTAAGTTTTAGCATTACTTGCTTTAATTTTACTTTAATGTATGCTTTATTTTAAAATGTTTTATTACTCCAGCCATAAATAAATAAAACAATAAAAATACTAGATTTTAAAAAATTCTTTTCAGGTCCATGTCTTCTTTCCTTGGAAAGGGAGGTCATGCTCCAGGAAAGGTGGAGGGTGGGGTCGTTGAAGGAGAAGATCCTCAACAAGCTGAACTGACATAGTGACTGCAGAACAGACTCCAGCATTCAGAGACAATGAGGATGGTGCAGGGTGGGACAGGGTTCAGACCTGCTGTTCCCAGGATCACTATGAGTCATACTCCACTCAACAGCACATAACAACAGCAATCTTCTTGATATCCCAAGGAAAGCAGTGGGTTGGGTTATTTTTTTTCCTTCTCCCTACACCTTATTTCTTCTCCCTACACTTTAGGCTTCCTCACAGAAACTGAGATACAGAGAATCTAATTAATAAATTTCTTTGATAATTTCAAAACTTCAACAACAACATAAATAAAGACACCCCCCCTTAAGTATAAAAATTACACTTTGGAATTTTAAGAAAAGTTCTTTTAGTGGTCCCTGTTGTCTGGAAGTCAGCTCTTCTGTTCTAAGAAGGGGTGAAAAGGGAACCTTTTTGGCTGTTTAAAACATTTGGCATATGTCTGTTCTCTTTCTTTTTGTGAAGGTAAACATGGCCTTCTACCTTCCGAGACAATAGCTGTGGTGGAACACATAAATGCAAAGTGCCCAAGTCTGGAGTTTGTGGGGCTGATGACCATAGGAAGCTTTGGGCATGATCTTAGTCAAGGACCAAATCCAGACTTCCAGGTACTGAGGGGCTGGGGAGCCGGGGGAGGGGACAGATTGCTTACGAGCTAGACAGAAGCATATTAGTAAAATGCTGTTTCAGGCTTGCTGTTGTGTAAGCTTCAAAGACACCCCAGACTTTTCCTGTCAGAATCAATTTCTTCTAAAGGCTGCTTATTAGGAAGGAAGAAGACTAGGTTCCCGGAACAGCAGACCTTTCTTTATCAGTGCTATTTGAACCTGACTGGATATGGTATTTAGAGAAAACGAGCTCTTTCTTCATCCCCAATGACTGATAGTTTTCTTGAAAATGGAGCATTTACTAAAATCATTTAGTAGGATTGGCCTGAAAACCTTGAAGAATAAATAGCCTTTGTCAAAAATGTTGAAATTCAGTTACTTTCAGACATCTTGAGAGAACACAGGAATAAAATAAGTGTCACATTTGTCTTTTTTGTCAGATGTTATTGTCTCTCCGGAAGGAGCTGTGTAAAAAACTAGACCTCCCCACAGACAAGGTTGAACTGAGCATGGGCATGTCCGTGGACTTCGAGCATGCGGTGGGTGTACTTCTCTGGACATTCTTTTTTTATTATTATTTTAGACTGATTTATTTACAAAGTCTGAATACATTGTTTTTCACACTGGATCTTTCCCATTTCCTTCATCACCCCCACCCATCAAAGTGTGTGACCCTATGATTAACCACACCTCCCCACACATCCTCAACCCCTCCTGCTTCCACTCTTCACCCCCCACCCGCCCCCCTTGAGTCCTCATACTCATTCTACAATAATGATTTTTTCTAAATTGTTATTAGTGTGTGTGTGTGTGTACCATCAAATCAGATCTGACTGGTACAGGAGGAGGTTGTCCCTCCTTCTCCAGCAGAGCATCTGGTGGATTTGAACCCTGTACCTCTGGGAATGCAGTGCAGCTTCTTGCCACTAGGCCACCAGAGCTCCCTTACAATAATGGTTTTATACAGTGTTTGTCCTTACAGAACTGAGTTAGTTCATTCAGCATAATGCTCTGCAGTCCCTCCCAAGTAGTAGTTTACAAAATTATTGCTCCAGCATGCTGCGTAGTATTCTAGTGTGTGAATGTACTTTCTCTGAAGATTCTTACCTGCTTCACAGCTACAGCAAGAATAGGTCTTCTGTTCAGAGAGAACCTTCAGCGAAGGTTCTAAAATGCCCCGTTCTCATCAAACTTGGGCACCCAACAGCATTGGTCGTTGGCTGTTCTAACACCTCTGCACATCTTCTGTCTTGAAGTGAAATTCATAGAAAGTATCTGATAATTTTTTGTATCAATAGAATTTCTAAAGGATGATAAAAAGAAATTACAATTTTTTAAAAGATACTTCAATAGGTAAATGTTTGGGCAAGGCTGTATGACAGAAAGTCATAATGACTTGGTCAGATGTTTAATCTTACATGTTGATTGACCATGAATGCATCAGCTGTAGGGGCAGATTGATGCAGGTATGAGGTGTTGATAACTCAAATATTTGATTTTCTAAAACAGTTAAGTGACTTGAAGTTCCAGAAATAAACTATCAGTTTCCCATTGTTTATACACGTGTTATATTCCTGAATAATTGACTGTTTTTAAAAAACAGGACAAAAATACTTTGTGTTTATAAGTAAATGATATTAGATCCTATGATAGTTGTGGACATGGTTTTCATCTTCCCAACTGCAGCACATTAGAAAGGTATGTGGGCTGCCAGACAGCTCTTGGTAGTGCCACTGTGGCCCACACGTCACAGAACATCTCACATTCCTGGCTCGCTTCCACCTCAGGGACAGTGGTCTTCCACAGTAGCTGTGAAAACCCAAGAAATCTTCCTGACCCCTTACCTGCTGCACAGTAGTCCTCTTCAGCTCCATCATCGTTGCACAGAAGCCCCTCAGATGCCAGAATGAGTGACGTGGCTTCAGCAGTTGCTGCATTTCTTTATTTTCAAAATAAATTTCCAGAATTTTCTGTTCTTTCTCACAGGTTGAAGTAGGATCTACAAATGTCCGAATTGGAACCACCATCTTTGGAGAACGAGATTACTTAAAGAAATCTGTCATGGACAAATCCGCAGAAGAGCTAAAGGCCCCAGTGGAGGTAGCACCAGGACATTGAACCAAGGAGCAAGCCGGCAGCAGCTCCCGGCCCGTGGGCCCTGTCCAGGAAGACTTTTAACTATGCACTAACCTAGATCTTAATTTTTCTATGTCCCATGTGACAGCACCACCGTGAGTAGAGAGCACAAAGATGATTGTGTGACAGAGGTCGTCTCCTGTTAGTCTCTGCTCACTTTTAAGTCGTGCATTGGATCAGATTTGAGGAATCCAAACGTTTCTGCAGAGTGCGTTCTAACACTGAATGCTACCCAGAAGCACCAATCATAAATGCCTTTTCCAGGTTAACAGCTGGTCACTCATTTGTCATCTCACTTTAATAGAAAATCCCCTCATTGTTACAGACTTCACACAAGCTTTTACTGATTAGTCACCTTTGCTGCTCTGGAAGAAAGTAATTTCTGCTGAGGTTGTACTGTACTAAATTTACGTGAAGATACTCTCTACTTTGGAATGGTTCTATTTGATTTTTGCTGATAAGAACTTTTGTCATTGGCCATCCTGTGTCATTGACCCTGAAATTCCAGCCCAAGCACACAACTATCAAGTCATTTTCAACTCATGACAACCCTCTATTGGGTTTCCAAGGCTATAAACCTTTACAGGAAGAGACTGCCCATCTTTCTCCTGCAGAGGGCCTGGGGGATTTGAACCGATGACCTTTCTGTTAACAACATAACTTGTCATACACTATGCCACTAGAGCTCCTAAAAATTGGAGGAGTGGCTTAAATTAGATCTGAGCCTTTCTATCGTCCTTCTGGAGATGGAGACAAGCCTTTGGGATTTTTCCTCTGGGATCTGCAGTGATGAGAACTTGATGAGATGATTTCTCCTTTACCATAATCTTCTTTTTGGTGATTATTTATTAACTACAGAGCCTTGGATCTCTGTATTCCCCAGAAATGTATGATTCCTTCAAAGCTAGTCCAAGCACCTGGTTTCAATGAAGCCAGGCTTTGAGGTTCCTCTCCCTGAAGAGCCCATTCCAGCTTCCCCACTACAGTGATAGCCCAGAATCTCGCAACTCTTCTCAGTTATCACAAAGTAGCAAGCTCTTTAAAAACCAGAAAGCACAACTCCGTCATGACAGATGCTTCAGTGTGTGCTGCTGATTGTTTTCTAGATGGCCTTTTCTCATATTTATTGAAACCCCAATCTTAGAATTTTATGAAAGAACTTACAGAGCATAATAACGCTGCCGCTGAATGTAATTTTGTAAAACAAACCATTATGATTCCTGTACTGTTCCAAAGCTATAGTGATATTTCCGAATATATTAAATAAAAATGTGTGTTTGAATTGCACCATCTGTGCCAATTACAAAGCAATTAAAATTTTTTTATTTTTTATGATCTGGTGTAATGAGTGAATGTAACCAGGAAGGGCATCCTGCCAGCCTGCCTTTGTAGGTGGGCTTCCTGTGGGTCATAGAGGGAGCCAAAGCCAAGCGCTGGACAAGTGAGAAATTCTGAACTTCTGAGGGCACCAAAATGACATTTAAAGAATTCTAGAAATGAAGGTTACCGCAAATAATGCCTTAAAATGGCCTCTAGATGGCGACATTGTCCCGCCTGAGGAGCCAGCCACCCTGGAATGGAGGGATTCCATTGGCTGTTGTGTCACTCCTTTTTAAAGGCAAAAATGGAGACTGGGAGGAGGCGGGTTTTCCCCCAGTGACACAGCTGGCTGTTATTGCTACACCTCTGGTCTTTTCAGTTACCTCGTTTCTTTGCTAACTTGGCTGAGAGTTCTGAGGGTGGCTATGGAGAAGTGGGGTGGTTTGAGCTATAAAAACCTCTCTCCCTTATACCTGGAGATTGAGAACAATAGAGAAGGTGAGCCAGGGGAGACTGAATCACATCTAGATAAGGAAAGGAAGCAAAACATGTGGACCCAGCCAGCCAGGACCTTTCCAGAGAGAAAATTGACCACGGTTGTGACCTCTTCATCTGTTGCTACTCACAACAGGTAGCAAGTTGTGTTTCTCCCTAAGTAGTAAGGACAGTTAACTCTGGGTTAATCAAGGCTGGTTCACACTTGGGCACCTTGGGAGAAAAGCCTCTTCCAACAGAGTGACAACTTTTTGGTTTTCTTTCATGGGCGGAGAAGGTGGATTGCTTTTTGTTAAGACTGACAGCATCCCATACCAAGTATCCTAAATTAAGCAGCTTTGCTCTTCTGGATCAACCACCTTGCCATCCTAGCAGCCTCTCTGCTGCTGCTGTCATGTTCTGTCCTCACTGGTGCTGGCCTCTAAAGTCTGTTTTTGTGTACCATCTAGTCAGAACCAGTGCATGGCTGACCTTCCAACAGGTTTTCAGAGGCAGTAAATCTGGAAGAGATCTCCCATATTACTCTTGCGGAGTAGCTGGTGGAGTTGAACCTTGCATCTTTGGGTTGACAGTGCAATTTCTTCTCACTAAGCCACCAGAGCTCCCTTCTGAAGGCTTTAGGACTCACAAAGACTTCCCACTCAGCTTTGTCAACGAAGTTCTGGTTCTGTCTGTTGCATCATTTGGCCTTACCTACTTGTGGACAAGGGCGCTGAAGTGCAGAGGTTTCCCACTCTGCTCTGAAGTCAGCGTTGATAATGGGGCTTCAGAGTAAACAGGGCTTAACCTGGCCCACAAGTTCTGGTCCACAGCTTGGCCAGTGCACCACTGACCCTGGTGCAATGGTCAGTTTAGACTTTAGTCACTGATAAACAGCACAGTCTTAAACGAGCAGATTTAGTTAGAGAATCTTATGCTAGAAAAGTTTTTAGTCTCTTGGAATAGTTAAGAATTGAGATATCCAAATGCAGAATAAACTTTGAAACCACTAGCAAGGGGTGGTAGTGAGAAGAAAAGAGATAATTAAGTCCAGCAATGAGTGGGATTAGCCTCCCCCCACTCTCCCCTCATCATTCCAGTACGCATATACACACACACACACACTCACACACTGATTCAAACCAGTCCACAGACTGCAAGGCCGAGTGTGGAAAGTAATGCCGTTCTTGCCCCCTGGTAACTAGCCTGGCAATGAATTTTTTAGTATGAGACACCATTTGGAGGAGTGAGGGAGGACCGGACATTCTAGGACATCTGGAGTTAGGACTCCACATCTGACCGACAGAAAAGCAGCAGCTCGGCACTTCCCACCAAAGCTTTGAAGCAGGAAGGACTCACTCTGCCAATTCCTGAAGGGCTGGAATAAGGGTGGGATGTCATCTGTGGTGCAATTGGAAATTAGTTGCTCTGGGAACTGTGACTGTCTTTGCCCTGAATGCAGTTACATCAGCCTCATAACTAAGGGCAAAAGAATCCCAACTGTCCACAAAATGTTTCACTGATCTGCCCTTCCCTCTCTGAACGGCACGTAGATAAAGAAGAGGGCTGGCTCGTTTTCTCCATCAATGTGTGTGCGTTATGCCTGTGTGCAGATGAGTCGCTATTTATAAGGTAAACCAGTTGGTTCAAGTCCATTCTGTCTCAAAAAGACTTCATATGGATGAGAGTAGAACTACTCCATAAGAGTGTTCATGATTGTGACCTTTCAGAAATAGAAAACCAGGCCCTTTCGAAGTGCCCCTAGGTGGGTTCAAACCACCAACCTTTCAGTCAACCGAGTGCTTAACCATTCATGCTATCCAGATACTCCATGTACATGGCAGAGGTTAGATGATAACCTTAAGTTCTTTCCCTATATTCATACTGAGGCCTCAGGATACCTCAGGGCTGACACTTTGTCCCCCATCACAAATACAGCATTAATGAGCTAAAGGGGTGGAATTTGAGGGTGCCTTTCTTGTATTTGAAATAAATTTTACAAGCTCAAATTCTCAAGCTCTGAAATCACCAAGGAGCAGAAGCCACCCTTGGAGTGCTGAAGTACCCCAGTGTTGCGCTCACTCCCCCCCAGAGCGGAAGGCACTCCATGCTGTCCTCCAGAGGAGCCTAGCAGCTCTCCAGTTTCAGAGCTAAGCTTGACCCAGCTGCCAATCTCCAAAATAAAATCAGTGTGTGACCTTACTCACCAGATGTACCGAAGAAACAAGCACAAACTAGGGCCAACTTTGAAGCCAAAAAGAGAAGATGAGAAGTGGGAGAGAGAGAACGGGGGAGGGGGAGGACTTGGCTGGACATGAAAGGTGTCTTGTCTGTCTGTTCCCCATTAGGCGTAATTCTCTAGCAATCTGCAGCCTCGACATAATTCTTCTGGCCAGAAATTCTCCGGAGGGATAGTGTCAGAAGGAAAAACAAACAGAATAGCATCTTCTGACAGCAAAGTCACTTAAAAACCTATTTTGGGGGGGGGAGGGAAGAGGAGAGATGTCTGTCATGGGAGGGCACTCCCCCTCAACAGGCCACATGTGGAGAGTTTATCCTGAGACTCAACAAGGCTGGGAAGAGGTTGATGAGGCCAGACCCCTAAACACAACTCTAAAGCCTTCTGCCTTTCTGTGATACCTCAAGACCTGCCATGTCTGCTTTTCTGAGCTGTGAACGCAACACTAAAATCTTCTGGCAAAGGACTCTACAGCCCTATGGTACATGGTGACAAATTCAGAAGTGTTGCATGAGGTAAAAAAGTGGTCAGTTTGTCATAACTCCACGTTCTCATTCTGACCACCACCAGCCGTCAAAGGCTGAAAACCCAGTTAGTTATCCCCTTGAACTGGCAGCGAGCTCCACAGGCAGCAAAGGCCTACAGCCTCTGAGTTATGTGGTAGAGTATTTGGGATGCCAGGCCCCACCCAAGCCTGCAGGAGCCCAAGCTGCCCCCCTCTGAATTCTAGAGGACTGGTGGGGTGGTGCAGGGCAGGAGAGGGGGGCAGCTCTCTGCTCAGGTTTCTGGGCCAGGCGTCCTGTTAAAGGAGAAAACGTTTTTCAGGAGAAGAAAAATTAATCAGAAGAAAGAAGCAAGAGCATTTTCCCTCCCTGCCTCTCGGACTTGTTTATTACGAGGATATCTGATTTCAGCAGAGGAAGCCTGCACTGCAGCAAGGTTTTTATTGGCCGTGAGCAAGAGGAATTCAGGGTTTGCCTTTGATTTGGCTTCCCTAAAACATGAGGCACGGAGAGGAGTGCTTGGAGCTTTGATGGAGCCCCCAGAACTCCCTGCTCCTTCGGCTCCAGCTCAGAGGCTCCAGCTCAGGACGGGGTGAAGGGATCTGAATGGAAGGTGGCCTCACTTGCATTTTGGAGAGGAAGCCAAAATAAGGGACAGAAGTGGGAAAGGTTCTGAAACTGAGTCTAAGGGAGTCTGAGTGAAGGGCAGCCACCTTGTCCGCCCCCTCCTCACGTGGAGAGGCAGGGAAGGGAAGGTCTGGTTTGGATGAGAGCACAGTGTTCTGAGACTTGTCTCTAAACTGACAGAGTTAGGCTGGCTGCAGTCAGGGCCTGGGGCCTGATGGTTTCAATGTGTGAGGAAGATAAAGCCAGAGATTTGCATGAGACAGTCTCTGCCAAGAGCCCTCCTCAGGCAGGGAGGGCAGGGTGCTGGGAGGGAGAACTCCAGCTGAGCTGCAGGCTCTGAGGGCCGCTGCTGATCGTGGCTCCCCACAGACACCTTCGTGCAGAGCGCACTGGCTCTTCAGGGTCTGGAATCCAAGCCCGCCCAGTTTCACCCCAGGCCAGCCTAGCGGTCCTTGCCTCCTGCCAGTATCCAAAGAGAAACATCTCATGCATATAAAAGGGAGAAAGAGTCCCTTTTGGGGGACTCCTGGACAAGCCCGACTCTCCCTTTTTTCTGCTCTGTACCCTATTTCTGTCTTCTGAAATCTCTCATTACTCTTTCACTGCTGGTGACAAAGAAAAATCCATAATGGGCACTTTGCTTTTCTGCTTCGACCAACTCCCTTGGGTTGAATGGGGATTGTGAAGACTCTGGGACCTTGAGGCCTGTACTGACTGCAGAGGGCTGAAATAAGGGTGGGACCCTCTGCACCTGGTTCATGCCCCAGTCTCGAAAGTAGAAGGTCCTAAGTCTCTCTGCGTCACCTTCCTCCTTTCTAAGGTCTGTCTGTGGGTCGTTTTCTGGGCTGTCACGGGCCTGCCTCTTAGGTTGAGTATGTGCCTCTGTGGTGTGTTTACTGTCCTTACATGGCTTTGCTCACCTGAGCAGCCAGGCCCTCTTGGCAGGCTATGCACTTGGCCCTAGAGCCTGGGGCAGGGGGTGGGGAATGGGAACAGGCCTCTCACTGTGTCCACTTAGGGAACCCAGTCATCAAGAGGACTTTATGCAGAAAGTTTGACAACATACTTACAGGGAAATGAACTGCAGAAGTAAAATTTCTGCATCCAAAGTGGGGAGCAGCAGCTATATAGAAAGACAGACCAAGTGTACCCATTCCAGGGTGTGTGTGAGTACAGGCACACACATAAACAGAGAAACACACACACCCCCCCCCACACACACACACACACTGGCTACCCCAAGATATACTCCAAGTATGGAATCACATTTCAGACCAGCAGACTGTTTAGCCAAATCTATTCCTTTGCAGCCGAAAGACTTTAGTTGAGATACTTAACCCTCTTAGTGCTTCCATTTCCTCCTCTGTAAAAAAAAATATTCTTTATTCTAAAAAGCAACAGCCTCATAGTTGCAAAGATTAAGTGTGATCAGGTGGGTGAAGTGCTTTACACAGAACCCGGCAGACAATAAAAAGTAAGTGTGGGCAGCCATTGAGGAGACCCAGCCCCGCCTGGACTTTATAGAGTATGAACTTGGAGAAGCAAAGGGGTGGTGTATTGATGGACAGAGCAGATAAAGAGCCTCAGAAATGCTGCTGCCTTCCTAAATAAATGAAACATGATCCTCTAAGGCTGGGGACCCTCCAAGAGAGGTGAGACAGCCAACATTTCAACTTCCCAAGACATCTCTCTCTGATAATAGCTGACTTAGGAGGCTAACTCAGGAGCTGGAAAGGCCCAACTTTCCTTAACACACTCCCCAAACATGGACCCCCAGGCCTTCCCTTCAGTTTCCTCTGACTTTAAATAAAGACTTAACTGAAGATTAAAGCATAAAAAAACTTGCATAATCAATGCAGACCGAAACCAAAGTTAGATTCTCTGGTTTACAAGACTCCAGTGACATACCCTAATTCCCTCCCGAGCAGTCCCAGGACATACGGCCCAGAGAGGGGCTCGGCTCCCAACCTCTCCCAGACTCCCCTCTACACCCACAGGCCTGTGGGGAACAGCAGGCCTAGGAACCCACAGCCTCCTGCGTAGAGCCTGACTTTCACCCTTAAGAGTGAACAAACACAGCGCACTGAGGCCAGAGAGCGAGGAGGAGCCAGGAAAGAGGTCAGGAGAGAGTAAAGAAAGAGCAAAAAGAAAGAAGTCTGCAGCAGCAAGAGACACACACCCAACAGAGCCAACCTCAGAAGCCATCCTGGGTCAGCTGCGCATCAAGAAGCCAACTGCCCAAGGAGATCAGGGTTCCAGGAAAGGCGAGCTCCAGCAAATGAAAAGAAAAATCCAACCTGCCTGGCTGCTAATCAGCCTCAGCTGTGTGTTAATAAGGGCGTTCCACTCTCTGGTCTGGCCCGAGGGGCTTCCCACACACCCCAAATCAGGTGGAATGGCCCAAGAATGGGTGATGGTGCTGGCAGAAAGGACAGTGACCCGGGAATCTGACTCGGGAACCTATGGCTAGCCAAGCTCTGAAAGCAGCCTGGTCCTGTACAGGGGAAACTCCAGAAAGCTGTCTTTGCAAGCCCACCATCCAACCGAGCAGATTTCTCATAGCTTTGTTCAGTGGTTGCTTCGACAAACAGCAGAAAGGAATGGTTAAAAGCAGCCGCTTCTGGGGATCAGGGCTGCTAGTAGGGGAAGGCAAGGAAGGGACTGTTGCTTTTCATTATAAGTTCTTTGGCATTGCTTCGTTTTTCAACCATATGCATGTATTACTTTGATAAAAATACATTTTTAAAAATGGTGGTGAGGACTGGAAGCAGTCTTAGCTCCAGGCAAAGCGTTGAGGTTTTCCTCAGCGTCCCAGCCACACGCCTTTCAAAGGGAGAGCCACCAGCCCCCACCTGGCCCAGTGCCCTGGGAATGACCCCAAACTCCAGCCTTATCCTCATCATTCTCTACCCCTCCTGCTACAACTCTCTCCCCTTCTGTTCTTTCATGCTGATTCAGTCTCTCCAAGTACTGTTAGGATGCAAGTATCTGCCTAGGCCCCTAGTTGGAGAGGTGCAAAGACTACAAAAAGGGTGAGGTAAAGAAACTCCACCTTTATCTCTAACTGACCATGTTGCAAAGATCAAGATAAATCTGACTCCTAACTGGGAACAGATCCAGGCCTCACGTGCATTACACCTCCCTACCTCATCACCAGCCACCTCAGTAGCCATTCCTCTCTGACCCTCCCCACACAGAGAAGGCTCAAGAACCTGCACAATTCACTGCACTTCAGACCACCTGCCCTTCTTCCCTTCCCACTGCCCACCCCCAGGGAGATCACAAGTTATCCTCCTTCACCAGCCCATTCTCCCTCTTCACTCTTTCCTCCCTTACCAACAGCCTGTGCAGCCTTTCCCTGACCATCCGCCTCCCAGAGCTGAGTCTACACAACTGGCTGTCCGATTGGGCCCTGCTGGTTCCTTTTCCCTGTGGTTCATTTAATTCTCCATAATGTTGTTGTTGTTAGGTGCCATTGAGTTGAACACTACTCGAACTACTGAACCTTGTTCTATCCTGTACCATCCTCACGCTTCCTGACACATAAGAGCCCATTGCAGCAGTCACAGTGTCAACCCACTTTTCTCCTTCACTCACCCTCCACCCTTCCCAACATCATGTCCCTCTCCAAGGAATAGCCCCTCTTAGCAACATGTCCGAAGTATGGGAGGTGAAGCCTCATCTTTCTTGTCTCCAAAGAGCACTCCAGCTACACCATTTCCAAGACATATGTTCATTCTCTTGGCCGTCCATGGGATGTTCAGTGCTTTTCTCCAACACCACAGCTCGAAGACAACAATTCTTTTCCTGCCATCCTTGTTCCTTGTCCAAGTCTCAGATGCATAGCTAGTAATCAGAAAGACTCTGGCCTGAATCAGACACACCTTGGTCCTCAAACTGACATCATTACTCCTCAATAATTTGGAGAGGTCCCTAAGTGCAGATTTTTCCAGTGTAATTCATCTCCTTATTTCCTGACTGTTCATATCAAGGGTGTTAATTGTGGATCCAAGCAAGATGAAGCTGTTGACAGTTTCAATCTCCTCTCCATCCAGCATGACACTACCTATTGGTCAGTGATAAGAATCTTTGTTTTCTTGAAATTGAGATGCAATCCATACCAAAGGCTGCATTCCTTGATCTTCTGCAAGTGCTTCAGGTGTTCCTTAGTTTCAGCAAGTAAGGTATGTCATCTGCGTAACACAGGTTATTGATGAGTCTCCCTCCAATCCTTTTGCCAAACTCCTCTTCATAGAGTCTAGCTTCTCAGAGAATTTGTTCAGTACAGATTGAACAGGTATAGAGAGAGAATATAACCCTGACACACTCCCTTACCAGTTCCAAACCATGCAGTGCTCTCCTGCTCTGTTTGCACAACAGCTTCCTAATCCAGGTATAGGTTCCACATGAGCACAATCAAGTGCTCTGGGATTCCCATTCTTCTCAATGTCAGCCACAACTTGACTTGATCCACACGGTCAGTCACCTTTGCATAGTCAATAAAGCACAAACAGACATTCTTCTGGTATTCCTTACTTTTAACCAGGATCCATCTGACATCAGCCATGATATCTCTGGTGCCATGGCCTCTTCTAAATTCCGCTTGAACTTCTGGCAGTTCCTTATCTATGTGCTGTTTCAGCTGTTTGTGAATGGTCTTCAGCAGTATTTTGCTTGCTTGGGATATCAATGATATTGTTCGATAATTTCCATATTCAGTTGAATCATCTTTCTTGGAAATGGGAACAAATATGGACCTCTTCCAAACTGTTGGTCAGATAACCACTCTCCAAATTTTTTGGCATAGACTGGTTAGTGTATCCAAGCTGCTGCATCTGTTAATTGAAACAAGTCAGTTGGTATCTCATGGATTCCTGGGACATTATTTTTTCTTTTTTTAAATGCCTTCAATGCAGCTTCCACTTCCTTCTTCATTACCATTGGCTCCTGTTCATATGGTACTCCCTGATTTTTTTCAGTGTCAATCAATTCTTTCAGGTACAGTGACTCTGTGTATTCTCCTTATCTATTTTTATATTTTCTGGGTCATTCAATATATTGCCCATAGCGTCTTTCAATATTATGACACAAGGCTTAAATTTGGTTTTCAATTCTTTCAGTTTGAGAAATGCAGAGCGAGTTCTTCCATTCTTATTCTCCAATTTCAGCTCTCTGCACATTCCATTATAATACTTTGTCCTCCCAAGCTGCGCTTTTAAATCGTCTGTTCAGCTCTTTCACTTTGACTTGTTTTCATTTAGATTTGGCTTCTTGACACTCCCGTGCAATTTTTAGAGTCTCTTCTGACATCCACTTTGATTTTTTCCTTTCTCCTCTGTTTTTGTAAAGCCCTTTTGTTTTCTTTATGGATGATACCCTTTTTATCATCCCACAACTCATCTGGTCTTCTATTATTGGTGTTCAGTGCCTCAAACCTGTTCTTAAGATGATCATGAAATTCAGATTAAATTAATCCAAGATCATATCTTGGTCCATGTGGATTTATTTTCATTTTCTTCAGCCTCAATTTGAACTTGCATATGAGTAATTGATGATCTAACCCACAGTCTGCCCCTGGCCTAGTTTTGACTGATAATACTGAGCTTCTTCAATGATTTCTCCCACAAATATAGTCAATCAGATTCCTATGCAGCACCTCAGGTGAAATCCATGTGTATAGTCTTTTGTATCTTTTAGAAAAAGTATTTGCAATAAATAATTGTAAATACAAAATTCAATCATTCTGGTGGGAGGGAGTGAACAAGGAGAAAAGTAGAACAATGAATGACTGAAAAACCTAAGTCTCTGTAAACTTTCATTAAAATTAATAAAAAAATTATGAGGTAAAAAAATGCATTCGTTCTATTTCCAGGTTCATTTATATCACCAACCCCCTATTTTCCAACTCCTATTCCTTCCTCACTGTTTCCTACTTTTGCATTCCAGTCACCAATTATTATTAACGCATCCTGATTGCATGTTCAGTCAATTTCAGACTGCAAAATATGGTAAAAACTCTTAATTTCTTCCTCTTTGGCTCTAGGTGTAGAAGCATCTATTTGAACAATAGTCATGTTAGTGGGTCTTTCTTGTATGCATATGGATATTATCCTACCACTCACAACATTGTATTTCAAGATAGAACTTAAAATTGACGTTTTGACTGTGAATGCAACACAGTTCTTCCTCTGTTTTTCACAATTTGGAGACTATTTTCTACACTAAAGAGCTCTGATGTAGCCCACAGAGTGTGCTCTGCTAACCAAAAGGCTCTGCATTTCCAGGAGTCTGAATCCACCAAATGGCCCATGAGAGAAAGATAATTAATCTTCTCTCATTAAGATTTAGCCTCAGAAAATCAAGGAAGGGTCATTATGAGTCCGAGTTGACTTGGCAGTGAATTGGAGGCGAGGGTGGTGAAACTTTTTCTCACATACTTCAGGCACGCTGCTCAAAGCATGAGAGGCTGTTCCTTGAAGTATAACATCATGCTTAGAAAGCTGGAGGGGTAGCAAAGAAGAGGAAGACCCTCCTTCAGGTGGATTGACACAGTGTCTGCAACAATGGGCTCAAGTGTGTCAGAGATTATGAAGATGGCACAGGATAGAACAGGGTTCACATCTGCTGTGCATAGGGTCACTGCGAGTGGTGCTTAACTCAGTGGCACCTAACAACAACACACTTCAGAGCCCTAGTGGTGAAATGTTTAAGCAGTTGGCTGCTAACCAAAAGGTGGGTTGTTTGAAGCCCTCAATGTCTTCATGGGAGAAAACACTTGGCCATTTACTGCTATAAAGATTACAGTTCTACCATTGCTATAGGGTCACTCTGAGTCAGAATTGACCATAGCATACAGCAATACTCTACTTACAGTTTCCCATTTAATCTAATCAGAAAGTTTATAGGATGAAACACAAGAGTCAAGGTCTAGGAATGTCTCAGCATAAGATTTCCTTTGTCCCCAAGGCCACTGTCTCCCATGCATGGACATTCTCCCCAATCCCAAAAATCCCTAAGGAAGAGATCTAAGGCTAGGCCCCTTAACTCTAGGAACTAAATGAATATGCATGGATGAGTCTTAATGAATAGTTCTGACTAATCCAGTCAATTAATGTTTGATGTCTATGCCCTCTCCCTTCCTGAAATTAGTTCAACAAATATGGGGCTTGTGCTGCCCCTACTTGCCTTCCTATTTTGGAAAGACAAAGAGCACCTTAATTTCTTGAACTATTTTCTGAAACTATATACAAGGTAAATATTAGTTCTTTGGCATAAGAACAAAGAAGACAACACAGTTACCTTTACCTGTACCCTGCTATCACCAGAATCTAAGGTAACACAGGGAGTGGACAACAGGAGAGACAAGGCCCAGCTCTTCCACTGAGTGATCCTGCCCGAAGTCCCTAACCACTCTGAGTTATAATGTACTCATCTATAAAAGAATAACAGTCATATATGTGGTATGTGGCCATTGTTGTCATTAGTTGTTGTCAAGCCAGTCTCTAATTCATAGTGAACCCTTGAAAAATTGGGAGCTCAGGGAGCATAGTGAATTCTCCAGAAGTCCATCAGGGGAAAGATGGATAATCCCCTTCCGTGCAGCTTACAGCCTCAGAAAACCCCTGGAAGGTCAGTTATAAATCAGTTCTGACTCCATCCATGAGTTTTGAGATTATGAATTAGGGTTTTCATTGGCTAGTTTTCAGAAGTAAATCACTAGGCCTTTCTTCTTAATCTTAGTACTGAAGCTCTGCTGAACCTGTTCATTTTAGCAACCTTCAAGCCTCCACTCACAGACAGTGGTGGTTATACTTTAAGTGCATTCGCTGGGAATTAAGCCTGAATCTCCCACATTGAAGGTGATAACTCTACCACAGAACCACCACTGCCTTCATTTCACATCCTTTTGTTGTGGTTGTTGTTAGGTGCCGTTGAGTCAAGTACAACTCATAGCAACCTATGAACAACAGATCTGAACCCTGTTCTATCCTGTGCCATCCTCATCTTTGACACACTGGAGTCCCTTGCTGCAATCACTGTGTCAATTCATCTCATAGAGGGTCTTTCTCTCTTTCACTGACCCTCCACCTTTCCAAGCATGATGTCCCTTTCCAAGGAATATCTTGAACCTAACAACATATCCAAAGTATGTAAGACAAAGTTTCACCATCCTTACCTCCAAGAAGTATTCTGGCTGCACTTTCTCCAAGACATACCTGCTCGTTTGTTCAGTTTGTTCTTTTGGCAGTCTATGAGATATTCAATACTCCTCTCTAATACCACAACTCAAAGATATCAATTTTCCTTCTATCATCTTTATTCGTTGCCCAGTTCCCAGATGCATAGCAAGTGATTGAAAAGACAATGGCCTGAATCGGGTGCCCCTTAGTCTTTAAACTGACATCATTGCCCCTCATAATTCAGAGAGGACCCTGACAACAGACTTGGCCAATATGTCTCCTGATCTCCTTACTGCTAGTATAGTTGTTGATTATGGATCTAAGTAAGATGAAATCATCGACAATATCAATCTTTTCTCCATCTATCATGATACCGTTCATTGGTCTTTTTATCCCTCTGATTTCACCTTTGTAATTCCTTCTTCAGAGAGGAATTTCTTGATTCCTGGTGGAAACTAGGTGCTTCTATTCTTATTCTATCTAGTGGCTGCTTTCCCTTACCACTCTTATCATACTTTTTTACAGAGTCATTTGTGTACTTATTTCTTCCAAGAACTCCCTCTCCTACTGGACTAGGAATTCCCTGAGAGCAGAGATCATATCTTCTTTGTTTATTACTATGCCCTAGCACTCAGCAGAGTAACCAGCCAAACTTTTGATCTCTTTCCAAAATCTGATCCTTTCCATGTCTCCTCCATCTTGGGAAATGGCTAGTTCGTTCTTCTCACCAAACACCCAGGGGTTCATTTTGATGAGTTTTTCTCAGACCAAATTTTCAGTGTGTCAGGAAATCCTGGCTGACTACTTTCACAATGTATCACAGAGCCAGCCTCCCTTTATCACATTCACCCCCATCCTTAGTGCAAGATGAGGCTATGAATCCTGAGCAGGACCA
Organism: Elephantulus edwardii; assembly: GCF_000299155.1. Lineage (NCBI taxonomy): Eukaryota > Metazoa > Chordata > Mammalia > Macroscelidea > Macroscelididae > Elephantulus > Elephantulus edwardii. The sequence continues at coordinate 65,938 of NW_006399937.1, read as the reverse complement.
TTGCATCTGCCTCCCATCTGTCTTCTTGCTTCCCCCACTTGACCCACTTAAGAGCCAAAGAGGTGGCTTAAAATCCAATCGAGATTAGATACTCCTCTTTCTATACCCTCTAATGACTTCTCTTCGGAGTCAGTATAAAATGCTAAGCCCATCTCATGATCTACAAGGCCCTACATAATCTGGACCTGAGGTCTAAGGGCATGTAACTCAGCAAACATCTCCCTCTCCTCCTTGAAGGTGAGGTTGGTGAAGCTTCGTCTCATATAGTTTGGGTGTGTTGTTAGGAAAGTATGTTCTTTAGAAAGGGACATCATGCTTGTAAAAGTGGAGAGTCAACGAAAGAGGAGAAGACTCTCAACGAGATGGATTGATACAATGATTGCTCAAGTGTTTCAGGTGTAATATGGGCTGAGTGTTTCAGGATAAGGAGGGAGTAGGATAAGGTGGGGTTTGGATCTGTTGATAGGGTCTCTGTGAGTCCTATGTGACTCAGAGGCACTTAAAAACAACCACAACTACCTTTACTCCATCCCAACCACACCCACCTCCTTCCTGCTCCCTCAGAACCAAAACACATTCCCACTTAGCTGTCAGTTTCTGTTCCTTCTGTACAGAGTGCCCTTTCCTCTAAAATCCATACACCCTCCGGAACTCTGCTCAATGTCACTTGCTAGAGGAACTTACCTCATCATTCTTGATCCTTTACCTACTTAATATTCCAAGGAGCTCTGGTGCCCTACTCTATGTTGTTGTTGTTGTTATGTGCTGTCAAGTCACTTGCGATTCATGCTAACTGTACATACAATAGCTCTGAACTCTATCTTGGGCAAATTTAATTGTCTCTGACACACGTACCCTCATTACCCAAGTCACTGAATCAATCCATCTCATCCAGGGTCTCCCTCTCCTGTGTTGTCCCTCCACCCTCCCAAGCATGTTGTCTTTCTCCAGGGACTAACCACCCCATGGCAACAAGCCCCAAGTATGTGAGATGGATCTTCAAAATCCTTGCCTCCAAGGAGCAGCCTGGTTTCAACCCTCCAGGGCAGACATATTTGAGGCAATAGTGAAGGAGGAAGTTCAAGCTGCTCTGAAGGAATTGGTAAAAAACAAGGCTCCAGGAATTGATAGCATACCAATTGACATATTTCAACAAATGGATGCAGCCCTAGATGCACCCATCATGTTGTACCAAGAAATCTGTAGGACAATTACTTTGTCAACTGATTAGAATAGATTCATATTTATTTCCACTCCAAAAAGAGGTTATTTGACTAAGTGTGAAAATTATCAAACAGTGTCATTAATATCACAAGCGAGCAAGATCATGCTGAAGATTATCCAAAAATGACTGGAATAGCACATCAACAGAGAACTGCCATATGTGCAGGCTGCGTTTAGAAGAGGCCTTAACACTAGAGACATTACACTCAATGTTAGATGGGTCTTAGCTGAAAGCGGAGAGAACAAGAGGAATGTCTGTGTTTCATTGATGATGCAAAGACATTTGACTGTATAGATCAGAAAAAAATTTTGTGGCTAACCTTGAGGAGAATGGGAATCCCAGACACTTGATTGTGCTCATGTGAAACCTATACTAGGAGCAGGATGTAGTCGTGAGAACAGAGCAAGGAAACACTGCATGGTTCAAAATTAATAAAGGTGTACACCAGGGATACATCCTATTTCAATATCTCTTCAATCTGTAAGCAGAATAGATCATCTGGGAGGCTGAACTTTATGAGGAGGAATGTGGCCTCAGGATTGGAGGAAGATTCATCAGCACTCTGCATTGTGCAGATGGCACATCTTACTTGCTGAAACTGAGGAGCACCTGAGGTGTTTGCTGTGGAAAGTCAAGGACTGCAGCCTTCAATATGAATTGAAGCTCAACATCAAGAAGACAAAGATTCTCACCACTGGGCCAATTAGCAGCATCATGATTGATGAAGAAGAAATTGAGATTGTTAACAACTACAATTTGCTTGGCTCCACAATCAACACTCTTGGTATCAGCAGCCAGGAAATCAAAAGACAAATTGCATTGGGAAAATCTACTGTCATAGACCTCTCCAGAGTATTGAAGAGCAATGATGTCAGTCTAGAGACTAAGATGTGCTTGATCTAGGCCACGGTTTTTGCAATTACTTGCTATGCATCATAGAGTTGGACAATAACTAAGGATGATAAAAGAAGAATCAATGCCTTTGAGTTGTGGTGCTGGAGAAGAGTCCTAGTCTATAGAGAGTTGCAATGTTAACCCCACACTGTACCTTTCTGTCAGCTAGAATCCACCAACAACTCTGTGGAAGAAAGAGGATCAGTCTCTTCCCACTTAAGGGTCAGTTATGAGTTAGTTCTGACTCGCTGGCAATGAGTTTGAGTTTTTAGTTTGTTTTTTAGCTTACTTTTTGTTTGTTGATCTTATTCCCGTTGACCATTTCATATCTATTTCTTGTTTGTTTATTGTATATCTCCCTCTGCTGTAACATTAGCTTCATGAAATCACAGCTGCTATTTCTTCAGTGTCCCAAAGAGTAACTGGCACATAGCAAATGCTCAATAAATACTGTTTAAATAAATGACTAAAAGTTCAATAACACTTTGCTGAATGCATTAGGCAAATTAATATCTCTGCTATTTGTTGAGCACTATAACAGGCCAGGGAATCAATCATAGCCATTCATGAGTGAGAGAATTCTCTTTTCTGTTAATTTGCAAAGTAGTTTTGCTGTTGTCATGTGCCATAGCTGACCCTCCAGTGGGTTTTCAGAGGCTGCAAATCATCCAGGAGGAGACTGTCTATCTTTCTTTCACAGAGCAGCTGGAAGATTCGAATCATTTGCTTCTGGGTTAATGGCACAACTCCTTACACACTAAGCCACCCAGAGCCACTTTATAACGTAGTGGGAGAGTCAAATGTGTGAAAAGCTAATGGGAACGTAAGGAAAAGTTAAATAAGTGCCAATAAGGGAGTGGAGAAAGGAGTTCTGGTGTCACTATGATTAAACACTCAGCTTGAACCCACCAGCTACTCCATAGGAGAAAGATGAGGTAGTATTTCTGTAAAGATTGTTTTGGAAACCCTACAAGGCAGTTCTACTCTGTCCTACTGGGTCAGAACCATTTTGACTGCCACAAGTAATTAAAACAAAAAAACAAACAACTCACCAAAACCAAAACCAGCAGTAAACTCTAAGAGAGTAGGTCAGCTAATAGATATGTAGGAATGTGTATATATGCACACACAGATTACCCAGCAGGCAAGATAAGCACCAATTTGCATTTGCTTGCCCACTAGCCTGTGGAAAAGAAACATGTGAAACTGTTCACTGCAGATTAGCAAGTAAGCATAAAAACATCCTTTCTTCTATTTATCCAGCACAGATTAATACATGAGCACAAGTAAGACCCGTGCTTACCTTTGTTCCTGGGTTTTCTGTTCCTATCAGGGACTGTGAATTTGAAAAGAGGCTTTTATTCTGTAAAAAGATGCTGTGGGGTGGGGCGAAAGACATGCCATACCTAGAACAGAATCTTTGATGTGATGGAAAACCCCCCCGAAATTGTTCACTATGGATTAGTGAACAGTAAGTAAGCACAAGTAAACCTTGCTTATTGGGTAATCCACTGTGGGGCGCTGCTGTTGTGTGCTCCCGAGTCAGCCCACAGCTGACCCTCCAGCAGGTTTTCAGAGGCAGTAAATTCCAGGGAAGGGATTATCCATTCTTCTCCCACAGAGCAGCTGGTAGATTTGAATTGCTTGCCTCTGGGATTGCAGCATAACTTCTTACCACTAGGCCACCAGAGAGCTAGGTAACTGAAATATCCCCTTTCTCCCTTGCTCCAGTCAGAATTAACTCAGCTCTATCTTTATTATCAAGGCAATGTATACCTGTTTCCATTGAAGAGCTTATCATGCAGTTTCAGTGCCAGTGCATATTTGTAAACTCTCTAGTTAGGAACACAACTGAATCATCTTTCCATCCAAAACAAACCTCCTCTACTCATCAAAGAAAAGAGAAAGAGAGGAAACCCTCAACCAGGTAGCCTGACACAATGGCTGTAGCAATGGTTTTGAGTGTGTCAGAGATTGTGAGGATGGCACAGGACAGGATTCAGATAGCTTGTTCAGAGGGTCGCTATAAGTCATATTCAACTCGACAGCACCTAACAACAACAACAACATACTCAAAAGATTTTGACCTAGCCATTTCATTCTTCACTCTTTCTGTGTGAATGACTCAGAAAAGTGCACTCTGAAAAGATGTCTGAAGAGGTCCATCTCCAGACTCCAGACTCTTCACTGCTCAGTGACTCAGTTTCTTCATCAAAACTTGTAAAATGGGAATGTAGCCTCTGTCCCATTTACCTCCCTCAGTGGACACAGGAACCAAACATAATGGCTGACAAGAGTTTTATGAATGTCTTGATCAAACATGTCATTCTCACTGTAGAAAAGCATTTCGTTTGCTAAATGTCATTTGACCTCCAGTCCACCTCAATCTGAGGTGTTACAGTAGAATTCTTCTCTAGACCTTAAATGTCTTTACATAGCAAAAGGAAATCACAGAAGCTGTGTGATCCAGGCTAGAGGTTTTACCTCTCTGAGTTTTCCTTGACTGTGAACAGGAAGGTTGATGAGGAGATTCTTCCTTATGATCTGTGGCTCTTCAATACTTCTACTCCCCTTCCCAGACTCTTTGCAGAGGATAGGTCTTGTCTGCCTGCCTGTCTGCCAAGGGCTCCTGCTGGGGAGTCTTTCCCCTTCTCTCTTTCTCCGTTTGCAATCACTATTTATTTATCTTTGAAAGTTCAAGGAACCAGAGCCTGCAACTGGGAGAGATTTCTGGAGCCAGAGAAGGAAAAGTGAAGAGGCTGATGTCTGGGCCTCACGTCTGCCACCAACAGGCAAGGAAGAGATTCTCTGCTAAGTGGAAGTGTGGGACTTGGCTGACAGGCCACCCCCAGAACTGGAAAAGTCATACTGATCAGCAGGGTCAAGATCACAGAAAAAGAGTGGTGGTCATCTTGGGACCAGCCATTTAGGTAGGATAATGAAAGACGGAAAACAGGAAACTTAGCAGCTCATGCCATCAGCAGGACTCTATTAAGTAATAGAAAGGCAGTCTCTGGATGAGGAGAAACTGAGGAAGCAGACACTCTGGGGCTCACTTCTCCTTTTCCTATGTCTCTGGCCCCATTCCTAGCATGTATTGTAATAATTCAGAAACCCTATCCGACAGGGTAGAAGTACATTCAGGCATTCCTGTAGTCTTTATGAGAGCAGATCTTCTCCCAAAGAGCCTCTGCATCGGTTTGAACATCCTCTCTGTAAGAAGCTTAACCATCATGACATCAGGGCTCCTTTACCCTAAAATACAGCCCATTAAGCAATTACAGGCAATTTTTCATCTTCAGCTGTTAAGGTCAAATCTCACCCAAACTCACCAGTTTTGGGAAAAACAAGTGCCTTTGGTTTAAAAAAGTTAAGCACTTTCCCACTAACCAAAATGGTAACAGTTGGGTAGGGCTCATTGAGAGGTGCCTCAGAGGATAAGCTTGAAGATCTGCTTCTGGAACAGCACAGCCTTGAAAACACTACAGCCAAGTGATTCTACTGCACACATGAGTTTGCTGAGTCCCAATCAGCTTGACAGTACCTAACAACTCTCTCACACTCACTTATTCCTAAGCCACAATTTACATTCATATACTGTGAGACAGGCAGGATCTCCTCCCTTTGGACACGAGAGATTAGATATATCAGAGCATTAGAGGCTGTGTCCAAAATCTGGCAACACACACATACACACACAGAGTTGTGGCCTTTGACCCCTCTTTGAATGAATGACAAGCAAGCCCTGCTGAGCGAGGTCACCCGAAGTGAAGGAGAGTCTGCTGACTCCTTCCCCTGCTGTACCCTCCAGGGTGGCCTCAACCCCACTTGGAGGTCCAGAGCAGGGTTGTTCTAGTGAGTGCCAACGTCCTAACTGGTCCATCATTTCAGGGACCAAGGAAGTGGAGTGTCAGAGCAGTGAATAAAGTTCAAGCCAAAATGTGGGGGCGTCTTTGGTCAAGTTCACAGGTCAATGAAAATGTCCAGAAGGACTAGGGAGGGAGCCAGAAGAGCAAGAAAGAGTTTGGAACAAAGTAAAGGTAGCTAGTTGAAATCAAGTTTCTCCTTGGAGGCAAGGATTTTGAAGCTCTGTCTCACATAGTTTGGGCGTGTTTCTAGGAGGGATCAGTCCTTGGAGAAAGACATGCTTGGAAAGGTGAAGCCCAGGAGAGGAAGACCCTGATGAGGTGACTTGACATGGTAACTGAGGCAATGGGATTAGGTGTGTCGGAGTCAGTGAGACTTTTCAGGAGAGGGCGGGCTTCAGAGCTGTTACATAGGGTCGCTATGAGTCCCCCGCTTATTTGTTGTTAAGGCACATATCAACAACAACAACATCATCAACAAAGGCAATTGGCTTAGAGATCTCAGGTGGGCTATGGAGAGGAAAAGTCTTGAGAGGGTCAGGGGAAGCGAGCTGGAAGAGGACTCTAGGTTCTGAGCAGGTGCGGGGAACTTGAGCTCTCAGCAAACTTGAGGGCTCTCACCCCTAGAAGGACAGAAGCCTAGCTATCTATCCGGAGGCGCTAGGGCCTCGCGGACGCACGAGGCGGCGAGGGGAGGGCGCACTCGGGGGAAGGCGGGCGGGGGCTGCCGGCGGCGGGAGCAGCGCGGCGCTGTGCTGCCTCCATCCATGGCACGGAGCAGCGGCGGCGGCAGCAGGAGTCCGGCGCGATCCGCTAGGTCCCAGTGCAGCGCTGAGCGAGCTGACGCCGCCGAGGGGCCCGGACGCCACACCGCCGCCAGCGCCGCGCTGAGATTTGCGCCGCGCGGCCGGGCACCGCCAGGGCTGCGCTGACAGCCGCGCCCGGGTCCTCCCCGCCGGGGCTCTCGCCGGACATGCCCCCGGGGCGCGGCGGTGGGGACCCCAGGGCTTGCCTCTGCCCAGGGCCCCCTGCCCCGCGCTCCGTCGCCCCGGGTCCCCACTGAGCACGCACCCGCTCGCCCGGGTCCCTCTGGCCCCAGCGCTGTCTGTCCCCGCGGGGCGATGGGCTGATGGGCGCTGGGGGACGCAGGATGCGGGGCGCGCCCGGGCGGCTGATGCTGGCGCTTCTGCCGTGGTTACTGCTCCTGGCGCCCGAGACCCGGGGCGCGCCGGGCTGCCCGGTGCCTATCCTCAGCTGCAAGTGCTCCGGGGAGCGGCCCAAAGGGCTAAGCAGCGGTGCCCCGAACCCAGCGCGCAGGAGGGTGGTGTGTGGCGGCGGGGACCTCCCGGAGCCTCCTGAACCTGGCCTTCTGCCTAACGGCACCGTTACCCTGTGAGTACCCTACGTGGCTGGTCCTCCGGTAGCTCAGACTTGAGAGACGGCTAGAGAAGGACGCAAGTAGGAAGGACGGGGGCAAAGGGAAGATGCCTTCACTTCAGAGACTCTACAACAGGCCAAGCGCCCCGAGGGAGACTGGGGAAGTTGGGGGAGAGATGGGCACTGGCGGAGTGTCGAGGAAAGAAGCTTCTCCAGGGAGCTGCTCCTTCTTGGAGGGGCTTCACCGGCGCCCACTCACCTGCACAGGTGAGATGGAATGCGTGTTGGAGGAGTGCCCAGTCCCTTAAGGTTTCCATCCAGAACTAATGTTGGGGACCCCTGAGACCTGAGGTGAGCTGAGAAGGAGAGGGCTCAAGATCATAGCGGATGCGTCCTGGGACCCACAGAGGAAGGTTGTCAACTTTACCCGTTGAGCCTGGCCCCTCCAGATGGGGGCGCTTCACCTGACCTCGGGGCCTGACAACTCCGCTCCCAGTCTTGTGCCCCGTAGAGTAGGCGGGACAGTGGGCTTTGAAAAGTCTTTGGGATGCGGGTGCTCCTTGTGGGAATGAGACTCAGGCCTTTGAGTTCTTTAGGGGCTGGGGTTCGTCGCTCCCCCTTCACATTTGCCAAGTGTGCTCTGAGCTGAGTCCTGCATTCCTCTCTCTTCTTTCCCACCCCTCCCCTCTCTATATAAAACAAGCTTCAGATGTTCCTCGACTGACTTTGTACAAAGACCATGAAGGAAGCATCTTAGACAAATGGCAGAATTCCTCCCGGACTCTTTCTGCGTCTGATTCTGGTTCCCACCCGAGCCAGTGCCTTACAGACAAGGAGTGTGTGTGCCCTATAACCATACCCCTACCCTCCTCAATGACGGTCTGAAGTCCCCCAAACCTAAGGAGTATTAGTGACGCCTTCCCATTGCAGCAATGCCCTGGCTGACCACGTGCTCCACTAACTGTGGAATAAGGGTCTGGGCCTAGCAGCGGCCCCTTCCTTTCCTGTATTAGATCAAGCCTAAGAGCAGCATCCACCCCTTTACCCTGTCCTCCTGACCTTAACGGCAACCTTTCCCCACCTTCCCTTGCCCTGGAGTTGGAGCTGGCTCACAGTCTATCCGATTGTGTCCAGAACAATACAGTACCGCCTCTGGTTGGGTGAGTTCACAGGCTGCCCGCTTCCTGACAGGACGCGACTGGTCAGCCTCTGACGTTGACCGCTGGCCTGCATTTTCCCCAGCTGGGGTGTGCTCGCCTCTGTGTGTGTGTGTGTGTGTGTGTGTGTGTGTGTGTGTGTGTGCGTGCGCGCGCGCGCGCTCGTGCTTCTGTGTTTTAGGTTAGTGGAGAAGATGTATCTTCCCAATTGCCTGCAAAGATAAGGCAAAGACCTGGGAGGATGACTGAGAGGACGCCTGGAGCTTCTCATTCCAGTCCCTCTGAGTGTCCACTAGTGTTTAAAAGTCCAGGCAGGCCTGGACATTCCCCAGCCCACTCAGTTCTAGAGGGGGGAAATACTTGCTGTCTGGAATAGTTGGGTTGGTGTCTATGTGAGTCTCAACTGCACAATGATAGTCAGCCCTTAGAGGAGTGAGTACTATGTGTGTACATGCTTTGAGGCTGTGCTCACGCACATATGATACTTCCCCATATGTGGTAAGCTTTCTGTGCATCTGTTTGTCAGAATTAGGGAATCTTAACATATTGAAGAAAGGAGGGGAGAAATAGAAAGGTAGTTTTGCAGTACATCTTAGAATGATTTGGCAACTAATGCTTTCCAGCCACGGCTAATACCCTTCCATGCCATTCCAGAGAGAGAATGGGGCCGAATCTGGGTGAGAATATATTGTGACAGGGTTACAGCAATCGTGACTCCTAGATCACCTTTCTATCCTAAATCCTCTTTATGTGGGAAGCCCCCCTTTCCTACCCTTTCCTCCCAGGTCAGTGACCTGGCTGGATTAAGCCACCTTCTGAAGAAACTTCTGAGTTTGCTTACTTACCTGTGGGGACAATGGGTGAGGGAGGGCAAGGAATCCTAGGATCCTGCTTCCCTATCAGCCTAAAGTGTCTCAAAATCTCTAGCCATCAAGGTTGTTGCTTAGGTTTTTTTCTCCTACAGGCTCCATTTAAAAAAAAAAGTGGGGATAAATCTCAAAGATCCTCTAGTACAGTACACCTCCCCTTGCCCTAGCATGCATCTTGGGGGAGAAAAAGAAAAAAGCCTGTAAAAGGGCTGCACCATCAGCATAACAGAAAAGCAAGATGCCCCAGTGTGGAAACCTTGTAAATGTTCAGCTTTACCCCCTCAAACCCCTCCCCTTACCCTCTTCTGTTTGTTTTTTTTAACACAAATTCTCCTTATCTCCTTTTAGTTTGTCATAATAACAGGGCTTGAGCCAGTAGATTTTTTTTGTTATGGTTTTACCCCGCCTCACTCCCATATTCTCATTGAGGAGCCTACTTTTTTCCAATACAGTGCTTCAGAATAAGCCACCAAGTCCCAGCATCCTTCAAGCAGCCCTCTGCTGCAAACTTTGGTATATAGGCCTTCAAGGGGCCTAAGGATTCCATCTGGAGAAGTCTGACAGTCACAGAAGCTGAGAAATGCTCAGGCAAAGAAGGTTCTGGATGCAAGGTTCTCTATCTGCAAGGAGCCTATACTTTGTTCAAGAAGGGGCCTGAGTGTTGCAGTCCAGCCTATTATTTTAATTTCTGACTTGTTTTTGCAGACTGTATCCCCTTTATCCAGCCTTTGCTGCTTTTTCTTATCTAACGGATTTTCATTTGTCCTTTTCCTGGAAAGCAGAACTCCTAATTTCCTTCCTGATCCATCTGTCCAAACCCCTCCCCCCACCCCAGTTTCAGCCCAGCTGTAGTGAGGTGGGCAGGACAGCTCTAGGCTCAAAAGTGCCTTACAGAGCAGAAGCCTTTATGGGCCTCCCTGAGGGGAAAGGTCCCTCTCGTGGGTGGCTTAGTACAGGGAGAACCTGGGTGTGGGAGGAAAAAGTAGAACAAAGTGAACCCTCTACCCACCACTGGGTCGCTTCTAGTGGGCTTGCCCTCAGGCTCTCAGCTCTGTGAGTTAGATGAGGGGGTTGGGGGATAAGGAATTCAAGGAGAGGACTGATAATAAATAACTCCAAGAAGAAATCTTCTATGAGGACCTCCCAGGATATCAGAGCTGTCCCTAAAGAGGCTACCAGCTTAGTGTTGTAAATTCCTAGGACGTAAAGAACCTTGGAGATAAGCAAGTCTAGCCCTGCATCTTTCAGCTCCATCAGCTGAAGCTGAGGAAAGGATATTATTTTACTAACACACAGCTAGTTGAGGCTGGAGTCAGGATTAGCTGGTTGGGTCTGTGCCCTCCTCTCATATGAGGGACCTTGCAATTCTGGCTGGACTTGAGGTTCAAAGGACACCGACACTGCTTTAGAAACCCTGGTTCCTTCTCAGCAAGAACCAAGCTCTTTTGACCTGGGAACATTTCGAGTGGAAAGGAGGCAGACAAGGGACTGGTCACTCCAAAGGCTCAGCCGCTAGCATTTGGGATGGGGGAGGAGTTGCCAACCATATTATTTAGGAGAGAAGAGAATTTTTGCAATACAGATGTGCCTAGGACTGGCTAGTTTATTGTGCTTAATTTGGTGGTCTTCAGGAGTATGGTAGGGCTGAGATGGGCAGGGTGGGGAGGGGAGATCTCTTTTTGCGTCCCTGTACCCAAAGGGAAGGAAAGTTGCCCTTCAGTTGAAAACCTTCCTGATTCTGGATGTGAAGCTCCAATCTGGGCCCTCTCCTCAGTGCCCCTCAACTCAGTCACCAGGCGGGGTCCAGTCAGGGTAGCTGGGAGCAAAGTATGCCAACCACCATGCTTACAGCCTGAGGAGAATGGAAAGATGCTGGCTGGAGGGGCGGGCCCAGCCGGCTTCTCCCACCCCCTTCGAGTCTACCCTCCTTCCCCCATATGGTTCTCATAACGTCTGGGCTCAGAGACAGCAGCCAGAGGAAGTGGCTGTGTACAGAGAGCTTTTGTGGGAGAGAGGAAGGGGGAGGGGGAAAGAGTGAAGAGAAAGAGGGAAAGAAAAGAGGGAAGAAGCAGGAGACAGAGAAGGTGAGAGGAAGCCAGGAGACTTTACCATACTTCCTAATACACCCAGTGGTTCTGCTGCAGCATCCAGAGCCTCTTCTGTGCGGAGGTGGGGACTGAGTGGCCTCAGGAGGGATTCAAGTACCTCCCAGACTCCTTGCCTATCTGCTTAGGCAACTGGAGGCAGGCAGCTCAGGTTCCAGGGATTTGGTTAGTTTCTCCTTGGTGGCTCACTATTGTTAGGACCTTTTGTGTCAGATATTAGGGTCTATGGTCCTGCCTCAAAGAGGGCATTGGAGAGATAGCATACTCCTCCCAAATTCACAGATTAGTGCTTATTGTACTAGAGAGACTGGAAACGCCATTTATGCTATTCTCCGAAGATAGCACATATAATTCACTCCAAAGTGGATCCAGGCCTCCAGATGGGTTATGCAGCCTGAATTATCCAGAATGTGCATGAACTCAAGGAAGTCCCTTTCTGCTGGCCATTAGGGATCATCCCTGTCTCACTAGAGGGCTGAGAGAGAGCCAACTCCTAGTCCTGGGGGTGAGTCTGAGAATTTCCCCTACAGGCGCAGGCAAGCCAGTGTAATTTGAACCAAACCATAAATTGACCATTAAAATTTGGGTCATACTTCTTTAAAAGAGAGAGTGTGAGTGTATCCCACATGGGACTCATAGAGATAAGAATCCCTTTTTGAGGAAGAAAAAAGTCCCAGTCATCTCTAGTTGATTTCACTCCATGGCTGCTCTCCTCACCAAAGTTCAGAGAGGGGCAGTGAGTTCTCAAATTCCACACAGCCTGGACAGGCCCCCTGGTTCTCATCACTCCTGAGGCCAGAGTCTGCCCCTCCAGGGACTGGACAGAAAGTCAGGGGAGGGGAGAGGAGGGAAATGGCCCTGGGCTGAGGAATTAGAGGGAAAATCCGGTAACTGCTAGAATGGGGCTGCTTGGAGGGGCTGTTTATTTTCATTCCCCCAGCCCAGCAGCTCTGTTCTATTTAGAGCCCAGACACTGACAGGACGAAGCTGCCTCCTCCCCTTCCTCCCTCCTCTGGGCCCCCATCCTTCCTAAACTCCAGAACATTCCTTAGCTTTTAGGCCTGGGTCGGAGGGGGCAGGAAAGGGGGAGGGGGAAGAGAAATTCTAGAGTGTAGCTGCCTTGGCCAACCTCCCTGGGCTTGGCTCTCCCAGGCCTTACTTGAGTTTTCCCCTGGGAGCCAGGGAAGGACAGGATGGAGGAGCAAGGGAGTGTGCAAGATGGATGGGGCCAGGTGAGGGGCAAGGGCACCAATCTGTCACAGCCGATGGGGGAGTGCAGCTCGAGTTCCTGCCCAAAGGAGAAGGCCAGATATCTCCCAGCTGGAAAGAGAGGGAAGGCCTGAGAGGCTCCCCTGCCCGAGGGGCTCCTTGCCTTGCTGGGAACATGTGGTAATGCAGAAACTGTGACTTCAGGCTCCGGGAGACTATGTGCATGATGGGAAGGACCATCAGATGAAAGGATGTTTTGCTCTGTTGTACATAAGGTTGCTATGAGTCAGAGGAGACTTGACAGTGCCTAATAACAACATCTAATCCTGCACCGTTTTTTTGGTTTTGGTTTTTTTTACTGAGAGGACTAGGAGGGCTGACTTGCCCAATGTCACAGAGCTCCTGGTTAGACAACCACTAGACTTAGGGCTCCTGTCAGACCTGCCTTCCTGCAGGTGTGAGCACTGAGACAAGGCCAACAAAAAGTCTGACAATTTAGAAAGAAAAGAAAGGTAGGAAGCAGGAAAGGGGAGCTCTGGTGGCCTAGTGGCAAGAAGCTGTAACTAGAATCCCAGAGGTGCACGGTTCGAATCCACCAGATGCTCTGCTGGGGAAGGAGGGGCAATCTCCTCCTGTACCAGTCAGATCTGATTTGACGGTACACGCACACAAAAATAATAAAATAAAATTTTAAAAAATGTAAAAAAAAAAAAAAGGTAGGAAGCAGGAAAACGAGATTTGAGTACCCTGGAGTTTCTCAGGCATCTTAGAAGGTCTACTACCCAGTCACTCTGGATTCCAAACTGTAACACTGCCTCAGGCATCAGGGGCCCCAGGGACTTTACCAGTCTGCTCTGCTATGGTGACTGTGTTTCATAAACCATAACGCAAGCATGTAATGGGAAGCATCGGGGCAGACTTGCCAACCCAGAGAATAGCCAGGTCCAGTCTCATCCCAAGTGGAACAGAGCTGTACATAGCACAGCTCTCAAGCAGATCCAGTCCCTCCATTCACAGTGACCAATCAGCAAAGACATTTCTTGGAAAAGCTGGTGGTATTATTCTAATTCATTTTCCCCCCATAGATACCTGAACCCAGAATAAAGGGGCTTCCAACAATGACCTAACAAACACAGTTATGTTTAGAGGAGCCAGTGCACAAAATCACTGAACCGACAGAGTAATTAAAACCAGACTGACCCAAGAAATATAGCATTCAGGAGGGTCTATAAGGAACTCTTCCAAGTGTATTGTCTCTCCACCACAGATGGCTCCAGGGCTTCATGAACCTTATGAGGACATGTATCCCTGGAAGCCTTGTTCTGTGAAGCCAAGTTAGTCAAGGCAGCGATGGGTCAAGGATGAGCTTCCAGGGCTAATGAGGGAGACTGGTGGTGAGGAATCGGAGGGAGAAGGGATCTGCCCTTTAACTTAAGAGAACCTAGAACTTGACAATAAATTCTCCGTTCACTGGTGCTGCACACCACTCCCCCCTTGTCTGGGGTTTTGTCCAGATTCCCATCTGTTTACTAGCCATCCAGTCCCTACTGCCTATCCTTGCCCCATACTAGAGGGTGAAAGACTTAGTCTCAGAAGCCTTACAGCCTCATAGATACGCTAATCCCATAAGCGTGGAAGGGTTAAATTGTGATTGAAAGTGTCCAAGGACAGTGACTGGAAGCCTTGGGACTTCCAGTGAAAATATCTGGGGAGGAACATCTGAAGGACTAATTTAGACTTGTATATAAAAGACTGATAACACTCTAATCCTTTTCTGTCTATTTGTCTTTTAAAAAGAGGCCTGCTCTCAAAATCTTGGCTTCCCAGTGGTGGAATTTTAGGCTATATGTAAAGGAAGTGTTTAAGGTGGATTGGGGATTACTTTCTACCTTCTTCACATCAGGTGCACACATACACAGATTGCATCCTGTCTGACACATCTCTCTCCATCTTCCACAAAGAGAAGTTTGTAGAGAGACCATGTCTCATTTACCTTTGTAGTAATAGTGAGTGGTAAGGTGCTTATTGTAAGTTTGTAATAATAAATGAATATGTATGAATACTTATAGCAGATTCTGTTCTATGTGCTCAAGCTAGGGAGCTTGTTGTCTTTGTTTGATAGCATCAAGTTGACTATGACTCACAACAGCTCTGTGAACAAAAGATCTGAACCTTGCCCTAGTCTGTACCAGCCTCACCATCTCTGGTATACTCGAGCCCGTTGTTATAATCACTATTATCAATCTATATTGTTGAAGGTATTCATCTCTTTCTCTAACTTTCTATCTTTCTTTCCCAACATGATGTCTTTTTTTCTAAGGACAACATATCCAAAGTATGTGAGACAAAATTTTACCATCCTTGTCCCTAAGGGACTCTAAGGTTGTACTTCCTCCAGGAGAGACTTGTTCATTCTTTTGGCAATCCACTGGATATTCAGGGAGCCCTGGTGACCTACTGGACAGGAGCTGCATTGCTAACCTTTTAAAGGCACATGGTTCAAATCCAG
Organism: Elephantulus edwardii; assembly: GCF_000299155.1. Lineage (NCBI taxonomy): Eukaryota > Metazoa > Chordata > Mammalia > Macroscelidea > Macroscelididae > Elephantulus > Elephantulus edwardii. The sequence goes on along the minus strand of NW_006399937.1, from coordinate 50,727 downwards.
CAGCTGCTCAGGGGTGGGGGTGGGGGGAATGGACAATTGACTCCCATGTAATTTTCTGCCTCTGAAAACCCACCAGAGGGTCACTTGTGATTGCATGGTATGTAACAACAACAACATGGGATATTCAGTCCTCTTTTCTGACATCAAATTGATGCCTCTTCAAAAGCATCAGTTACTCTTCTGTCATCCTTACGCATTGTCCATAATTCATATGCATAGGAAGTGATTGAAAAGACTGTGACTTGCTTCAGGCTCACTTTAATCTTTAAATTTCAGGGGCCCCCAAATCTCCACCACTCTACACACACCACCCTCCATAAGCACCCATAGCATCTTTTCTTAGACGTTTGCCTCTAAGCTCAACTCCAAGGTCACAGACTCATTCAGAGTCAATCATCCCCTATTCCAGCCCCAATATTTTGTTTCTACCTGCTCACTCCAGGATATGCCCTTACAGAGAGGGAAGGTCAGAAATAGAGACTGTGGGTAAGAGTCAGTCCAAACTGCTTTTTCTCATCCTGCCTGAATGGTCTGGCTTCTAAAACTGAGTTCAGAGGCATCTCAGGCTGTGAGCCTCTCAATCCTAAAGAAGGAAATCCCTACCTGAATCTCCAGAATCAGTAGGTGTTCAAGGTCCATTGCACAAGCTTCATTTAGGAGAACCCAGGGATGGGCAAAATGCCTTGCATGCCCTCTGTGACATTGATGGTGGTCCCCTGCCATCAGGCTAAATGGACATGAAGGACAACTTTGAAGGGAAAAGAAGTCACAGGAGAGCAGCCTTTATTTAGCCTGAGAGGTGTGTCAAAGCCATCCTCACGTTTGAAGACCCTTTCATCATGTCACAGCGCTCTGGTATCCTATCCAGTCCATGCTAAGCCCATTGTGCTGCTAACCCAAAAGGCAGCACCCTGTCCGTGCTTCGAATCCACCAGGGACTCCATGGAAGAAAGAAGGGCAATCTCTTCTTTCAGTACTTACAGCCTTCTGACAACCCGCTGGAAGATCAGCGGTGAGCCAGTTCCAATCTGACAGCAATGCATTTGAGTTTTGAATATTGTCTTATTAGGGCATTTTGATGGCACAGACCGAAGGGAGATGTCCTGCTCACTTGCAGGCCAAACTTCTCTCCACCTCTGGTTCTGTGGGAAGCTGAAGGCAATGAGTTTGAGTTGTGGTTTTTGTCTTAGTGTTGTCATATCAGGGGTCGCTGGGTGGGACCAACAGTTAAGCATTAGACTATTAACCAAAACTGCCATGGAAGTTGTTGGTTTTATGTACCCCTAAGCCAGAATCAACTCATGCCTGACCCTTCAGTTGGTTTTCAGAGGCAGTAAATTGCACAGAAGAAATTGCCTATCTTTCTCCCACAGAGCCATTCGTGAATTCAAACTGCATGCCTGCAGATTGGCAGCACATCTGCTTACCACTAAGCCACCAGAGCTCCCTTGGAAGTAAGGACCTGGCAATCTATTTCCTTGAAAACCTACGGATGGCAGTTTTATTCCATACGTGTGAAGTCCCTGTGAGCCAAAATTTGTTATAACTGGTTTGGTTTTTTGGATATCAAGAATACTAAAATGTGCCCTGCGTGTTTAAAATGAAGATCGAGGAGATGAAGAGTACCACAAAGCCTTGCCTTCCACAGCCACGTGAAAGGGCTAGGGTTAGACGAAAGTGGCCCCAAGCGGGCAGCTTCTGGGCTCATGGGGCAGGAGAATGCACGAGAGGCAAGTGGCGTGATAGTGGAGTTAATAAAAAGCCAGAACATGGCTGGAAAAGCTGTCTTGTTGGCAGGACCTCCTGGAACCGGGCAGGACAGCTCTGGCTCTGGCTATTGCTCAGGAACTGGGTAGGAAGGTCCCTTTCTCTGGAATGGTGGGGAGTGAAGTGTACTCAACAGAGATCAAGAAGACGGAAGTGCTGATGGAGAACTTCCGTTGGGCCATCTGGTGTGGATCAAGGAGATCAAGGAAGTTTATGAAAGTGAAGTCGCAGAGTTAACTCCATGTGAGACAGAGAATCCCATGGGGGGGGGGAATATGACAAAACCATTAGCCACATGATTATAGGACTCAAAACAGCCACAGGTACTAAATGGTTCAAACTGGACCCTAGCAATTTTGAAAGTTTGTAGAAAGAGCAAGTTGAGGCTGGAGACGTGATTTACATTGAAGCCAACAGTGGGTTTGTGAAGAGGCAGGGCAAGTGTGATACCCATGCCACAGAATTTGACCTTGAAGTCAAAGAGTATGTTCCTTTTTCAAAAGGAGATGTGCATCAGAAGAAAGAAATTGTCCAGGATGTGACCTTGTATGACTTGGATGTGGCCAATGCAAGGCCCCAGGGGGAGCAAGACATCCTGTCCATGATGGGTCAGTTGATGAAGCCAAAGAAGACAGAAATCACAGATGAACTTCGAGGAGAGATTAACAAGGTTGAGAACAAATACATTGACCAGGGTGTTGCTGAGTTGGTTCCAGGCATGCTGTTTGTTGATGAGGTCCACAAGCTGGACATTGAGTGTTTCACCCACCTGCACCGGGCCCTGGAATCTTCCAGTGTTCCCATTGTCATCTTTACATCCATCTGAGGCAACTGCATCATCAGATGTACGGAGGATGTCATCTCTCCTCACGGCAACCCTTTTGATCTGCTGGGTAGGGTTATGATTATTCGAACCATGCTGTACACCCCACAGGAGATAAAGCAGATCATTAAAATCCAAGCCCAAACAGAGGGAATAAACATCAATGAAGAGGTGCTGAATCACCTACGGGACACTGGTACCACGACCACTTTGAAGTATTCGGTGCAGCTGCTGACCCCAGCCAACTTGCTTGTTAAGATCAATGGGAAAGACAGCATCGAGGAAGAACCTGTTGAAGAGATCAGTGAACTTTTCTAGGAGGCCACATCCTCAGCCAAGATGCTGGCTGATCAGCAGGATAAGTACATGGAGTGAACTGCCTCTGGTCTTGAGCAAGGAGAGACTCCTGGAGTGCCTGGCCTGGTCCAACCTGTCTGCAGGGTGCTGGCCCTGGGCTGGGTCTTCACACAATGGGGATGCTTGTGAGCATTGCCAGTTCAGTGTGAAAAACATGGAATATCTTTAAATTATCACAACTTGTCCTGTTAATGCTTTGAAAGAATCCTTCTTTACCTGATGTATTTTCTAATAAATCATTGTGGTTTGTTTTGGGGGAAAGAAGAATACTAAAATGCACCCACATCCTTCATTAAATCCAGTAATTGCTAATTGACATAGCATAACATTTTGGTAGTTATTTGATGATTTTATTTGGCTTAATTTTAATATTTACTTAAATATGTTTGTTAAAATTAATCTTAATGTTTCTGAGACATTCATTATCTTCCACGTATCACATGTCTTTATGGGCCCTGGCACGGGCCCTGCAGGCAGAGCTGGGAGCTCCAGTTTTGACCTGGGCCATTCAGGGTGGGTCATGGGCATCAGGTCTTTTTGTCCAATATAAACAAGTTGACTGCCCTTCTCTCCCTCATTGATTGTCTCTAACTCACTGCCAAGTGCTGAATTCACTGGACCCCCAGCATCAGACACCCTGAAGAGAGTAGAACGTGAGCATCCACAGAAGGGTGATGTGGTTGTTCTGCGTGTGTGTGTGTGTGTGTGTGTGTGTGTAGGCAGGCTGTAGTCTGACAGGAATGATTCTTCTTGCTTATGGAGAGCCGTTTGGTTCCAGCATGAGCTGGCTCCTCACCCAATAGGGCAGTGCCCCCGTGACTCCTACAGGGTCATCTTTGATGTTGGAGTGGTATCTGGTGAGTTCCTGTGGCTGCCCAAAGGCCACAGGGCCTCTTGGTCGACGCCAGCCACTCACTCCCTTGGCTTCCAGCCTCATTAGTGGTAACTCTGCTTGCTTCTCTGCCCTAAAATAGGACCCGAGCCGGGAGAGGGTTCTGGAATGGACGCCGTGTGCCCCTTCTTCTTGGCCAGATTTCAGATTCTGGAGTAGAGGACTCCGGGGATTGGCTCTTCTTCCCACAAAAAGTCTGAAGTTAGGCAGAGGGGGAGCAGAGCGAGGAAGAAATGGGGGACCCTTCAGATGCTGGCCTGGGCAGGCTGAGCCGTGCGGGACAGAATTGTCAGGATAGTTGGGAAGGACACTCACCTGGCTCCCTGGGCTGTTAAGAGGGTGGTGCAAGCTGGGACAGTGTCGGTCTGGGGACATTAAAGAGAACCAAAACTGGCACCATGTCTGCTTTGGCTGCATGGAACTGTGGGCCCAACTGTCCCTCCTTCTGTGCTCAATTTTTGTGGCTACACTGTCTGTTTTCTTCCCATGAGACAACCTAGAGTGGTGGGAACATTTTTCTTCCCACTGTATTAAACTGTGTGTGTGTGCACACATTGACCCCACTAGCACCCCTTCATAACTACCAGTTTTCTATTTGCACATGAAAGAAAAGCAACAAATCCAAACACTTTCTGTCCAAAATCATCACCCTTCTCGAACCAGCCCCACATGGGGCTTGTCAGGAAAATAACAGACAAATGCAACTGAACCACTGCTGAATACTTCAAATCTAAAGCAAATGTCCTCAAAACCATTTAGATAGCTAAGACCAACCCATCCGATTCTGGGTATCTGAGTACTCACATCACTCAGTTAGCTGTCCAAAATCTGTCCAAGAACTGGAAATGCATCAAGAAGGGGGCCCATAGGAGGAGAAGGATAAAAGGCTATTTGCCTGATGGCTCTGTTTTTGTGAGTGGGTTTGAGGGTGGAGATCAGGGACATGTCCTCTGCACAAGGAACACGTCTCATTTCAAGATTATCAGGGCTGGAATTTGTGCTGGACTAGCCAAGCCGGAAGTGTGGGCTTCGGATGACCCCCCAGTCCCTTGCCCCCTTCTCCCAAGCACACACAGAGGCCGCCTTCAGAGAGGCCTGGCCAGCATGAGCTCAGGGCAGAGGGGGTGGGACATGGCTGTGAGCTGCCCTGAAGTTAGATCAAGATATAAGCTATTCTAGGCCAGAGGCTTAATCCTGCTGTGCAGGGTTAGTCCACCCAACACACACAAATACATACAAACACAGCTTTAGTCTCCCTCAAGCAGCCTAAACTAATGGGGAGACATTGCTACATAGAGACGAGATAAGAATTAAAGCTGCACATCAAATGTCCTAGTCACGTACACCTATGTTCATAGCAGCATTATTTATATTAGCAAGAGAATGGAAACAGCTCAGAAGTCCATCAACAAATGACTGGATTGAGAAATGATGGTACACTCACATAATGGAATACTGTGCAGCACTAAGGAGCAATGATTTTGTGAAATACTATATAACATGGAAACATCTGGAGAGCATTATCTGAGTGAACTAACTCAGTCTCGTAAGGACAAATATCGCATAAGACAATTAATCTAAAACTAGAAGGATAACTAGTAAGATGTAGATAAAAGTCCAAAAGGGGAAGGGAGGGGGACTGGAGGGCAAAAGGTGGTGAGGGGAGGGAATCACTAGGGTAACAGAGTTTTGTAAGGGAAAGTGAGGTGGGGGTGGTGGAAGAAATTAGGAAAGATTCAATGGGGACCTGAAATGACGCAGTAATAGTGGCCAGAGAACAATGGTGATTAATTTTGTAAAAAACGTGTACATGAGTGATTGTTTGAAACACAGCATGAATGTAGGAATGTGTGAAACACAATGTACCAAATGAATGATACACAATGTATATGAATTTTGCACACGAACCAATAGAAAATAAGAATAAAGTACCAGTCCTTGGAGAAGGACATTATGTTAGGAAGGGTGGAGGGACAGTACAAGAGGAGACCGTGAATGGGATGGATTGACACAGTAACTGGAGTAATGGGGGTAGGTGTGTGGGGGACAGTGGGATTGGCTCAGGACAGGGCAGGGTTCAGAGCTGTTGGGCATAGGGTCAGTATAAGTCGCGGACGATGGGATAGCACAAAACAATTCATCGCTACAGTGACTCTAACAATGGGCTCAAGCACAGTAAAAATTGTGAGAACGACATGGAATAAATCACTGTTCAGTTCTACTGCACATAGGGTCGCTATGAGCTGCACATGGCTTGACAGTACCTTAAAACAACAACAGCAACACATGCTGTTGAACTCTTGTAATGTGGCTGCTCTGATTTGACTCAACAGCAACATGCTGTTTTTGTTTTGGATTTTAGAAGTGGAGAACCCAAATCAGATTTTGAAGTTTCAATATGAAAGAAAGAAAGAAAAATATTTTTAACAATTTTTTTATATAATGTACATGTTGAAATGATAATATTTTGGGCACAATGTATTAAATAAAATATATTGTTAGAAAAAAATTTTTAACTTTTAACTTTTTAAAAATGTGGCTACTAGAACATGTGTGTTAAAATGTTAAAATTACATGTGTGGCTCACATTATATTTTTTTGACCAGCTTTAGGTTAAAGAAATTAGAGTATGTAAAAGAATTTAAGGGTGAAAGAGTCTGGGCCCTGTCGGGTAGGGTAACCCCCCCTCAACACTTGACACCACCTCTGTACCTCTCGGGTCTGGGGTTCTCAAACTGAGATACCAGGCTTTAGTTTTGAGGACTTGGGATTTGAGGATTTTTTTAAACTTCTTCTTTTCAGTCTATTGATTATTTTTTCATAAAAAATGTTTTACAGAGCTAATGTTTAATTAGAACACATTTTCACAACATAAAATTTTTGTTTCTAAAATTGATGTCTTTCCACCTAGAGCCCTTGGACATGTTGTTGGTTCAGGTCGTGTTCTTCTGTTATTCTGTTGTGTACCCTAGAGTCAGAACTGACCCACAGCTGACACTCTAGCAAGTGTTCCATTAGTCGCACAGGGGAGATTGCCCATCTTTCTCCCATGGAGCAGCTGG